>NC_090404.1:11891014-12206130 GCF_036365525.1 Heterodontus francisci
TATGATTGCCCGTACACTTTAATTAAAACAATGTTGATTGATTACACATTCCAATGAACACACTTCCTCAGCCTTATCAATATACATACCAGATGGCTCCAACCGAGCCTTTTATCTCTTTGTTTCCCCATTATACTAACATTCCATGGAAACAGTTGATTGCGTGGCCTCGAGGCCCCTGGCTCCAGCCTTCGCTCCCTTATCCTGACCTTTGCCCTAACAGCTTGACTGTTCTATTCTTAACCTGACAGTTAAATTCTGCTGAGATGCTTTCCTAAAACTCAACTTGGTTCTACTTAACCCCTTCAGTCCCCCGTTTTGGCCCTTGGCCCAGCCCAAGATGGCCAACAGACCTGAACAGTGATGTGCTCAACTCATTGCTCTCTGCCACTCTTTAATACTGGCCAGGTATCGAGCTTAGGGTTGCAAAGGCAATTGACTAGACCGTCTGTACGGGTCGGCCCTGCAGTAAGGGCTCATGAACAACCTGTCTAATTCCTGAGTTCTCATGTCCCCTTCCTACTGGCCTCTCCATGTGTGTCCTCCTGACCTTGTGGGCCAAGCACATCAAATATACAACCATCACTACCTGGACAGTAACCCAAATGGGGGAGATGATCCTGACCCTGGGGGGTATCTGTGCGTTCGAACCCCAAATCCACAGATCCTCCCACCATGTGGTATCATCGATCTGTTCGACCTTCTCTTCCAGTGTTTCAGTCTGTTGTTATAAGGTGTAATACACCTGATGTACCTGCTGTAACCCCTCACAGATAGCTGTGAGGTGTGTGGGTAATGGTGAAATAGAGCATGAGACCTGCCTCAAGTACTGTATGAGGTTTCCTTTATGCTCTCAGTAACTTGCAGGTTGACAGTTTCCCTTTTTGTGTATCTCCACCAGTTCTACCTTCCCCACCCTTGCTGGTAACTGTGGGTGTAGACACACCATGTGATTAGCTATCGGACAATATCGGTTGTGTCCGTATTGAAATTCTCATTGAGTTGTTGTCAGGCAGTGTCTCCCTTTCTCCACATATGCCACATGGATCGGTTCCAATACTGCCCGTATATCTTCCATTGTACAATTGACTACTGCGTTAAACCCACATTGGGCCTCCTCGGTGATATGTATTGGGTGTGGACACACTACGGCAGAGGCTTCTGTACTACACCTATCTAAAGTAGTACCTATCGTTTTTCCTTCTAATTCTACAGTGTATGGCTGTATACTATGGTATTTTATGTAATAACCCTCCCTTATTACCCCAGTGTTTTCTACTTTGTGCAATGTCTTACTGTGTATTGATTCTGGTATTACTGGGATTGCCAAGACCACACCTATCAACAGGCTGTTATTGACAATACATTTCTCATCAGTTTTATACACACGTGTTAAACCTCTGAGTTGGCAACCTGTCAAGTCCGAGTGTTGGTGCCAGGACAAGTTAGATAAATGGGTGTTCGATATGCATAGGGGCATCTCACCCTCATGGAGCTGTCTTAAGCTCTCCCAAGTCTGTTCAAGCATCCAAGATCCATAAGTGCTGCAGACATCGTTCCTAACTGCATCCTCTGAGATGTTACGCCCCTTGCCAATTAATTCAATAATGGTCCATGTGTGACTCTCAAGTACCGTAACCAAATCCTGAGCTATTCACGCCAGATCTTGATCCGTACCGAGCTGTCTGCTCAGGATCATTTCTCCCTGTCTGAGGATTGCTTTAATTGGGTGCTCAGCGTCTGGACATTTTGGTCCACCGACCTTATGACTGAAGTTCCCGTGTTAAATAGCGCGGCAGCTTCATTTAATAGACTACGTTTTTGTAGGTACCTCCCCTGAGCGAAGGGTGCTCCCCTTGGCCGCCCCCTAGTGTTGAACCACGATGCCCGAGTTATCACTTGTTCGACTAAAGCCTCACACAATGTTCAGGTCTTCCCCGGGCACCACTGGGGCAATTTAACGTCTGAAATGTTTAGGACAACGGGTACCAGCTCATGGTGTACGTTATCATACAAAATTTTCCAGGTCTCCGTTAACATTAGTCCATTTTCTGGCCCCGGGTGTAGTGTTGAGTAAGGGGGGCGGGGGGGAAGAGAGAGGGAGAGAGGGTCCATTAGTTGTGCCCCTGGTGTCAGTGTCTGGTTTGTTAAATCAGCTGTCATTGTTGTGGCAGGAGGCGGGTTCGTGAGTTGAGGTGGCTTTGGGCAAATAAGCCATGGCCCAAGGCCTTGTCTTTACGTGTGGGCTTACATCTGATCATCAGACAGTCCGGTACAAGGGGCCAACAAAACTCCCCCAACCCCCTTGTATTGGGTCGTGTCAAGAATGATACATATTTGCATTCAGTTCCGGAATTGGAAGCAGGCCCAATCCGGAAGCTGATGGATGTCATCCTCTATGACATTGACAATTACCTCCCCGAGGCCACAATGGAAGCACGCTGTCTGCTGTATATTAAGCTGTCGGGTATTCGAGTCCCCCGTCCATTCCACTGTGGAGTATAATCTGATGGCTGCCTGGTGGGTTGAGACTTCGCTGATTCCCAGTCCCAGGAGTAACAATATTATGGATAACATTCTGTCAGATATCGTGGGTCTTCCAGTCATCAACTGGGTGGCTGTGATTAAATTCTGCAAAACAAAATCAGTCAGTTATGTGTTTCAGCTGCGTCCTGTGTTTCCCGCGTCCCTTACTCTTAATGTCCACACAGGCACAGGTGTCGCTGGTCGTCCTGACCTCAGAGTCCTATCCACCTCGGCACAAATGCCGTTTTCTCAGACATTACCTTTACCGCTAATTTGTCTCCTACACCAGGCACTTTTGCCTGTTTCTCTTGCATGTCCATTTCCATATCCTGCGTGGTCTGCTGATCTCTAACCTCCTGTCTCAGCTCATGCAGTTGTTTGCACAACTCCTTTACAAATCTTTTAACCCTTTCTCTCGCTACCTGCTACGACATCACCTGGCAGTCTCATCGCCCTTCCTGTCATTAGTTCATATGGGGTTAGCCCGGTCATTCTGCTGGGCGTTGCCCTGAGCCCCATTAGGATCCCAGGCAACAGATCGGCCCATCCCCGTCCTGTTTCCTGGATGCCATTAGCCAACGCCCTCTTTAACGTCCTATTCATCCGTTCCACCATGCCTGAGCTTTGCGGCTGATAGGGGATATGAAACTTCGGGTTTTATGCCTAATAACTGACAAGCTTCTCAGACCTTGCCACCACCAGCATCTGCCCATTCTCCCTCCTATACTGTGCATTCCCATGGTACATGTTCATCAGGTTATGCTGGATACAATGCCATGCTACCAACTTACTGTCCTTCCGCCAGACCCCATCAGGGCCTTCAACTGCTCCCTGTTTCTCCCACTGTCTCCGCTCCTCCCCTTCTACATCTCAATGAAGGCCAACCAGATTCCCTTCTTCCAGCCCGATCGCAATGGCAGCTATTGGTGACACTGGGCCCGACATAGCCGCCTCCTTAGCCGCTGTATCCGCCCACTGATTGCCTACTTGTATCGGGTCTGTCCCTTTCTGATGTACCTTAACCTTTATTACTGCCACATCCAGTGGCAGCTTTGCTGCCTCGACCAGCTCCCTAATTATGGCCTCATGCGGAATATGCCCCCCCCCCACTTCCCGAGATGACATACTCCCGTCAGCTCCAGGCCACCATGTAGTCATGTACTACCCCAAAGGCAAATCTACTGTCAGTGTAAATATTGGCCTGCTTTCCTTCTGCCATTCATAAGGCCTCTCTTAAGGCTATCAGTTGTGCCACCTGAGCTGAAAGGTCTCCTGATAACTTCCCACTGCCGACAATACTTCCCCCTTCGTTAACAACTGCCCAACCGGTACACGAGGTCCCATCCACATATCTACGGGACCCATCTACAAACAGGGTCATATCATATACTGACATGGATACAGAACTGGTTGGAAGACAGGAAACAAAGAGTAGGAATAAACAGGTCTTTTTCCGAGTGGCAGGCAGTGATTAGTGGGGTACCGCAGCATTCAGTGCTAGGACCCCAGTTATTCACAATACATATTAATGACATAGATGAGGGAATTAAATGTAATATATCCAAGTTTGCAGACAACACAAAGCTGGGTGGGTGCTTGAGCTGTGAGGAGGATGCAAAGAAGCTCCAGTGTGATTTGGACAGGTTGAGTGAGTGGGCAAATACATGGCAGATGCAGTATAATGTGGATAAATGTGAGGTTATCCACACTGGTGGCAAAAACAGAAAGGCAGATTATTATCTGAACGGCGATAGATTGGGAAAGGGGGAAGTGCAGCGAGACCTGGGTGTCCTTGTGCACCAGTTGCTAAAAGTAAGCATGCAGGTGCAGCAGGCAGTTAAGAAGGCAAATGGTATGTTGGCCTTCATAGCGAAAGAATTCGCGTACAGGAGCAAGGATGTCTTGCTGCAATTATACAAGGCCTTGGTGAGACCTCATCTGGAATATTGTGTGGAGTTTTGGTTTCGTTATCTAGGGAAGGATGTTCTTGCTATGGAGGGAGTGCAGCGAAGGTTCACCAGACTGATTCCTGGGATGGCTGGACTGATGTATGAAGAGAGATTGGGTCAATTAGGCTTGTATTTGCTAGAGTTTAGAAGAATGAGAGGGGAATCTCAGAGCAACCTACAAAATTCTAACAGGACTGGACAGACTAGATGCAGGAAGGATGTTCCCGATGGTGGGGGAGTCCAGGACCAGGGGTCACAGTCATAGATAAGGGGTAAGCCATTTAGGACTAAGATGAGGAGGGATTTCTTCACCCAGAGAGTGGTGAACCTGTGGAATTCTCTACCACAGAAAGCAGCTGAGGCCAAATCATTATATTCAAGAAAGAGTGAGATAGTTCTTAGGGCTAAAGTGATCAAGCAATACGGGGAGAAAGCGGGAACAGGGTACTGAGTTTGGATGATCAGCCATGATCATATTGAATGGCGGTGCAGGCTCGAAGGGCCGAATGCCCTACTCTTGCCCCTATTTTTCTATGTTTCTATCTACTCCTTTAATCTCCTCCTCCTTTAAGGTTCCAGGCATCCCTTCCTCCGACTTGAGCAGACAACGGTGCTCCACCCCTTCCTGCAGCATGCTCTCTGCTGGATTAACCCCCTTGTCATGGACTATCACGACTGACTTATCCCTCGGTAACACTTCTGCTTTCCAGGTTGCCCATCTACTGTCAGATAACGTTCTAAGTTTTCCTACATTCAGGAATTCCACAATGGTGTGTCTTGTATGAAGAACTACCTTCCCTGTCATTATTATAGATTCTCAGACCTTCACTGCCCACGATGCACAATGAAGCCCCACACAGTGGGGTTTTGCCACTCATGACAGGGGATTGTTTTGTTGAGAAATGTCCTACCGGTCTCATGTGATCTCCATGCTGTTGGGTTAATACCATACTATAGAAACCACCCTTGTTATGGGCGTACAGGTGGTATGGTTTTCCCTTGCAGGGTAACCCTAGAGCGGGCGCACGCACGAGTGCCTGTTTTAATGCAGTGTATGTTTGCTCCTGCTCCTCGTCCCACACTATACTGTCCTGAGATGCTTTCCCCACTTTGGTCAGATTGTGCAGGGGTGCTGTGATCCGCGTAAAATCCTCTACAAAGTTCCAATAGTTGAATAGTCCCCAAACCTTCCTAATTCTTCTTACGTCCACCAGTCTGGACATCCAGTTTATGGCCTCCTTCCTCCTCCGGGGTAGCCCCTGCTTACCCTGCGTGATTCGGTATCCTAAATATTGGACCTCCCGTTACCCCAACTGCGCTTTCTTTGGGCTTACCATAAACCCCGCCATCTCCAATAATTCCAGAATGCTCAGTAGAGCTCCTTCATGTCTCCTACAGGTATTTGAGGCAATCAAAATGTCATCTATGTATTGGACTATGGTGCTGTCCTCGCCTATGTTTGCCTGACGCAAAGTGTCACACATGACCTGGTGAAAGATCGCTGGGCTATTGTGAAATCCCTGAGGTAAGCACGTCCAAGTGTATTGTCGGTGCCCTACCGTGAATACAAACTTATTCTGGGATTTCTCATGCAGTAGAATAGCCCAAAATCCGTTCACTATGTCCAGCACGGAAAAGACAGTATAGTCTGGTCCCAGGCCATTAGATATCATAGTTACTATTGGGTGTTGTCTGGGTGTTACTCCTGACTATTCCTGCCTGCTCCAGGCTCTGTACTATTTCCCACACAGCCTCCTGAGCTTCCCGTCTGATGGGTATGGAATGTTCTGGCCCTGGTATATAGACGGGTGCCATATTAACTCTTCCAGTCATGTTTGTGCTGTGCCCAAAATCCGGTGACTTGCCAGCACAGTATTCCCCATCGTGCTGGGGTTCTAGTGAGCCGCATAACTGGGGAAGCAGAAAGGGTTTTAAACTGAATAGTGGGGGCAAGGGATCAAATTTGGGAAGATATGGTAAATCAAGGAGTAGAGACAAGGCAAGAGAGAAAGGTATTAATATGGGAAATGATAGACTGTGACAGGAAGGGACAAAACGTACAAATCTAAGAGTAAATCAACAGATAAGGCTAGAGGTTACAAAAATATTAAAAGGACAAAACAAAAGGCTCTGCACCTGCATGTAGCATTCTAAACAAAACAGATGAACTGAGAGCACAAATAGAAATAAATAAGTACAATCTGATAGCCATTACAGAGACTTGGCTGCAGGACGACATAGATTGGGACCATAGAATGGTACATGGCATTTAGGAAGGATTGAAGCTAGGAATAGGTGGAGGGGTGGCTCTGTTAATTAATGATGGTATTAGCGCAATAGGGAGGGATGACCCAAGTTCAGGATGTAGAAGCAGTTTGGGTAGAGATGAGAAATCATAAAGGCAAGAAGTCACTTGTGGGAGTGGTGTACAGGCCACCTAACATTAAGCACACTGTAGGACAGGGTATAAAAGGAAGAAATAATGGCAGCTTGACAGAAAGGTATAGTGATGATTATGGGGGATGTTAACCTACATATAGACTGGAAAAATCAGATGGGCAGAGGTAGCCTAGATCAGGACTACATAGAATGTTTACGGGATCATTTCTTGGAACAATACGCTCTGGAGCCAACCAGAGAGCAAGCTATACTAGACCTGGTATTGTGCAACGAGATAGGATTAATTAATGACCTCATAGTTAAGGCGCCCCTAGGTAGCAGCGATCATAATATGATTGAATTTTACATTCAGTTTGAGGGACAGAAGATGGGTCCAAGACTAGTATTTTAAACTTAAAAAAGGGCAATTATGAGGGTATGAAAGCAGAGCTAGCTAAAGTAAACTGGCAAATCTTGGATAGGCTGGGGTTGTTCTCCTTGGAACAGTGAAGGCCGAGGGGAGATCGGATTGAAATGCACAAAATTTGAGGGGCCTGGATAGAGTGAGGTGAAGGGTCTATTCACCTTAGCAGAGAGGTCAGTGATGAGGGGACATAGATTTAAAGTAATTGGTAGAAAACTTTGAGAGGGGATGAGGAAAAACTTTTACACCCAGAGGGTGGTGATGGTCTGGAACTCACTGCCTGAAAGGGTAGTTGAGGCAGAGACCCTCAACTCATTCAAAAGGAGTCTGGATATGCACCTCAAGTGCCGTAATCTGCAGGGCGACGGCCCAAATGCTGGAAGGTGGGATGAGAATAGGTGGATCGTTTTTCGGCCGGCATGATGGGCCAAGTGGCCTCTTTCTGTGCCTTAAACTTTCCATGATTCTAAATCAGGTTAAGAGATAGGTCAATAAAGATGCAGTGGCAGACATTTAAGGGGATATTTCAGAATACACAGAATAGATACATTTCAATGGGAAAGAAAAATTCCAAGGGTGGGACCCGCCACCCGTGGTTAACAAATAGTTAAAGATAGTATCAAACTTAAAGAAAAAGCCTATAATTGTGCAAATGTGGGAGGCAGGTAGGAAGATTGGATAGCATATAAAAAACAGCAAAGAATGGCTAAAAGATTGATAAGGAAGGTAAAATTAGAGTGCGAGAGAAAGCTATTTAGAAATATAAAGACAGAAAGTAAGAGGTTCTATAGATATTTTAAAAAGAAAAGTTAACAAAGTGAGCGTTGGTCCCATAGAAAGTGAGTCTGGGGAATTAATAATGGATAATAAGGAGATGGCAGATGAATTGACCAGATATTTTGCATCAGTCTTCACTATTGAGGATACAAGTAACACCCCAGTATTAGCTGTAAGTCAGAAAATGGAAGGGAGGGAGGAACTCAAGAAAATTACAATCACCAGGGAAGTGGTACTGAATAAATTGTTGGAGCTGTGGGCTGACAAGTCCCCTGGTCCTGATGGACTTCATCCTAGGGTGTTAAAAGAAGTGGCTAACGAGATAGTTGACGCGTTAGTTTTAATTTTCAAAAATTCCCTAGATTCAGGAAAGATTCCGTTAGATTGGAAAATAACGAATATAACCCCTTTATTCAAAAAGGGAGACAGAAAGCAGGAAACTACAGGCCAGTTAAGCTTAACATCTGCCTTAGGGAAAATGTTCGAAGCTATTAGTAAATACGTTATAGCAGGGAATTTCGAAAAATTCAAGATAATCATTTGGAATTCTCTTCCTCAAAAGGCAGTGGAAGCAGAGTCTTTGAATATTTTTAAGGCAGAGGTAGATAGATTCTTGATAAGCAATGGGATGGAAGGTTGTCGGCAGTAGATGGAAATGCAGTGTAATCAGTTCAGCCATGAACGTTTTGAATGGCAGAGCAGGCTACTTCAGCTCCAAATTCGCATGTAAATTAATTCCCTGAGTAAAGAAGAAAAGCCTTCTTTTTCTTGAAAACGTTTGTATTGCTGCGCTCATTGTTCAAAGAACTGTTTAATGCCTGCTGCAGCCAAAGAGTTTTGAATGCCTATCTACTGAAGGACTATTTTCATCAAATCCACCTTAGAAGACCTTATCTATCAGGAACGCAACCTGAAAAGATTTATTTATTCTTAATGGACAGCTAATTTTTTTTTAAACTCCACTGTTAAAACTGGTTAATTACTGTTATTTTTGAGTGTATGTGTGTGAATGGGGGAGTTCGGTTAAAATCAGGTATAAGGTCTTTAGACATAGGTTTATCTTAATAGTGTTAAGATTTAGTTTGTGTAATAAATAGTTAATTTGCTGTCTAAAGATCCTGGTCTGGTCTGTTTCATTCTGGGATTAATGGAGGGTTTAATTTGGCTGATTGCCGTTTGGGTGTGAATGCTCCAACCTGTGGATTGACAGGACTGAATTGATAGCAAGTTGCTCCCACTGCAGTCATAATATATACTGGCATTGATGTTGGTGTAGTATTGAACCATGCGAAATCCCACTGGAAACAGCTGTCCAGTCACAAAAACACTTTTCGACCATTACCCTTGGCTTCCTGTTGCAACGACAATTTCCGCACAGGTGCTTGTCCAGGATATGAGAAGTGTCCTCGAGCTCCCACATGTAAAAGGGCGTAAACTCCACTGGACTGAGATGCCCTGCCATGCCTTTATTTATTAGACTATTAATTGACTTAGCTGGAATAAACTTAAGATTTAAGTAAAGATTCAGCAGCTACTCACTGGTCAGCTGCTTCCTTCCTGCTGATGTCACTTTATTTTATAGGGAGTTAACTTAAATGTTTTACTTAACTCATTATTTTTATATCTCAGATTGTAATTTACTGATTAATTCAGGACCCTTTATTGCCACTATCCCTTGTTATTTAACTTTATCCCCCAGATCTGAATGATTACTTGAACACTGACTATTATTTGATAAATTATCAAATTGGCTTTAATGTTATGCTAATTAATTGATCTAGTCTTACTTTATTAAATAACCAGATCCATCTGCAGTTCTCTAGCTGTGGGAAGTCTAACTAGTGCCTTATATAGTTCTAGCATAATATCCCTGCTCTTATACTCTAGGCCACGGCTAATAACGAAAGTATCCCAAATGCCTTCTTGACTACTTTGTCTACCTGTCCTGCTACCTTCAGGGATCTGTGGACATGCAGTCCAATGTCCTTCTGTTCCTCTGCACCTTTCAGGATCCTACCATTTACTGTTCATTCCCTTGCCTCGTTTGTCCTCCTCAAATGCATTACCTCATGCTTCTCTGGGTTGAATTCCAGCCACTTTTCTGCCCATCTGACCAGTCCCTTGATATCTAAGGCTTTCTTCCTCACTGTCAACAACACGACCAATTTTGGTATCATCTGCAAACTTCTTAATCATGACCCTGATATTTAAGTCTAAATTATTGATATATCCCACAAAAAGCAAGTGGCCTAGAGCTTTTCAAATGTTTTCATGGGATGTGGGCATCGAAGGCGAGGCCAGCACTTATTGCCCATTCTGAGCCCTATGAAAACCCAAATGGAAACAGGCTTCCAATCAGAATTCAGTTCTGGATGTGGAACAGCAGTAATAACAGAACCCAAACCCTGCAGTCACTTGTGAACTCGCTGGTGTTTCAGCAGGTTGTCTTTACTTTTGAAATTCTTCTCACAGTCACAACATTTAAAAGATTTCTGATCAGTCTGAACAAGTTGGTGTGATGTGAGGTGGGACGACCGATCGAATCCCTTCCCACACAAAGAGCAGGTGAACGGTCTCTCCCCAGTGAACTCACTGGTGCATCAGAAGCTCGGATGAAACTATGAATCCCTTCCCATACACACAGGTGAACGACCTCTCCCTTGTGTGAGTGCGTTGTTGGTTCAGTAAATACTTTGTTCTTTTCACTATCAGAATATTTAAACGGTCTCTTATTAGAGTGAAGCCGCTGGTGTGTTGAGGTTGAAGGACTGAGTGAATCCCTTCCCACACATGGAGCAGGTGAACGGCCTCTCCCCAGTGTGACTGTGTCGCTGAGTTTCCAGCAAGGGCGGGCATTTGAATCCCTTCCCACAGTCCCCACATTTCCACGTTTCTCAGTGGAGCGAGTGTCCTTGTGTTTCTCCAGGTTGGACGATCAGTTGAAACCTCGGCAACACACAGAACACATGCACGGTTGCAGTCAGTGCACTGGAAACACTCTCACTCGGGTGTGTGTCTCGGTGCTTGTCCAGTCACACTGATGTTTGAAATCTTTTCACAGACAGAACAAACATTTCTCCTTCCACATTCAAAGAATGATGATATTCAGGTCCTGATGAATCGAGGTGACGGTCAGATCTTAACAAGATGTTTGTTTGAGTTTCCCATCTTCAAATCCTTCCCTTTTTATCCCCAGTAAAAGTAGATTACACAGAATGACATAGAAGACACAATACACAAACAGGCCATTCAGTCCAACTAGTCTGTGCTGGTCACAGTATCACAGAATTGTTACAGCACAGCATCTAAACTATCATAGAAAGTTCTAAAGTTTAGTTTAAGGCAGAGAGGCCACTTGGCCCATCGTGTCTGTGCCAGCTGAAAAACAATCCACCTAATCTAATCCCACTTCCAGCATTTACGGTTTCACAGCATCAACTATCATAGAAAGTTTAGTTTAAGAGGAGGCCATTCGGCCTGTCGTGTCTACGGCGGCTCTCCAAAAGAACAGTTTACCTAGTGCCACTCCCCGGCCTTCTCACCATGGCGCTGCACATTCATCCTTTTCAGATAACAATCCATTCCCTCTTAAATACCTCAATTAAACCTGCCTCCATCACACTCTCGGGCAGTGCAGTCCAGATCCTAACCACTCACTGCGTGCAAGTTTTTCCTCATGTTGCCATTGCTTTTTTTGCCAATTCTCTTAAATCTGTGCCCTCTTGTTCTCCAGCCCTCCACCAATGGGAACAGTTTCACCCTATCTACCCTGTCCAGACCCCCCCATGATTTTGAATACTTCTGTCAAATTTCCTCTCACTCTTCTCATCTCCAAGGGAAACAGTCCTAGTTATCTAATACTAACCTTAATCTTATTAGTAAGCCACAGATGGCTCTTTCTCACTGAGTTTTTGTTTTTCAATGGAATGCATTTTCTGTTGAACATTTTGAATTATTTCTTTAAAGGTTTTCCCCGTTTATTTACAGCCATACCTTTTAGTCTATTTACCCAATCAATCTATTTAGCCAGCTCTCCCCTTATACCTATGGAATTGGTTTGAAGATTCTTGTTTGTGATTGGAGCATGTCGTTTTCAAACTTCATGTGGAATTCAATTATATTCTGATCACTATTTGCCAGTGGATCTTATATGATGACATTACTAATTAACCCTGCCTCACTGCACAATACTAGATCTGAAATACCTTTATCCCGAGTTGGTTCCATTTAATATTGCTCCAAAAAACTGTCACAAAAGCATTCTACAAACTTAGCTTCCTGAACACCTTTGCCAATTTGATCGCTCCAGTCTATATGAAGATCAAAATCCCCCACAGCTACTAAATTGCCTTTGTTACAAGCTCCAACAATTTATTGTTTAATACTCTGTCCAACAGTATAGCTACTGTTAGGGGTCTATAAACTACTCCCACCAGCGTTTTCTGATCCTTGCTATTCCTAATCTCCACCCAGACTGATTTTACTTTCTGACTTTCAAAGCCAAGATCCTTTCTCACTAATGTCCTTATGCCATCCTTTACTGTCAGGGCTGCTCCTCTTCCTTTCCCATCCTGCCCATCTTTTTGAAATATTGTGTATCCTGAAATATTTATTTCCCAACCATGTCTCTGTAATGGCGATTAGACCTAAAGCATTTAACTATTTATGATACTAGTGGATCCATTTTATTGCAGATGCTGCAAGCACTCGGATGGAGTGACTTCAATTTTATTTTTTTACTGCTGTTACCTGCAAGAATCTTACTCTCGGATGCATTATTACTGTTACACTCTCTGTCCCACTCAGCTTGCCTTTACCCACATCAATATACTTTTCTATTGCCTCTACTTTTACCTTTGGATTTCTAAATCTCCCTTTACCCAAAACCTCCTTCCCCTCTTAGTTTCAAGCCATTTTTCCTGAATCTGATCATTGGTGCACTCTCTGTCGCTTCCTGTCACGCACTATCAAAATCACACTGATCATTCTCCCAGCAATGTCCAATTCCAGAAAATTTCAGTCACGGTGCCAAACAGAGAAAAGGTGATCAGCATGGCAATTCTGCTCTTAGTTGAAAATAAAATTCACCAGGTTTGTAAAGATGATGCTGATACACCTCATGTGTCTGCTCCCATTCCATCTACCTCATTTCAGCCTTTCAGCAGACCTTTTCATTCCCTTTGCTCTCATGTTTTCATCTCATTTCCTGTTGAAATCATCCGTTATTTGCCTGAACCACATTCTAACCACTCTCTGACTGAAGAAATCTCTCATTATTTCCCTGTTGGAATTATGAGTAACTGTATTCATGGCCCACTAGATTTGGATTCGCAACTGGAAACATTCTCTCCACATCGACCCTGTCCAACCCACTGATAATATTAAAGAGCTCCATCACATACGAACCTACAAATTAGGAGCAGGAGTCTGCCCGTCGAGCCTGCTGCACCATTCAACTAGATCATGGCTGATCTTGATTGTAACCTCAACTCCACAGTCCCACCTATCCCCAATAACCTTTCACCCCCTTGCTTATCAAGAATCTATCTACCTCTGCCTTAAAAATATTCAAAGACTCTGTTTCCACCACCTTTTGAGGAAAAGAATTCCAAAGACTCACGACCCTCTGAGGGAAAAAAATTCTCCTCATCTCTGCCTTAAACGGGCAATCCCTTATTTTTAAAGTGACCCCTAGTTCTAGATTCTCCGACAACTGGAAACATCCTTTCCACATCCATCCTGTCAAGACCGATCAGAATCTTATATGTTTTAATCAAATCGCCTCTTATTTTTCTAAACATCAGCGGATATAAGCCCAGCCTGTCTAACCTTTCCTCATGAGGCAGCCCGCCCATTCCAGGTATTAGTCTGGTAAACCTTCTCTGAACTGCTTCCAACACATTTACATCCTTCCTTAAATAAGGAGACCAATACTGTACACAGTACTCCAGATGTGGTCTCACCAATGTCTTGCAACGTTTTATTACTTGCAAGGTGCTGTAAAAATACAAGTTGTTGTTGTTGATTTGGACATATATCGCCGCCCCTTCATCATCACTGGGTAAAAATCCTGTAACTCCTTACCTAACAACATTGTGGGAGCACCTTCATCACACAAATGGGCAGTGGTTCAAGGAGGCCCACCATCACTTTCTCAATGGATAACTGGTGATCCTCAATATATGCTGGTCTTGCTAGTGATGCCCATATCCTGAGAATGAAGTAAAGAAAATCTGTATATGTAAAATGCATTCAAAGCCTCTACAGAAATATTTGTTCCTAAATCAATCCTCTTTTACACTGTATGGACAATGCCTCTTGAGCAACTTAATCTCCCCTAGAATCGACCACCCTTGACAGTGCCACATCAGAAATTGTTGGGTCCGGCTAGGCTCAAAAGTACTCGGGGTTAAATCCAGTAGCTTCTCCTCCAGCTCAAACCGATGGAGCAAATAACACCTGCACAGGAGGCTAGGGACTGACTTCGGCATCCAACATCCACCCCAATACAAACCGGTTCTTCATTTGTCTGTCTGTATTACTAGACTTGGTTCTGTGAGCAGCTCCTACAATAAAACAAAAGCAAAATACCGTGGATGCTGGAAACCTGAAATAAAGAGAGAAAATTCTGGAAATACCCGGCAGGTCAGGCAGCATTTGTGGAGAAAGAAACAGAGTGAATGTTTCAGGGTGAGCAGAATGAATCACATGGACTAAAAATGTTGCAGAATTTGATGGTCAGTATAAGCTCAGAAGTGGAAGAGAAATTGACTATAGTACAGGAAAACAATTTCTGACCATGAAAGATACTGTGAGAAGATAGAGCTGGTAATCCAGCAGTGCATGGTCAGGGGAAGTAATGGTACAGGGCGGCACAGTGGCGCAGTGGTTAGCACTACAGCCTCACAGCTCCAGGGACCCGGGTTCGATTCTGGGTACTGCCTGTGTGGAGTTTGCAAGTTCTCCCTGTGTCTGCGTGGGTTTTCTCCGGGTGCTCCGGTTTCCTCCCACAAGCCAAAAGACTTGCAGGTTGGTAGGTAAATTGGCCATTATAAATTGTCACTAGTATAGGTAGGTGGTAGGGAAATATAGGGACAGGTGGGGATGTTTGGTAGGAATATGGGATTAGTGTAGGATTAGTATAAATGGGTGGTTGATGGTCGGCACAGACTCGTTGGGCCGAAGGGCCTGTTTCAGTGCTGTATATCTAATCTAATCTAATCTAATCTAATACCAAACATGTCTAAAATACAACTATTATTAGAGGGAGAGGAAGCTGGACAATGGCAAAGAGGTGATTGGGGAGAACAGTGGTGAAACAGAGCAATGGATGGACATGGATTCAAATCCACAGCAAAGCAGCACATCAGCCTCAGAGTCATAAAACCTCTCACAGACGACACAGCAGAACACTAAAAGTTCTAAATTGTAGACAAATTCTCAAAAATAATCACCTCTGAAACTAGTTCACTGTAAAACATAGAAAAAAAAACAGAAAATAGGAGGAGTAGGCCATTCGACCCTTCGGCCTGCTCCGCCAGTCAAAAAGGATCATGGCTGATCGTCTAATTCAGTAACCTGTTCCGCTTTATCCCCATATCCATTGATCCCTTTGGCATTAATATATCAATCTCCTTCTTGAATATATTTAATGACTTGGCCTCCACTGCCTTCTGCGGTAGAGAATTCCACAGGTTCAGCACCCTCTGAGTAAAGAAATTTCTCATCGTGGTTCTAAATAGCACACCCCGTATCCTGAGACTGCGACCCCTGGTTCTGGACTCCCCAGCCATTGGGAACATCCTTCCTGCATCTAGCCTGTCTAGTCCTGTTAGAATTTTATAGGTTTCTATGAGATCCTGTCTCATTCTTCTAAACTCTAGTGAATATAGGCCTAGTCGACCCAATCTCTCATCATACGTCAATCCTGCCATCCCAGCAATCAGCCTAGTAAATTTTCTTTGCACTCCCTCCATGGCAAGAACATCCTTCCTCAGATAAGGAGTTCAAAACCGCACACAATACTCCAGACATGGTCTCACCAAGGCCCTGTGTAACTGCAGTAAGACATCCTTGCTCCTGTACTCAAATCCTCTTGCAATGAAGCCCAAAATACCACTCGCCTTCCTAATTGCTTGCCAGGTCGAGTTGCACCTCTCCCTTTTCCAATCTATCACCATTCAGATAATAATCTGCCTTTCTGTTTCTATAACCAAAGTGGATAACCTCACATTTATCCACGTTATACTGCATCTACCATGCATTTGCCCACTCACCCAATTTGCCCAAATCACATTGGAGCCTCTTTGCATCCTCCTCACAGCTCACATTCCCCCCAGCAAACTTGTTCCTTTTGCTGTCTGCAAACTTGAAAATGTAACATTTAATTCTCTCACCCAAGTCATTAATATATATTGTGAATAGCTGGGGCCCAAGCACTGATCCCTGCGGTACTCCACTAGTCACTGCCTGCCACCCGGAAAAAGAACCTTTTATTCCTACTCTCTGTTTCCTGTCTGTCAACCAATTCTCAATCCATGCCAGTATATCACCCTCAATCCCATGTGCTTTAATTTTGAACACTAACCTCTTATGTGGGACCTTATCAAAAGCCTTCTGAAAATCCAAGTACACCACATCCACTGGTTCTCCCTTATCTATTCTACTAATTACATCCTCAAAAAACTCCAGTAGATTTGTTAAGCATGATTTCCCTTTCGTAAACCCATGCTGACTTTGTCCAATCCCGTTTATGCTTTCCAGGTGTTCTGCTATCACATCCTTTATAATAGACTCTAGCATTTTCCCTACTACTGATGTAAGGCTCACTGGTCTGTAGTTCCTCGTTTTTTCTCTCCCTCCTTTTTTCAATAGTGGGGTTACATTTGCCACCCTCCAATCTGTAGGAACTGCTCCAGAGTCTATAGAATTTTGGAAGATGACCACCAATGCATCCACTATTTCCAGGGCCACTTCCCCTGGGATGTAGATTATCAGGGCTTGGGGATTTGCCAGCCTTTACCCCCATTAATTTCCCTAGCAATTTTTTTTTTTAAACTAATACTGATTTCCTTCAGTTCCTCCCTCTCATTAGACCCTTGGTTCCCGAACATTTCTGGGAGGTTATTTGTGTCCTCTTTTGTGAAGACAGAACCAAAGTATGTGTTTAATTGTTCCACCATTTCTTTGTTCCCCATTATAATTTCCCCCGTTTCTGACTGTAAGTGACGTACATTTGTCTTCACTATTCTTTTTCTCTTCACATATTTATAGAAGCTTTTACAGTCAGTTTTTATGTTCCAGACAAGTTTACTCTCATACTCTATTTTCCCCGCTTAATCAACCTCTTTGTCCTCCTTTGCTTAATTCTAAACTGCTCCCAATCCTCAGACTTGCTGCTTTTTCTGGCAATTTTCTATGGCTCCTCTTTGGATCTAATACTATCCCTAATTTCTTTTGTAAGCCACGGTTGAGCCACCTTTCTGTTTGTTTTTGCACCAGAGGAATGAATAATTGTTGTAATTCATGCACACGTTCTTTAAATATTATCCACTGCCTATCCACTGTCAACACTTGTAGTAAAGTTCCCCAATCTACCATAGCCAACTCGTGCCTCATACCTTCGTAGTTTCCTTTATTTAGATTCAGGACCCTAGTTTCGGATTCAAATTTGTTTTCAAACTCAAAACCTCCTGCTGGAGCCTGCAGCTGGAAAGATCTTAGAAACCCTGGAGTCAGAGGTTTCAAAAATCACATCACTGAGGAAATACTCGGTGAGTGGGATGATGTCTTGAAGCAATTGCCACAGCGTGAAGACGTTACCACGCACACACAGACTATCTGTGCCTGTGCATAACAGTTCTGGCAACAGTGAACCAGCTCCAGGAAAACTGCACAAGCGGTGTCCTATCAAACTGTTCCAAACCCATCACACCATCTGCACCATTTCTTTCCTCCACTGCCACTTTTCTCCCTCCCTCTATTCTGGCTGGGTTCAGTTCTCCAGCCCCTGTGTGCAGAGTGAGAAACAAATCAAGGAGTCAATGATTTTCTCTCCTGGTCATTGGGACACAGAAGCCCCGCCCACTCTGTGTCATCACCAAGCTGCCAAGCATGCGCTCTGCTCCCCGCTCAACCACGATAGCAACCTTTAAACTGGGCCTGTTCGGGAAAAAGCCCCGGAGCTGCAAACGTGGGACCTGGAGCTTCTTATTCGGGGCTTGTGGCCTACAGCAGATGTTTTTGAAGCCTCCCTGCCCATCCGCCGGCTCTATTCCTCTCCTGCGCCCCGCCGACTCTCACCCACTGCAAAACTGTGCAGCACTCGCACAGCTCTTCCCACCTACATCTGTTACTCTTCGGACACCCCATGTCATTTTGACAATTTCCAGTTTGCTGGCCCTAACCGCCTCCTCTTCACTATGGACGTCCAAACTCTACACCTCCATCCCCCACCAGGATGGTTTGAGGGCTCTCGGCTTCTTCCTTGAACAGAGAGGTGGCACAGTGGTTAGCACCGCAGCCTCACAGCTCCAGTGACCTGGGTTCGGTTCTGGGTACTGCCTGTGTGGAGTTTGCAAGTTCTCCCTGTGACCGCGTGGGTTTCCGCCGGGTGCTCCGGTTTCCTCCCACATCCAAAGACTTGCAGGCTGATAGGTAAATTGGCCATTGTAAATTGCCCCTAGTGTAGGTAGGTGGTAGGAGAATGGTGGGGATGTGGTAGGGAATATGGGGTTAATGTAGGATTAGTATAAAATGGGTTTTTGGTTGGCACAGACTCGGTGGGCCGAAGGGCCTGTTTCAGTACTGTATCTCTAAAAAAATAAAATAAAATGAAAGAGGCCCAACCAGTCCGCCTCCACCACCACCCTCCTCCACCTGGCTGAACTTGTTCTCACATTGAACAACTTCTCCTTCAACTCCACTCACTTCCTTCAAGTAAAAGGTGTTGCTTTGGGTACCCACATGGGTCCTAGTTATGCCTGTCTCTTTGTGGGATATGTCAACCATTCCTTGTTCCAGTCCTACTCAGGCCCCCTCCCCCAACTCTTTCTCCAGTACATTGATGACTCTATCGGTGCCGTTTCCTGCTCCCGCCCCGCACTGGAAAACTTTATCAACTTTGCTTCCAATTTCCACCCTTCTTTCACCTTTACATGGTCCATCTCCGACACTTACCTTCTCTTCCTCAACAGAGACTTCTCTGTCTCAATTTCTGGGGATCGGCTGTCCAATAAAATTCATCACAAGCCCACTGACTCCCACAGCTACCTCGACTACACTTCTTCACACTCTCCGTCCTGTAAGGACTCCATTCCATTCTCCCAGTTTCTCTGTCTCCAATGCTTCTGCTCTAATGATGCTACCTTCCACAATAGCGCCTCTGATATGTCTTTTTCCTCAAACGAGGATTCCCCTCCCCCCACTGTGGTTGACAGGGCCCTCAACTGTGTCCGGCCCATTTCCCGCACTTCTGCTCTTACGCCTTCCCCTCCCTCCCAGAACCGCGACAGGGTTCCCCTTGCCCTCATTTTCCACCTCACCAGCCTCCACATCCAGAGGATTATCCTCCTCCATTTCCACCACCAAACACATCTTCCCCTCCCCTCCTCGTCAGCATTCCGAAGGGATTGTTCCCTCTGTGACACCCTGCTCCACTCCTCCATTATCCCCGACACCTCGTCCCCTTCCCATGCAACTGTAGGAGGTGTAATACCTGCCCTTTTACCTCCTCTCTCCTCACTATCCAAGGCACCAAACACTCCTTTCAAGTGAAGCCGCGATTAAATTGTATTTCTTTCAATGTAGTATACTGTATTCGCTGCTCACAACGTGGTCTCCTCTACACTGGGGAGACCAAATGCAGATTGAGTGACCATTTTGCGGAACACCTCCGCTCAGTCCAAAAGCATGACCCCCAGCTTCCGGTTGCTTGCCATTTCAACACTCCCCCGTGCTCTCATGTCTTTGGCCTGCTCCAGTGTTCCAGAGAACATCAACGTAAGCTCGAGGAGCAGCACCTGATCTTTCGATTAGGCACGCTACAGCCTTGTGGACTGAACATTGAGTTCAACAATTTTAGAGCATGACTGGCCTTTTTTTAATATTTTATTTTTTAAACCATGTAGTCACGCAGCTGCTCATTATTCTATTAACAGTCTCTCTGGACAAATGCTTTGTCTTTCACCACAAGCATTAACATACGCTTTGCAGTTGTCCCAGGACAGCTTTGTTATTCAATCACCCTCTGTGCTATCAAACATCTTCCCCTGTGTTCTCTCTCCCACCCTCCTCCCCTTCACTTGCTTAAAACCTAATTCTTTTCTAACCTTTGCCAGTCCTGATGAAAGACCACAGACCTGAAACTTTAACTTTGCTTCTCTCGCCACAGATGCTGCCAGACCTGCTGAGTATTTCCAGCACTTTTTGTTTTTATTTCAGATTTCCAGCATCTGCAGTATTTTGCATTTATACTGGTTCCTCATGTCCAACCTGCATGTTACATCTTCAAAGGACTCTAATAAATTTGTCAAACAGGTTTCCCTTTCATAAAGCTACATTGACTCTGCCTGATTGCATTTTGATTTTCTAAATGTTCTGCTACTACTTTCTTATTGATTTCCCAATGGCAGATGTTAGGCAAACTGGCCTAGAGTTTCCCACTTTCTGTTGGCTCCTCCCCCTCCCTTTCTTGAATAAAGGCTGTTTCCAAGCTGCTGGGACTTTTCCAAAATCGAGAGAATTTTGGAAGATTAAAACCAATTCACGGATCTCTGCAACCACTTCTTTTAAGACCCGAGGATTAAGGCCGTCAGGTCCGGGGGACATCTTGACCTTTAGTCCCATCAGTTTGCCTAGTATTTTTTCTCTAGCGATAGTGATTTTTTTTTAAAGCTCCTCCCTCGCTTTTACCTCTTGATTTTCTGCTATTCTTCGGATGCTTTTTGTGTCTTCTACTCTGAAGACAGATACAAAATACTTGTTCAAAGTCTCTGCCAGTTCCTTCTTTCCCATTAATTCCGCAGTCTCATCCTCTAAGGGACGAACATTTACTCTCTTGCTTTTTATATATTTGTAAAGGCTTTTACTGTCTGTGCTTATATTTCTTGCTAGTTCGCTCATACTATAACCTCACCCTTTTTTTCTAGTCATCCTCTGCTGGTTTCTAAAATGTTCCTGATCTTCCAGCCTACCACTAATCTTTGCAGTATTGTACACCTTTTCTTTCAATTTGATACCATCCATAACTTCCTTAGTTAGCCACAGATGGTCCATCCTTCTAGTGGAGTCTTTCTTTCTCAATGGAATATATCTTGCTGAGAGTTATGAACTATCTCCTTAAATGTCTGCCACTGCTTCTCCACTCCGTATTGCTACCCTGCAATATGGTCTTGTCCTTTTTCGTTAACTTTCTAAATTTCCCCTCACCTGAACCCTTCATTTCCCCCCCAACCCTCAACAACTATTTAGTTTAAAGCCCTAGTTATGCAATTCGGCAGGACACTAGTCCCAGCGCAGTTCAGGTGAAGGTCGTCCCAATGGTACAGCTCCCTCTTTCCCCAGTACTGGTGCCGTTGCCCCATGAATCGAAACCCAGTTCTCTCACACCGATCTTTAAGCCACACGTTCAACTCTCTGATCTTATTTACCCTAAGGCAATTTGCTCATGGCTCAGGTAGCGATCCACGGGTCATCTTTGTGATTCTACTTTTTAATTTAGCCCCTAGATACTCCTACCCCCTCAGTAGAACCTTTTCTTAGTTCTACCTATGTCGTTGGTACTCACGTGGACCATGACAACTGGATCCTTCCCCTCCCACTCCAATTTCCCCTCCAGCTCAAGGAGCTGTCCTTAACCCTGGCACTGGGAAGCCAATACAGCCTTCAGGACGCATGCTCTCGGCTGCAGAGACTAGTCCCTTAACTATATTGTCCCCTACTCCAACTACATTCCCTTTTACTCCCCCCACTTGAATGGTCCCCTGCAGCATGGTGCTGTGATCAGTTTACTGTCTCTGCTCGTGTCCACTCAAGCTGCAAGGACTTTGAACCTGTTGGACAAGTGCAAGGGCTGAGGCTCCTCCATTGCGACTTTCTGGGTCCTCACACTTGCCTCATTCACAGTCACATCCTCCAATCCCAGACCAAATCTGAAGTATCTAGCCTAAGGGGCGTGACTGCCTCCTGGAACAAAGCGTCCAGGTGACTTTCCCCCTCACCGATGCATCGCAGTGTCTGAATGTCAGACTCTAGCTCATCAACTCTGAGCCGAAGTTCCTCGAGCTGCAGACACTTATTGCAGATATAGTTGCAGTGGATCAGACTGGTATCCACAAGCTCCTACATGCTACAGCTACAACACATCACCTGTCCAGCCATCTTTATTGTGTTTTATTTTAACTAATTAGGTTTTAAGTTTAGAAATATCACTGATAACTAGTTAAACTACTTAAAACTACAAATTAACAAATTTATTTATTTATTTTATTTCTATTTATTTCGAGATACAGCACTGAAACAGGCC
Source organism: Heterodontus francisci (assembly GCF_036365525.1). NCBI lineage: Eukaryota > Metazoa > Chordata > Chondrichthyes > Heterodontiformes > Heterodontidae > Heterodontus > Heterodontus francisci. Next base: position 11,913,594 of record NC_090404.1, read on the forward strand.
CTTCGGCCCACCAAGTCTGTGCCAACCTTCAACCACCCATTTATACTAATCCTACACTAATCCCATACTCCTACCACATCCCCACCTTCCCTATATTCCCCTACCACCTACCAATACTAGAAGCAATTTATAATGGCCAATTTACCTATCAAACCTGCAAGTCTTTGGCTGTGGGAGGAAACCGGAGCACCCGGAGGAAACCCACACGGTCACTGGGCGAACTTGCAAACTCCGCCCAGGCAGTACCCAGAATTGAACCCGGGTCGCTGGAGCTGTGAGGCTGCAGTGCTAACCACTGCGCCACCCTTTAATAATTAAAATATTTAATAAAATATTTTTATCTTGCCAGTACCGGTTTAAACTACTACCCCAGTTTAGAAGAGAAAAATACCTTAAAACTCACCAACCACCTATCTGCTCCCAAATTAATGTCTCTGGACTTCAGCTCTCAGTGTCTCCGGTTCTTTCTTTTGGATCACTGCTTGTTCTGCAAAAGATCAGAACAGCACCCCCTCCCTCACTGCACCAAATTTCCACACTTAGCAAGTTCCAGAGTTTAGCTCTCTGTCTTGCAGTTGAGCAGATCCTCGTGCTGCTTACTTTGTGCGTTTGCAAAACCTCCTGTATTTATACTAACTAGAATTCCAGAGACCCGAGTCAGGCCCTGCTGACCAGGGAACCAGTTCTAACTAGATACCTAAGTAACTAACTGTGCTGTTGACATGAGCATACAGCTGGTTTACCACTGACTAAGACAGAAAGGAATGACAATTTAATGTTAAAGTCAAGTTAAATGCTAAATGGAAACTTGACTAGATTTTACAAAGAGATCAACCCTTGAAATTCCCACATTTACCAAATTCCTGAATTAAGCACGCTATCACGCAGCACTCAGTCATGGTTCTGCTAGAGGCTGTGAGTTCAAATCCCGCCATGGCAGTTTGAGAATTGAAAGTCAAAATCTGGAAGAAAAAAAAGCTGGTTGTGAGTAGAAGTGACCATGAAGCTGCTGGATTGCCTGAGATCATTCGTTTATACAGCACCTTTCCCGACCTCAGGGTGATCCAAAGCACTTTACAGCTAAATTAAGCACCTTTAAAATCTACACTCACTCTTGTAATGTGGGCAGCCCAAGCTGTGCACAGCAAGATCCCACAAACAGCAAAGGGATAAAGGGCTGGAGAGTCCGCTTTTTCACAATTGGCATAAAATTGCTGGCCTTACTCAGTCTGGGCCTGTATTTGTGACTGAAGTCTTACACTGACATAGTTAACTATTAACTGCCCCTGAAGTGGCCGAACAAGCCACTCAGTCGTATGAAACCGGTTTGAGGAGGAAGCCGCCCACCACCAGCACCTTCTCAAGGGGCGACTAAGGTCAGGGTAATAAATACCAGCTTTACCAGTGACACCCACATCCCAGGAATGAATTAGTAAAAACTTGCAGCCAGTCCTTTCCTCAAAGGGACTGGTGGAAAATCTGAAGCCCACCCACTGGAGACACCAAAACCCATCCAAGCTCAGTAATTATCAACCAGGTTTTCTCGCACCCATTGCCTCCCCCTCAAAGGCTGTGACATTAAAATGCCCGTGTTTAAGTGTTTTGGGTGGCCCCAGTCAGAGTGGTGTCTTCCCCAGGAGAGAGGCCAGCCCGAGGCCTGCCACCTCCCACTCGAGCCCCAGGCTCTCTCCGCGACCTTGCTCCGGGCCACTCACCTGCTGAGCTCGATGGCCCATCTGTGCTGGCGTGCGCCATTACCAAGCCCCGCCCCCGCAGCCATGGCAACGCCAGCGACCGTTAACCGTTTCCTGTTCAACAAAAAAAAATCCTCCGCGCGCCCCCGACGAACGCGATTCGCGCACATGGAGTGTCAAACCCCGCCCCCACTGCTTAGTTTAGTTTAGTTTAGAGATACAGCACTGAAACAGGCCCTTTGGCCCACCGAGTCTGTGCCAACCATCAACCACCCATTTATACTAATCCTACACTAATTCCATATTCCCTACCACATCCCCACCTGTCCCTATATTTCCCTACCACCTACCTATACTAGGGGCAATTTATAATGGCCAATTTACCTACCAACCTGCAAGTCTTTTCGCTTGTGGGAGGAAACCGGAGCACCCGGAGAAAACACACGCAGACACAGGGAGAACTTGCAAACTCCACACAGGCAGTACCCAGAATTGAACCCGGGTCGCTGGAGCTGTGAGGCTGCGGTGCTAACCACTGCGCCGCTGCCATCTTTGTTCGGGGCAACTCTACATGAACGCAATTAAACCAGTCGAAATGAAGCCCCATAGAAAGATGGACGTCACTCCTGAAAAGGACGTTTCACAATATTGCTTCTGATGAAGGGTCACTGGCCTGAAACGTTAACTCTGCTTCTCTCTCCACAGATGCTGACAGAACTGCTGAGTATTTCCAGCACTTTTCTTGTTTTTATTTCACAATATTGCTTATTTTGTAAAAAAAAAAGTGTTTATCTTTTGCAAACTGGGGTGGGACTTATTTTCAATTCTTCTTGGGCAAAATATTATGCAGGTACATTTTAATTTTAATGTCGACTTACTTGTACCCATTTGTCTCTCCTGACAGAGATGTCTGAAATCTCTGAACCTGCCTTTGGGGTTTTCAATGGCAGGTTGGTTGACATCCTTCCATCTACAGAAAGATGATGGACTCGCAGCAAACAATCCATTTAAGTGGGGTGTCGTCTCTTGGTTTATCTTTGTTGATGCTGTGAAGGCCACTCCTTGAGAGGCAGATTCTGCCACAAGTGCTGCAGGTGAAGCTGCCCAGTGAAGGTCTACTCAGGTCAGGGAAAAAAAACCCGACCCGAACCTGGCAGAACCACATCGGACACGAGCCCGAGTTGTTGTTTTTGACATTGGCGCCTGTTGTGAAGCTGCTGCAGCAACTGGTCATTGTGGTTGTGCAAACCAGTCCACAGGATGTGTCACCATTTCCCTCTTTTGTCAGCTAGTGACTCCGAGCTGCAATAGTCCTTTGGGGCCTTCATGTCACTCTTCCAAGCAACTTTGAAGCGGAGCTTTAGGCGCCCACAGGTCGTCTGGCACCGGTCATCTCACCATACAAAAGGTCCTTGGGGTATGTGACCGTCTTCCATCCTGTGTCTGATCATTCTCCGCGGAAGTGAATGTGCCTTATTCACACTACAGGAGCCCAGTGCGCAGGCGCGGTGCTGGACTGTATCTGGAGCATGCGCAGTGTCACTTTGATCAGAGCCGTGTGTGTTGGAGGCGCTTTCACAGCGGGTGTGGGGGTCGGCAGGGCGCAGGGGAGGAATGGAGCCGGCGGCTGGGCGTGGAGTCTTCAGAAACACCCGGTGTAGGCCGCAAGCCCCGAATAAGAACCTCCAGGTCCCGCGTTTGCAGCTCCGGGACCTTTCCTGAGAACAGACCCAGGTCAACGGCCGCCATGTTGTTTGAGGGGGAGCAGAGCGCATGCGCGGCAATCTTGGTGACGCCACAGAGTGGGCGGGGTCTCTGCGTCCCCGTGACCAGGAGAGAAAATCATTGACTCATTGATTTGATTCTCACTCTGCACACAGGGGCTGGAGAACTGAACCCAGTCAGAGTAGAGGGAGGGAGAAAACTGGTAGTGGAGGAAAGAAATGGTGCAGATAGTGCGATGGGTTTGGATTTCAGCACAGGAGAATATGTGGCACGAGGATTTACTGCTTTTGGAGAATAAGTGAGGAAAAAATGTCCCATAGAAACTAGAATTGTCTGTTTTGAATTTCTATCCTGTACTGACAGTGATAACTTTTGTAAATTCCTTTACAGTGTATTAAAAGAGGACAAGTTTCAGATGGAAAACTCAAAGCAACATCACATCAAGCTCTGACATTCACTGATTCATCAGAATCTGAGTATCATCATCCCTTGAATGTTGAAGGAGAAGTGTTTGTTTGTTCTTTCTGTGGGAAAAGATTTCAAACATCAGTGTGACTGGAAAGCAATGAGACACACACACCCGAGTGAGAGTGTTCCAGTGCACTGACTGTGGAAAGAGTATTAACCTGTTACACAGCCTGAATAAATACCGCACCATTCACAGTGGGGAGAAACTGTACACGGGTTCTGTGTGTGGACGAGGCTTCAACTGATCATCCAACCTGGAGAGACACAAGGACACCCACACCATGGAGAAACCATGGAAATGTGTAGACTGTGGGAAGTCACACTGTGGAGAAGCTGTTTACCTGCTGTGTGTGGGAAGGGATTTGCTCAGTCATGCAGTCTCCATACACACCAGCGAATTCATACTGGAGGGAGACCAATCACCTGTCTTGATTGTGGGGAACGATTTCATGTTTTATCAAACCTCCTGTCACACCAGCGGGTTCACTCTGATAACAGGCAGTTTAAATGTCCTGACTGCTAGAAAAGCTTTAAAAGTAAGAAGGATCTACGGAGACACCAAAGCACTCACACCGGGGAGAGGCCGTTCACCTGCTCCATGTGGGGGAAGGGATTCACTCAGTCATCCAACCTGCTGAAACACCAGCACATTCACATGGAACAGCAGGAGTTGGTTTCTGCTGTTAATCAGATCCAGGACTGAACCGTGTTCATTCTGCTAGTTGAAGTTTGTTTCTGCTGATGTTAATGACCCCAATACTGGACTGAAGGTAATTATTCCTGATAAATGTAAAATAAATCAGCTTTGGTTTAAACACATTGTTGTAGATTTTTATCCTTCCCATCTGACTGTTTAGCATCACCTGGCTGGAGCTCAGAAAGGACAATCTGGGGGGAGGATCGTACGGCAGGAACAGAACTTCAGCCTGGACACAGTCCTTCAGGACCACAGTGAAAGGGGCAAAAGGCACTTTGGTCTTTCTCATCTCTCTTCACTGACAACAAAGTCCCCGTGTGGGTTAATCCTGAGGAGTGTAAGAAATGTGTCCCAGCTGCTCTCGTCCATGGTTCAGAGCTCCTGGGCACAGAACAGGAGGCTCCTTTACAACTGTGTTTAAAGTCAGGAAGGACAATGGTGAATGCTGGAAACGTGCTGTCAAATCAGAGATTGGTGTAAAATTGGGATCTGTTTCTGACTGAAAGTGAAACGGCAGGTTTAATTTTCCAGTCTGAATATCACTGTGGTTATTATTCTACAAAGATTTAAATGTGTTTGTGACAGTCCTAAGTCCACAATTTTAGGACAGGCGTAATTTCATTTAAAAATCTTTGAAAATAAACAAAGTCTGCATTAAAATAGCAGGCGGAGGAGTTCACAGGAGCCTGTTAACTTCTGGGACAATTATACAACAGTCATTTGATCTCCAGATAAAGAAGGACCTGCAGCATGTTTCCAGGGATTCCCTTGTTTTATTGATGTGAGTGTTAGACACCAGGATAACTAAAACTGTATGACCAGGAACATCCACGGGGGTGTGATTGCAACAGTTACTCTGGGATCACGCCCGATGTAGAACTCCACCACTGACCCTACTGAAGGTTGTAGGTGGGGCTTCCAGGAGTGGACTGTAAGAAAGCTGGGTTTCTGTATCCTGACAAATGTCTGGTGAGGAACCAGAGGAATCCTTACTAAGGAGCCATCTGCGGTTTTACCTGCCAGTGTAGGTCTAGAGGTGAATGATGCCTGACTCCTCAAACTATCTTACATTGAACCCAGTTTGGATCAGGATGGATTCAGTTTCCAGGAGAATAGGGACAAATATCACCCACAATTGAGGGAGACAAAAAGCAGCCATTAGAGAAGCTAAGAGATGGTGCACAATTGTAATAATAGTAAAAGCTTTTCCAGCTACATCCGGAGTCAGAGACATAGGAACATAGAGTTATAGAGAATTACAGTGAGTACATAGAGTTACATTGAATCAACGGATGTGATTCACAAAGATTTTTGGTTGAAGGATAATTAATAATCATGGACCCCCTCCACCACTTAAATTCTGCTATAAACTCCTTGTACATTTACATTTCTGAATGGAATTCTCATCAGTGTCCTGTTAAAGGGACTTGCAGGAAAGTTTTCCAGGACTGTCCAATATCGTGAACATTGATGTGATAGGTGATGTGAAAAATTTTATCCTCCCTTCTGCTGAAAGGTAACCGGACAGGTTCAGCATCCTGCCTGTTGAATACTTCAGCACACAGCACCTCCCTGCTCCTCCTGGAGTGGGATTAGGCTCGGTGGCTCCTGTTGGGAGTATCAGGTGTAACCCTCCACTACCCTACTCACTGCACAGTTGCTGAGTGTTTCAGGGTGTTTTCCTCCCTCTCTGCTGTTTCCCAGCCTGTGTGAGCTGGGATATCACTGACTCGCTGCCTGGTGTGCAGCATTCCTGCCATCGGGACACCACCAGTAACTGGGACCAGAGCTTTAGTCTCGGTCCAGCTGCCGTACTCAGTGAATGAAGCTCGGCCTGATCATCATTCCAGGCCCCCGGACAAGGCTGACGTGCGGCTGCTTCCTAAGCTCCCCCAGCCCCAACCCCAGCCCTAGCCCTAGCCCTGCAATTCCATTCCCGGTGTGTCTTGGGCCTCCTGCCTCCTCTCTCTGGATTCTCAGTCAGTCCGAGGCTCCACTAATCCAGTTATGTGTCTATTTCCAGAACTGCCTCAGCCCCAGTGCTGGCCCAGTGTCTCACTGGAAATGTGTCCCATTCACATTACTCCACAGACCCCCTGGAAAGTCTGTACGGACCCCCAGGGGGCCACGAACCAGTTTGAGTTGCACTGGTTTACAGGATTATTCTCCAGCATCAGTGACTTCCTGTCCCAGATCCAGACTCGTGCTGCCCCTTCAGATTATAAATCTCTGTTCATGTCCTGATGGAGGTTTATTTCGATGAGAATGGGTCTGAACAATGATAGAATGTGAAGTAAATCAATGCTAACACCTTCTTTGGCCTCCTTATCTCGGGAGACAACGGGTAAGCGCCTGGAGGTGGTCAGTGGTTTGTAGAGCAGCGCCTAGAGTGGCTATAAAGGCCAATTCTAGAGTGACAGACTCTTCCACAGGTGCTGCAGATAAAATTGGTTGTCGGGGCTGTTACACAGTTGGCTCTCCCCTTGCACCTCTGTCTTTTTTCCTGCCAACTGCTAAGTCTCTTCGACTTGCCACGCTTTAGCCCCGCCTTTATGGTTACCCGCCAGCTCTGGCGATCGCTGGCAACTGACTCCCACGACTTGTGATCAATGTCACAGGACTTCATGTCGCGTTTGCAGACGTCTTTAAAGCGCAGCCATGGACGGCTGGTGGGTCTGGTACCAGTGACGAGCTCGCTGTACAATGTGTCCTTGGGGATCCTGCCATCTTCCATGCGGCTCACATGGCCAAGCCATCTCAGGCGCCGCTGGCTTAGTAAGGTGTATATGCTGGGGATGTTGGCCGCCTCGAGGACTTCTGTGTTGGAGATACGGTCCTGCCACCTGATGCCAAGGATTTTCCAGAGGCAGCGAAGATGGAATGAATTGAGACGTCGCTCTTGGCTGACATACGTTGTCTAGGCCTCGCTGCCGTAAATCAAGGTACTGAGGACACAGGCTTGATACACTTGGACTTTTGTGTTCTGTGTCAGTGCGCCATTTTCCCACACTCTCTTGGCCAGTCTGGACATAGCAGAGGAAGCCTTTCCCATGCACTTGTTTAATTCTACATCGAGAGACAGGTTACTGGTGATAGTTGAGCCTAGGTAGGTGAACTCTTGAACCACTTCGAGAGTGTGGTCGCCAATATTGATGGATGGAGCATTTCTGACGTCCTGTCTCATGATGTTCGTTTTCTTGAAGCTGATGGTTAGGCCAAATTCATTGCAGGCAGCCGCAAACCTGTCGATGAGTCTCTGCAGACACTCTTCAGTGTGAGATGTTAATGCAGCATCGTCAGCAAAGAGGAGTTCCCTGATGAGGACTTTCCGTACTTTGGTCTTCGCTTTTAGACAGGCAAGGTTGAATAACCTGCCATCTGATCTTGTGTGGAGGATAATTCCTTCTTCTGAAGACTTGAACGCATGTGAGAGCAGCAGGGAGAAGAAGATCCCAAACAGTGTAGGTGCGAGAACACAGACCTGTTTCACGCCACTCAGGATTGGAAAGGGGTCTGATGAGGCGCCGCTATGCTGAATTGTGCCTTTCATATTGTCATGGAATGAGGTGATGATACTTAGTAGCTTTGGTGGGCATCCAATCTTTTCTAGTAGTCTGAAGAGACCACGTCTGCTGACGAGGTCAAAGGCTTTGGTGAGATCAATGAAAGCAACGTAGAGGGGTATCTGTTGTTCACGGCATTTCTCCTGCAGCTGGTGAAGGGAGAACAGCATGTCAATGGTGGATCTCTCTGCTCGAAAGCCACACTGTGCCTCAGGGTAGACACGCTCAGCCAGCTTCTGGAGCCTGTTTAAAGCGACACGAGCAAAGACTTTCCCCACTATGCTGAGCAGGGAGATTCCACGGTAGTTGTTGCAGTCACCGCGGTCACCCTTGTTCTTATAGAGGGTGATGATATTGGCATGTCCTGTGGTACTGCTCCCTCGTCTCAGCACAGGTAAAGCAGTTCGTGCAGAGCTGAAAGTATAGCCAGCTTGGCACTCTTGATGATTTCAGAGGTAATGCTGTCCTACCCAGGGGCTTTTCCGCTGGCTAGAGAATCAATGGCATCACTGAGTTTCGATTTTGTTGGCTGACAATAATAGTTTAAAATGTGTCTCAATGGACTCGGACCAGCTACCTTCCACCATCTCCCCCTCTGTATCAGGGCAACTGCTTCTGGAGATCAGACAGTCTGTCCCCAGACAGAGAACCAGACAGTCTGTCCCCAGATGGAGGCCCAAACAGTCTGTGCCCGGATGGACGACCAGACAGTCTGTCTGCAGACGAAGGACCACACAGTCTGTCCCCGGACGGAGGTTCAGACAGTTTTTCCCCAGACAGAGGCCCGGACGTTCTGTCTGCGGCGTCAATGCGTGTTTAAAGTTTTATTAAATGCCTCCATTTCTAACTATATTAATTGAAATGATCAAGTGTGTGAATTGATTTGATTCAGTGGGTGTCTTTAATCAGCACATTTATTAAAGGGACATTTCTGAGTCAGTGAATTGTTGACAATTAGTGAACGGTGAGCAGTTTTATTCGCAAAGCAGTACCTAGAACTCCATGGTCTGTTCTCAGTGCCCTGATCCTCAGTCATTGCTTCAATCCACCAGTGTTCCTTTACATTCACTGTTCATGCTGCTCTTCCTCAAACACCACTCACCTCCGAATAGATCAATTTGTCCATAGGGAACTAGATCATCCTCATTGCGCATTGTCAAAGGTTTAAATTTTAAAATAAATTCTGAAAGGAGTCATGTGTAATTTTTCTGATTATTTTTTTCTATCTGACAGCTAACCTGGTGACCATTGTGATCCTGTCCCAAGGAAGGTGCGGAAAACATAGGAAACAGGAGCAGGATTTGGTCATTTGGTCCCTCAAGTCTGCTCCGCCATTCAACTAGATCAGGGTTGTCCAACCTATTCACCTGGCGGGGGTGGGGGGGAGCCACATCACAATTTTTGTCTGATATAGGGGAATGGTGAGACAATTTTGGAAAGATAAAGGCATTAAAGTTATCTTACTATTAATCAAAACAACAACAAATGTGCATTTTTATCAAGAAGCTTTAAATGAGAAGAATAATTTATTGACTTACTTTCTCTTCACTATGTTGGACAGTGATTTTGTGAGATACCTGCCATTGTTTTGCTTGCACAAGTAGTCACTGTTTGCCCACGCACTTCTTGTAGTGATGCAGAGTATTCTGGATAGATGTCCATCGGTCAGGAGTGCTCTTGATCACTCTCCCTCTCTGTCCCCTCTCTCTCTGTTCCCCTCTCTCACTGTGTCTTTCTTTCTCTGTTCCTCCCTCTCTATCTCTCTCTATTCGCCCCCCCCCCCCCCCACACACACCTCTGTTCCCCTGTGTTTGTGTCTCTCTCTCTGTTCCCTCCTCTGTGTGTGTGTCTCTCTCTCTCTCTGTTTCCCTCTCTGGCTGTGTCTTTCCCTCTTTGTTTCCCTCTCTCTCTTTGTTTCCCCCTCTGCGTATGTGTGTATCTTTTTTTAAAATCCTGAATCTGTCCGAAGTTGGGAAACGGCTATTCCCTGATGTTAGGCAGCTGTCAGCTGTGAAACTGACAGTGCAATGTTTTAAAAAGCTGGTAAGAAAGAAGTCAATGGGAAATTTCTCATCTCTGAAATATATCTGTAGGCCAGACGGAAACCTTTGGTGGGCTAGATACTGGCCCGCAGGCTGTATGTTGGACAACCCTGAACTAGATCATGGCTGATCTATCTCAACACCATTTTCCCCACACTATCCCCATATTCGTTTAAATCTTTAATATCTAGAAATCCGCCAATCTCTGTCTTGAATATACAGAATGACTGCACCTCCACAGCCCTTTGAGGTAGAGAATTCCAAAAATTCACCACCCTCTAATTGAAGAAATTCCTCTTCATCTCAGTACCTTTTATTCTGAGACTATGACCCCTGGTTTTAGACCCTCCTCAGCCAGGGGAAACAATGGAGAGCAACAGAGTGACCCAGATGGAGAACCGGAGAAAGTCCATTGTTTTACTCTTCACCGCTTTGGGCAGTTTCATCCTGTTATGGACAATGTATGTTGTAAATTTCTTGTATGAACGAGTTGCAAAGAATAATTATTTCTCAGCTTCCAACTTCAATGACCCAAAGTTCATTCTCCAGGAAATCGGGAATACTCTTCAGCTTCTGAGTTCCTGCACCAATACATGTATTTATACAGTGACTAATGCTCCCTCTAATCAGTTGCATTGCAACCCGAAAGTGCCCTTGCAGGCTGTGTGTGGTAATAAAACTGCAGATCCCCTGGCTCAGTATGATCTATGCCTTGGTAGATGTGCTGGGAACACAATATATAATGTTTGAATGAAGGGACATCAACTTGAAATGTTAATTCTGTTTCTCTCTCCGGATGCTGCCTGACCTGCTGAGTATTTCCAGCATTTTCTGTTTTTATTAATAACTAGGGTCCCTTGTTTCCTAGTTTTGTTTCTACTTTTCTGCCATTGTTACTCCCCTGTACACTTTTCACTTGTATTTTTCCTTATTATTCCTCGCTATACTTTTTCTTAATTTGTTTCCAGTCTGCCTGACGTCTCTTCATCCCAAGTATTCAGACTTTGTTCCCAAAGTTGGTAAGGATGTAAGATGTGCCATGCAGCATGATATATAACACTATTTCAGGTGGTGGGGGGAGATTACTGAGTGCGATGCAATATTTCCAACTGGTTAACATCAGAAAATGAAGCTGAGATCTCCTATGTTGCAGCAGGTATTCATTCTGAAGGAGTCCCACCTGAAACAGTAACCATTAATTTATCTTTTTAAATGATGATTGGCCTGCTGTGTATTTCCCCATTTTTGTGTTCTTTTCAGTTTCCCAGTATTCATGAATTTTCTTTTTTTTTTATCTCTGCTAAAACATATTCTTCTTGTGATCCTGAAATCCAGAGGCTTTTAAGTTGGAAAAATATCCGAGTACACAGAAGGACTCAATTAGTCCTAACTTTTTTTGCTATCAAAAAACAAAGATCTCACGAGAGGTTTTTCTCCAAGTCCAGGGATGGACAAGCTATTTCCCAAAGTTCACATATGGCCAATGAGCATGGGCTATTGGGTCCACAACAAGAAGCACCATTACCGGCTGCTCATCACTCCCTCAGCACAGCTGCTGACCTCTCCCTGCCCTTCAGTGCCTCCCCAAACTCCCACACCATTGCTGGTCACTGAACACTGATGCTGCTGTATCGAGTGATTAAACACAGCTCCACACCGTCAGCAGGAATTCCTTCCCACAGTCTGGAGTGACATTCGGTCACTTAGAGCACATCAACAAAGGAAAGCGAAATGGTGATAGCACTGAAGGTGCAGGGCATGGAAGCTGTAGTGACAGCAGGAAAGAGCCAGAATGATAGTGGAGGGAGGGGGAAGGAGTGTATGAAATTGGAGGAAGGGAGAAGGAGTGTCAGTGTGAAATTGGAGGGAGGGTGGAAGGAGTGTCAGTGTGAAACTGGAGGGAGGGGGAAGGAGTGTCTGTGAAATTGGAGGGAGGGAGAAGGAGTGTCAGTGTGAAATTGGAGGGAGGGTGGAAGGAGTGTCAGTATGAAATTGGAGGGAGGGAGAAGGAGTGTCAAGATGAGATTGGAGGGAGGGGGAAGGAGTGTCAGTATGAAATTGGAGGGAGGGAGAAGAAGTGTCAGTGTGAAATTGGAGGGAGGGAGAAGGAGTGTCAGTGTGAAATTGGAGGGAGGGAGAAGGAGTGTCAGTGTGAAATTGGAGGGAGGGGGAAGGAGTGTCTGTATGAAATTGGAGGGAGGGAGAAGAAGTGTCAGTGTGAAATTGGAGGGAGGGGGAAGGAGTGTCAGGATGAGATTGGAGGGAGGGGAAGGAGTGTCAGTATGAAATTGGAGGGAGAGAGAAGAAGTGTCAGTGTGAAATTGGAGGGAGGGAGAAGGAGTGTCAGTGTGAAATTGGAGGGAGGGGGAAAGAGTGTCAGTGTGAAATTGGAGGGAGGGGGAAGGAGTGTCAGGATGAGATTGGAGGGAGGGAGAAGGAGTGTCAGTGTGAAATTGGAGGGAGGGAGAAGGATACACCTTGAACTGGGGACAGAGGATGAAGAAAAGGCAACGTTGGTCACAAGACTGCTGTGTTAACTGTACTTGTGAGATGGAACTGTGATCAGAACAATGTCTCCTGAAGTTGACTCGGATTAATATTCCTGTCTTTTTCCTTCTGAAAATCTCAGGATATATCAGTTTTCCACAGCCTTCCTGCACTTTGTCAACTCCAAGTCACAGCTGACAGTTAAATTATCTGAGGGCTGGTAGGACTCTCGAAACTCTCTCACTGTGTATTGTTCTAAAAGAATGGGATCAGATCGATCCTAAACCATCTTTTCTTCAATTCAATTTTTTCTTGTATATATATTTCACATTGACTGTTCAATGTGTGTTAATAGATGAATTTATCCATCTGGTTAAGTCACTTTGATCCTCCATTATGCTGGTCCTCTCACTTCAGTTTGCTCCAATCAGTAAATTTCAGATAACTAGAAGCCCCCTGTTCTGTATTTCTCTTTTTGAAATGAATTGTACAAACACCAGGGTCCCAGACGAGACCCCTGCAGAATTCTTCTATTTTCTATGAACAAACCACTTCTAACTTCCAGTTGGTCACTTTTACATCAAAGGAAAACCAGTTCAATTTGATATGATTGTAACCATTTTACAACTATACACCACGCCAATAATCAGCAGAAAAAGCAAATCTTACATTAAAAACATTCGATTTCAGTTCAGTGGGTTCTGATTCTCACTTTACAAGCTGGAAGTGACATCAGTGATGGAGTTACAAAAATACCCAGCTTATTTCCAGAGTGCAGTCTGAGACTCGGGCCTGGAGTTTCCTCTCGTCAGCACAATCTCACTTCCATCCACGTCTATACAATGTTTTAAGCTTCGTAAATAGTTTGTGCCCAGACTGCACGTCTCTCTGTGTGGAAATGCCAGGCCTGGATGTGGTGTACAGGGCAGTTCAACTACTGCTGGATACAACTGCAACATTATTATCTTTAAAGCAACCACATTCTTGTGCAACTGAGACCATTGATCTGTGTCTAATTATTTCAGTCAAGTTCCAGATACAATCCTCCAGTCCTCATGGAAGGCCACACTGTTATACACCTAATGATATCCAGAATGCTGAAACCAACACTGAGAAAAAGCACAAAGATAAAAAAACTGCAGGCTCAGTTCAGTATCAGTAACATTTTCAGTATTAAATTCTGATGATTTTTTTGGGTCATTTTTGGGTTTATTCAAATATATCAGTTTTTCGTTTCTTTAACGACAACACAGGAAAATTGGTGAAAAGTAGAAAACCCCAAGTATCACCTCGACCTGGTCATTCTCTTAATCACAGGCAAGGCCATCTCTGTTCACTTCCTTGTATCCCTCACCACTCACAATCTCCTTCCTTCTGTGTCCATCCTGGAAAAAACTCTCCCCAAGTCACTTGCAACTGCTCTTTCAAACTCTCAACTGTCTCACCATTGGCCGTCCATTTGTTACAATGCTTCTGTAACTGGCGATCTGCTCAATCACTCCCTCAACCTCTGATGTCTTTACCCTCAGTAAAACCCTGACTCTCTCCCACCCTTGTCACTCCCTCATCTTCACATCCTCAAGTCTAAGGAACTCAGATATCTGGCCCACAACTGGTTTAGCCATTCATTACCAGAGCCACACATCATGCTCTATCTGGCCCTGCTCTCCTCTGCCAAAACTGCTCACTATTTCAGGATCATTCCTGAAAGCAAAGATAACCCAAGCTTAATTTCTCCACTACCGTCTCCTTAAACCTCTCTCACCTGATCAAACAAGTGTAAGGAGCTCATGGATTTCTTTGTCACTAACACTGAGACCATCCATTCAGTTACATCCCCCTCTTCTCCACCAAGGCAAACATCACCTGAGGTCCCCTCTTCCCTTCCCACACACGAAGCAGATGAATGGCCTCTCCCCAGTGAGTGTGTCGATGAGTTTCCAGCTGGGATGGGTAATTGAATCCCTTCCCACAGTCCCCATATTTCCACGTGGTTTCTCCGTGGTCAGGGTATCCTTGCGTCTCTCCAGTTTGGATGATCAGTTGAAGCCTTGTCCACACAGAACACGTGTACAGTTTTTCCCAGCTGTGAATGATGTGATGTTTTTTCTGTCTGTGTAACTGGTTAAAGATCTTTCCACAGACAGTGCACTGGAACACTCTCATTCGGGTGTGTGTGTCTCAGTGCTATTACAGTCACGCTGATGCTTGAAATCTTTTCAAACAGACAAACATTTCTCTTTCCACATTCAAAGGCCGATGATATTCATGTCCTGATGAATTGAGTGACTGTCAGATCTTGATGTGATGTTTGTTTGAGTTTCCTGTCTACAAATCCTCAGCTTATAATACCCTGTAAAAGGAGATTACAAAAGTAATCGCCGTCAACAGGGGATAGAAATTATGACAATTCTAGTTTCTATGGAACATTTTTACCTCTCCGGTTCCCCCAAAGCTGTAAATCCCCGTCTCACACACTCTCCCTCCTCCCTGTGCTGAAATCCAAACCCATGGCACCATCTCTTTCCTCCACTGCCAGTTTTCTCCCTCCCTCTACTCCAGCTGGGTTCAGTTCTCCAGTCCCTGTGTGCAGAATGAGAATCAAATCATTGGTATTGGTAGGAGTGACCACTGCACAGTCCTTGTGGAGACGAAGTCCCGCCTTCACATTGAGGATACCGTCCATCGTGTTGTGTGGCACCATCACCGTGCTAAATGGGAAAGATTTCAAAAAGATCTAGCAGCTCAAAACTGGGCATCCATGAGGCGCTGTGGCCATCAGCAGCAGCAGAATTGTACTCAACCACAATCTGTAACCTCATGGCCCGGCATATCCCCCACTCTACCATTACCATCAAGCCAGGAGATCAACCCTGGTTCAATGAAGAGTGCAGGAGGGCATGCCAGGAGCAGCACCAGGCATAACTCAAAATGAGGTGTCAACCTGGTGAAGCTGCAACCCAGGACTACTTGCATGCCAAACTGCGCAAGCAGCATGCGATAGACAGAGCTAAGCGATCCCATAACCAACGGATCAGATCTAAGCTCTGCAGTCCTGCCAGATCCAGCCGAGAATGGTGGTGGACAATTAAACAACGAACTGGAGGAGGTGCCTCCACAAATGTCCCCATCCTCAATGATGGGGGATCCCAGCTCATCAATGCGAAAGTGAAGGCTGAAGCATTTGCAACAATCTTCAGCTAGAAATGCCGAGTTGATGATCCATCTCGGCCTCCTCCTGAAGTCCCCAGCATCACAGATGGCAGACTTCAGCCAATTTGATTCACTCCGTGTGATATCAAGAAACGACTGAAGGCACTGGATACTGCAAAAGCTATGGGCCCTGACAATATTCCGGCAATATTACTGAAGACCTGTGCTCCAGAACTTGCCGCGCCCCTAGCCAAGCTGTTCCAGTACAGCTACAACACTGGCATCTACCATGCAATGTGGAAAATTGCCCAGGTTTGTCCTGTACACAAAAAGCAGGACAAGTCCAACCCGGCCAATTACCGCCCCATCAGCCTACTCTCAATCATCAGTAAAGTGATGGAAGGTAACATCAACAGTTCCATCAAGTGGCACTTGCTCAGCAATAACCTGCTCAGTGACGCTCAGTTTGGGTTCCGCCAGGGCCACTCAGCTCCTGACCTCATTACAGCCTTGGTTCAAACATGGACAAAAGAGCTGAACTCAGGAGGTGAGGTGACAGTGACTGCCCTTGACATCAAGGCAGCATTTGACCGAGTATGGCATCAAGGAGCCCGAGCAAAACTGAAGTAAATGGGAATCAGGGGGAAAACCCTCCGCTGGCTGGAGTCATACCTAGCACAATGGAAGATGGTTGTGGTTGTTGGAGGTCAATCATCTCAGCTCCAAGACATCACTGTAGGAGTTCCTCAGGGTAGTGTCCTCGGCCCAACCATCTTCAGCTGCTTCATCAATGACCTTCCTTCAATCATAAGGTCAGAAGTGGGGATGTTCGCTTATGATTGCACAATGTTCAGCACCATTCGCGACTCCTCAGATACTGAAGCAGTCCATGTAGAAATGCAGCAAGACCTGGACAATATTCAGGCTTGGGCTGATAAGTGGCAAGTAACATTTGCGCCACACAAGTGCCAGGCAATGACCATCTCCAACAAGAGAGAATCTAACCATTTTCCCTTGACATTCAACAGCATTACCATCACTGAATCCCCCTCTATCAACATCCTAGGGGCTACCATTGACCAGTAACTGAACTGGAGTAGCTATATAAATACCATGGCTACAAGACCAGGTCAGAGGCTAGGAATACTGTGACGAGTAACTCACTTCCTGACTCCCCAAAGCCTGTCCACCATCTACAAGGCACAAGTCAGGAGTGTGATGGAATACTCTCCACTTGCCTGGATGGGTGCAGCTCCAACAACACTCAAGAAGCTTGACACCATCCAGGACAAAGCAACCCACTTGATTGGCACCCCATCCACTAACATTCACTCCCTCCACCACTGATGTACAGTGACAGCGGTGTGTACTATCTACATGATGCACTGCAGTAATGCACCAAGGCTACTCAGGCAGCACCTTCCAAACCTGCGACCTCTACCACCTATAAGGACAAGGGCAGCAAATGCATGGGAACACCGCCACCTGCAAGTTCCCCTCCAAGCCACACATCATACTGACTTGGAACTATATCGCCATTCCTTCACTGTTGCTGGGTCAATATCCTGGAACTCCCTTCCTTATAGCACTGTGGGTGTACCTACCCCATATGGTCTACAGTGGTTCAAGAAGGCAGCTCACCACTACCTTCTCATGGGCAACTAGGGATGGGTAATAAATGCTGGTTGAGCCAGTGATGCCCACATCCCATGAAATGAATAAAAAAAAAGCTAAGGAGCGTATTAGACTTAAAGAAGAAGCTTACCATGTTGCAAAAACATAGTAGCAAGTCTGAAGGTTTGGAGTGTTTTAGAAACCAGCAAAGAGCCACCAAAAAGTTGACAAAAAGGGAATAAATAGAATGCGAGTAAACTAGCCAGCAATATAAAAACAGATTGTAAGAGATTTATATGTACATAAAAAGGAAGAGAGCAGCTGAAGTAGATGTTGGTCCTTTAGAGGCAGAGACAGGGGAAATCATCATAGAAACATAGAAATTAGGAGCAGGAGTAGGCCATTCGGCCCTTCGAGCCTGCTCCGCCATTCATTATATGTCAACAAATATTTTGTGTCTATCTTCTCACGAGAAGACACAAGTTCCATATCAGAAATAGGTAGTAACCTAGTGGCTAAGAAGAGTGAGGAAATTAAGGATATTGATATCAGCCAAGAAAAAGTATTGGAGAAACTTGAGGGACTAAAATCTGACAAGTCCCCAGGACCAGATGGCCGACATCCTCAGGTTCTAAAAGAGATAGCTGCAGAGATAGTGGATGTGCTGGCTATGATTTTCCAGAATTCCATAGATTCAGGAATGGTCCGGTCAGATTGGAAGTTGGCAAATATTACACTGCTTTTCAAGAAAGGAGGTGGAGAGAAAACAGGGAACAACAGGCCAGTTAGCCTAACATCAGTCGTTGGGAAAATGCTGGAAACTATTATGAAAGAAGTCTTAACATTGCACTTGGAAAAACATAGTATGATTAAAACAAGTCAGCATGGTTTTACTAATGGGAGATCCTGTTTGTCAAATTTATTACAGTTTTTTTGAGAATGTAACTAGTAGGGTAGATAAAGGGGGACCAGTAGATGTAGTATACCTGGATTTTCAAAAGACATTCGTTAAGGTGCCACATAAAAGATTAATAGGCAAGATAAGGGCTCATGGTGTTGTGGGTAATATGAATAGAGGATTGGTTAACAGACAGGAAGCACAGAGTGGGCATAAATGGGGCATTTTAAAGTTGGCAGGCAGTGAATAGTGGGGTGCCGCAAGGATGTGTGCTGGGGCCTCAACTATTTACACTCTATATTGAGGACTTGGATGAAGAGACAGAGAGGATGTATCTAAATTTGCTGATGACATAAAGCTTGGTGGAAAGGTAAGCTGTGGGGAGGGTGCAGTGAGACTGCAAAGAGATATAGACAGGTTAAGTGACTGGGCAATGAGTTGGCAAATAGAATATAATCTAGGGAAGTGTGAAGTTGTTCACTTTGGTTGTAAAAATAGAAAAGTAGAATATTTTTTAAAAGGTGAGAAACTGGTAAATGTTGATGTTCAGAGAGACTTGGGGTACTCGTACAAAGAATGCACAAAGTTAACATGCAGGTGCAGCAGGCGATTAGGAAGGCAAATGGTATGTTGGCCTTTATTGCAAGGGGATTGGAGAACAGAAATAAAGAAGTCTTACGAAAATTGTACAGGGCTATATTGAGACAGCACCTGGAATACTCTGTGCAGTTTTGGTCTCCACATTTAAGAAAAGATGTACTTGCACTGGAGGCAGTGCAGCGAAGATTTACTAAACTGGTCCCTGGGATGAGGGGGATGTCCTCTGAACATAGAACATAAAACAGTACAGCACAGTACAGGCCCTTCGGCCCACGATGTTGTGCCGACCCTTTAACCTACTCTAAGATCAAACTACCTACATACCCTTCATTCTGCTATCATCCATGTACCGATCCAAGAGTCGCTTAAATGTCCCTAATGTATCTGCTTCTACTACCACCGCTGGCAGTGCATTCCACGCACCCACTACTCTCTGTGTAAAGAACCTACCTCTGACATCTCCCCGAAACCTTCCTCCAATCACCTTAAAATTATGCCCCTGGTGATAGCCCTTTCCGCCCTGGGAAAAAGTCTCTGGCTATCCACTCTATCTATGCCTCTCATCATCTTGTACACCTCTATCAAGTCACCTCTCATCCTTCTTCGCTCCAATGAGAACAGCCCTAGCTCCCTCAACCTTTCTTCATAAGACATGCCCTCCAGTCCAGGCAGCATCCTGGTAAATCTCCTCTGCACCCTCTCTAAAGCTTTCACATCCTTCCTATAATGAGGCGACCAGAACTGAACACAATATTCCAAGTGTGGTCTAACCAGGGCTTCATAGAGCTGCAGCATAACCTCGCGGCTCTTAAACTCAATCCCCCTGTTAATGAAAGCCAACACACCATACGCCTTCTTAACAGCCCTATCAACTTGAGTGGCAACTTTGAGGGATCTATGGACGTGTACCCCAAGATCCCTCTGTTCCTCCACACTACCAAAAATCCTGTCTTTGAGCCTGTATTTGACCTTCCAAAATGAATCACTTCACACTTTTCCAGGTTGAACTCCATCTGCCACTTCTCAGCCCAGCTCTGCATCCTGTCAATGTCCCGTTGCAACCTACAACAGCCCTCCACACTATCCACAACTCCAGCAACCTTTGTGTCATCGGCAAACTTGCTAACCCAGCCTTCCACTTCCTCATCCAAGTCATTTATAAAAATCACAAAGAGCAGAGGTCCCAGAACAGATCCCTGCAGAACACCACTGGTCACTGAGCTCCAGGCTGAATACTTTCCATCTACTACCACCCTCTGTCTTCTATGGGCCAGCCAATTCTGTATCCAGACAGCCAAATTTCCCTGTATCCCATGCCTCCTTACTTTCTGAATGAGCCTACCATGGGGAACCTGATCAAACGCCTTGCTAAAATCCATATACACCACATCCACTGTTCTTCCTTCATCAATAGTTTTGTCACATCCTCAAAGAATTCAATAAGGCTTGTGAGGCATGACCTGCCCCTCACAAAGCCATGCTGACTATCTCTAATCAAACTCTGCTTTTCCAAATAATCATAAACCCTGTCTCTCAGAATCCTCTCCAATAATTTTCCCACCACCGACGTAAGACTGACTGGTTTGTAATTCCCAGGGTTATCCCTATTCCCTTTCTTGAACAAGGGAATAACATTTGCCACCCTCCAATCATCTGGTACTACTCCAGTGAACAGTGAGGACGCAAAGATCATCGCCAAAGGCGCAGCAATCTCTTCCCTCGCTTCCCGTAATATCTTTGGGTATATCCCGTCTGGCCCCGGGGACTTATCTATCCTCATGCCTTTCAAAATTTCCAGCACATCCTCCTTCTTAACATCAACCTGTTCGAGCATATCAGCCTGTTCCACACTGTCCTCACAAACGACAAGGTCCCTCTCACTAGTGAATACTGAAGCAAAGTATTCATTAAGGACCTCCCCTACCTCCTCCGACTCCAGTCACAAGTTCCCTCCACTATCCCTCACTCTGGCCATCCTCTTGTTCCTCACATAAGTGTAGAATGCCTTGGGATTTTCCTTAATCCTACCCGCCAAGACTTTTTCATGTCCCCTTCTAGCTCTCCTAAGTCCATTCTTCAGTTCCTTCCTGGCTACCTTGTAACCCTCTAGAGCCCTGTCTGATCCTTGCTTCCTCAACCTTAAGTAAGCTTCCTTCTTCCTCTTGACTAGCTGTTCCACATCTCTTGTCATCCAAGGTTCCTTCACCCTACCATCCCTTCCTTGCCTCATCAGGAGAAACCTATCCAGCAGTCGCAGCAAGTGCTCCCTAAACAACCTCGACATTTCTGTCGTGCATTTCCCTGAGAACATCTGTTCCCAATTTAAGCTCCCCAGTTCCTGCCTAATAGCATTGTAATTCCCCCTCCCCCAATTAAATATTTTCCCATCCCATCTGCTCCTATCCCTCTCCATGACTATAGTAAAGGTCAGGGAGTTGTGATCACTATCACCGAAATGCTCTCCCACCGAGAGATCTGCCACCTGGCCTGGTTCGTTGCCAAGCACCAAATCCAACATAGCCTCCCCTCTAGTCGGCCTATCGACATATTGAGTCAGGAAACCTTCCTGGGCACACCTGACAAAATCTGCTCCATCCAAACTATTTGCACTAAGGAGGTTCCAATCAATATTAGGGAAGTTGAAGTCACCCATGACAACAACCCTGTTACTTCTGCACCTTTCCAAAATCTCCCTCCCAATCAGTTCCTCCGTGTCTGTGTTGCTATTGGGGGGTCTCTTGAAAACTCCCAACAAAGTGACTGCTCCTTTCCTGTTTCTGACTTCCACCCATACTGACTCAGGAGACAAACCCTCCTCGACGACCTCCCTTTCTGCAGCTGTGATACTATCCCTGATTAGCAATGCCACTCCTCCACCTGTTTTACCTCCCTCCCTATTCCTTTTGAAACATCTAAACCCTGGAACATCCAACATCCATTCCTGCCCCTGTGATATCCAAGTCTCCGTAATGGCCACAACATCGTAGCTCCAAGTACTGATCCATGCTCTAAGTTCATCACCCTTATTCCTGACACTTCTTGCGTTAAAATAGACACACTTCAACCCATCATACTGGCTGTAACTTTGCCCTGTCAACTGTCTAACCTTCCTCACAGACTCTCTGCACTCTGTATCTGCCTGTTCAACAGCTACCCCATCCACTGATCCGTAGCTCCGGTTCCCATCCCCCTGCCAAACTAGTTTAAACCCTCCCGAAGAGCGCTAGCAAACCTCCCGCCCAGGATATTGGTGCCCCTCCAGTTCAGATGCAACCTGTCCTTCTTGTACAGGTCCCACCTTCCCCAGAAGGTATCCCAATGATCCACATATCTGAAGCCCTCCCTCCTACACCAGCTCTGTAGCTACGTGTTCAGCTGCACTCGCTCTCTGTTTCTAGCCTCACTAGCACGTGGCACCGGTATCAATCCTGAGATTACTACTCTGCTCGTCCTGCCTTTTAGCTTCAAACCTAACTCCCTATATTCGCTTTTCAGGTCGTCATCCCTTTTCCTAGCTATGTCATTGGTACCGATGTGTACCACGACTTCTGGCTGCTCCCCGTTCCCCTTAAGTATCCTGTAGACTCGATCCGAGACATCCCTGACCCTGGCACCCGGGAGGCAACATACCATCCGGGAGTCTCGTTCGTGACCACAGAATCTCCTGTCTGTTCCTCTAACCATTGAACCTCCTATCACTATCGCTCTCCTATTCTCCCCCCTTCCCTTCTGAGCCTCAGAGCCAGGCTCAGTGCCAGAGACCTGGCCGCTGTGGCTTTCTCCTGGTAGGTCGTCCCCCACAACCGTATCCAAAACGGTATACTTATTATTGAGGGGAACGGCCACAGGGGATCCCTGCACTGTGCGCTATTCCCTTTCCCTCCCCTGACGGTCACCCAGCTACCTTTATCCTGTAACTTAGGTGTCACTACTTCCCTATAACTGCTCTCTATCACCCCCTCAGCCTCCTGAATGATCCAAAGTTCATCCAGCTCCAGCTCCAGTTCCCTAACGCGGTCTGTGAGGAGCTGGAGTTGGGGGCACTTCTCGCAGGTGAAGTCAGCAGGGACACAAGTGGTGACCCTCACCTCCCACATCCTGCAAGAGGAGCATGCAACTGCCCTAGCTTCCATCCCGTCTGCTCTAAATTGACAAAAGAGATTAAAAAAATAAAAATAAAATAAAGGAAAACCTTACCTTACCAAACCCTCCACACAAGAGTCCTCTTTTTTTGGTTAGAGGAGGAGGATGGGTTGGAGACACTACACGTGTAGTGTTTCAGGTTTAGCCACTGCCCAAATATGTAAGTTCACTTACCCAGCAGTCCCCGTGTCCGCGTCCGCCGAATCACAAAGTAAGTAATTTATAGCTCAACTTACCCTCCCGGCTGCCCCCTGGCTCGCGCTCTCACCACTCCCGCTGCTCAAATGGAAGAAAGAAATACCCACCAATCACTTACCAGCTCTCCTGTGATGTCACACTTCAATTTTTGCTGGTCAAGCAGGTCCACAGAACAGAACAGAACAGAGCGCTCTCGCTGCTGCTTCTGGTCTCTGGCTTCGGCTCCTGAAGAGAGGCTGAGTAAATTGGGCCTATATTCTCTGGAGTTTAGAAGAACGAGAGGCGATCTCATTGAGACATACAAGATTCTGAAAGGGCTTGACAGGGTAAAAGCTAAAAGACTGTTTCCGCTGGTCGGGGAATCTAGGACACAGGGACACAGTCTCAGGATAAGGTGCTGTTCATCCAGGACTGAGATGAGGAGAAATTACTTCATTCAAAGGGTTCTGAATCTTTGGAATTCTCTCCCCCAGATGGTTGTGGATGTTCCCTTGTTGAATACACTTAAAGTTGGGATACATAGGATTTTGGTCTCACAGGAAATCAAGGGCTATGGGGAATGGACAGGAAAGTGGAATTGAAGCCCAATATCAGCCATGATTGTATTGAATGGCGGAACAGGCTCGATGGGCCATATGGTCTACTCCTGCTCCTATTTCTTGTGTTTTTGTGACAGTGTAGAGGGAGCTCTACTTTGTATTTAACAAGTGTTCTACCTGCCCTGGTTGTTTTCCACCATAGAAGAGTTGCTTTGAACACTCTGACTGTGGGAAAATCTTTAGAAGTTCAAGGCAGCCGAAGCTTAATCAGTGTATTCTCCTGTCTAAATATTCAATGTGTGGGGAGAAATTAACCCCAATTGCTGAGACACCAGTGAGTTCACCTGTGAACTGCAGGGATTGGATTTGGTTGAATTAATCACATCTGGGACTGAGGTATAGCAGAGTGCCCCTGAAATTCGGTGTCTGGGTGAATTTTTCATTATTTTCCTCTCAATAGGATCACAGAAAATTATTTTCGAATCACTGACTGGGTCTTCCATTGGCAAAGCTGTTACCCAGCATTCTCCGTGGAAGTGAATGTTCCCCAGGACAGTTCTGTTCAACTTTTATAAAACACTGATTTGGCCTTATCTGCAGCATTGTTTCTAGTTATAGGCACCACACTTTAGGAAGCATTAGAGAGAACGCAGAAAACAGTCACAAGAATGGTTCTAGGATGAGGAACATCTGTTAGCTGGATCGATTTGAGAAGTTGGGATTGTTTTCCTCGAAGAGAAGGCTGAGAAGAGATTTGATAGACGTTTTCAAAATCATGAGGGGTCTGGACAGAGTAGATCGGAAAAAAACTGTTCCCATTGGTGGAAGGAGCAAAAACAGGAGGGCACAGATTTAGTTAACAGGCAAAAGAAACAATGACGACATGAGGAAAAATATTTTCACGCAGTGAGCGGTTAGGATCTGGAATGCGCTGGCTGAGGGTGTGGCAGGTTCAACTGAGGCATCAACGAGGGAATTGGATTGTTATCTGGAAAGGAAGAATATGCAGGATTATGGGGAAAAGGTGGGGGAGTGGCACTAGGTAAATTGCTCCTTCAGAGAGCCAGTGCAAACGTGATGGGCCGAATGGCCTCTTCCTGCAACGATTCTGGGACATGTATTTTTCGTTATTGTGGTGTCTAACAATCACCTCGATAAAACAGGAAATTCCTGGAAACACAATGCAGGTCCTTTTTTATCTGGAGATAAATTATTCTCCTCCACCTGATATTTTAATGCAGACTTGTACCAATTAATTTTAAATGGGTTTACTTTAAGTAAGTTAGCACTGATTTTTAATTGGTAAACTCAGGACTGTCTTTGTACAATATCTTTGACAGTCATTTTCTGCGCGGTAACAGAGGAGCCCAGTACGCAGGCGCAGAATGGGACGATGCAGGAGCATGCGCAGTGTCACTTTAATCAGAGGCCTCCGCAAGTGCTGACGATGTTTTTGCAGTGGGTGAGTGTCAGCAGGGCGCAGGGGAGGAATGGAGGCGGCTGGTGGGCGGAGAGGTTTCACAAACACCTGGTGTTGGCCGCAAGCCTCGAATAGAAACCTCCAGGTCTCGCGTTTGCAGCTTATTTCTCGGGGAACAGGCGCCAGGTTAATGGCCGCCATCTTAGTTCAGCGGGGAGCCATCTTGATTACGTCACAGAGTGGGCGGGGTTTCAGGGTCCCGGTGACCAGGAGAGAAAATCATTGACTCATTGATTTGATTCTCACTCTGCACACAGGGGCTGGAGAACTGAACCCAGTCAGAGCAGAGGGAGAAATGGTGCAGATGGTGAGATAGGTTTGCATTTCAGCACAGGGAGGAGGGAGAGTGTGTGGGACGAGGATTTACAGTTTTGGGGAAAACAAGAGAGGAAAAAATGTTCCATAGAAACTAGAATTGTCTGTTCAGAATTTCTATCCAATACTGACAGTGATAACATTTGTAAACTCCTTTTATATGTTTATGGAAGGGGAAGATTTGCAGACAGGAAACTCAAACCAAATCTGAGATCAACATCTGACGTCACCACTCGATTCATTAGAACCTGAATATCATCATCCATTGGATGTGGAAGGAGAAATGTTTGTTTGTTCTGTATGTGGGAAAAAATTTCAAACATCACTGTGACTGGAAAAGCACCGAGACACACACACCTGAGTCAGAGTGTTCCAGTGCACTGACTGGAAAGAGCTTTAACCAATTACACAGCCTGAAAAAACATTGCACCATTCATAGCGGAGGGAAACCTGTGTTTCTTTGTGTGTACAATTCAACTGATCAGCCAATCTGGAGGGACAGAAGGACACTCACACCCCAGAGAAACGGTGGAAATGTGGGGACTGTGGGAAGGGATTCAATTATCCGTCTGAGTTGGAGATCCATCAACGTAGTCATACTGGGGAGAGGCCGTTCACCTGCTCTATGTGTGGGAAGGGATTCACTCAGTCATCCCACCTCCTGACACACCAACTTGTTCACACAGATAACAGACCTTTCAAATGTTCTGACTGTGAGAAGAGCTTTAAAAGTAAAAACGACCTGCTAAAACACCAACGGATTCACTCTGGGAAGAAGCCATGCACTTGCTCCGTATGTGGGAAGGGATTCACTCGATCAGCCAACCTCCTGATACACCAGCGAGTTCACACAAGGGAGAAGCTGTTCACCTGCACTGATTGTGGGAAGGAATACATGGATTCATCTGACCTTCTGACACACCAGCGAGTTCACACTGGGGAGAGACCATTCACCTGTTCTCTGTGTGGGAAGGGATTCCGAAAAACAACCAATCTCACTCAACACCATCTTGTTCACACTGATAAGCGACTTTTTAAATGTTCTGACTGTGAGAAGAGATTTAAAAGTAAATGCAATCTGCTGAGACACCAGCGAGTTCACACTGGGGAGAGGCCGTTCACCTGCTCTGTGTGTGGGAAGGGATTCACCGCGACATCCCACCTCATTCAACACCAACTTGTTCACACTGATAAGAGACATTTTAAATGTTCTGCTTGTGAGAAGAGATTCAAAAGTAAAAGCAATCTGCTGAGACACCAGCGAGTTCACACTGGGGAGAGGCCATTCATCTGTTCTGAGTGTGGGAAGGGATTTACTGAGTCAAAGAATCTGTTGAGACACCAGCGAGTTCACAAGTGACCGCAGGGATTGTATTCTGCTGTTATTGCTGCTGTTAATCACATCCAGAACTGAATCCTGACTGGAAACATGTTTCCAATTGGTCTCAACAGGTCTCAGCACTAGGCTTCTTGTTTTTCGTGGTATATATCAATGATTTAGACTTAACTGTAGGGCCACAATCAGCCAACTGTGTAACAGCCCCGACAACCAACTTTATCTGCAGTGCCTGTGGAAGAGTCTGTCACTCTAGAATTTTCCTTTGTAGCCACTCCAGGCGCTGCTTCACAAACCACTGACCACCTCCAAACGCTTACCCATTGTCTCTCGAGACAAGGAGGCCACAGAAGAGAAGAAGATATCAATGATTTAGACTTAACTGTAGGGCCATGATTAAGTTTGCAGATGATACAAAAAATGGTTGTGTGTTTGATAATGAAGAAGAAAGCTGTAGACTGCAGCAAACTATCAATGGACTGGTTAGGTAGGCAGAAAAGAGGCAAATGGAATTCAACCTGGGGAAGTGTGAGGTAATGCATTTGGGAAGGGCAAACAAGGCAAGGGAATATACAGTGAATGGTAGGATCATGAAAAGTGTACAGGAACAAAGGGACCTTGGAGTACATGTCCACAGATACCTGACGGTAGCAGGACAGGTACATAACGTGGTCAAGAAGGCATATGGGATACTTTATTAGTTGAGACATAAAATATAAGAGCAGCGAGTATTTCCAGCATTTTCTGTTTTTATTCCAAGAGCAGGGAGTTTTGTGAGACCTGAACAAAACATTAGTTGGATCACAGCTAGAGTACTGCGTACGGTTCTGGTCTCTGCAATAGAGGAAGGATGCGATCACACTAGCGAGAGTATAGATGTGATTGCATTCAAGAGGGTACAGAGGAGATCTACAGAGGATGTATTGGGAAAGGAGAATTTTAACTGTGATGAGATATTGGATAGGCTGGGGTTGTTTTCTTTGGAACAGAGGAGGCTGACGGGAGATTTAATTGAGGTGTATAAAATTATGGGGGGCCTAGACAGAGTGATAAGAATGACCTGTTTCCCTGAGCAGAGAGGCCAATAGCTAGGTGACATAGATTTAAAGTAATTGGCAGAAGCATTAGAGGGGAGTGGAGAAATCATTTCACCCAGATGGTGGTGAGGGTCTGGAGCTCACTATCTGAAAAGGTGGTCGAGGAAGAAACCCTTATTGCATTAAAAAAAAACACTTGCATATGTACTTGAAATGCCGTAACCTACACGACTACAGACCAAGGGCTGGAAAGTGGGATTAGTCTGGATTGCTCTTTTTCAGCCGGCACAGATACAATGGGTTGAATGGCCTCCTGTGCTATAAATTTTCCATGTTTCTACTCCGATAGTTTGGGTTTGTTTCTGCTGATGTTAATAACCCCTCTAATTGGGCTGGAGTTTAATATTCTGGATAGATTTGAAATAAATCAGCTTTGTTTTAAACACATTGTTGTAGATTTCTGTCTTTAGCACCTGAGTGTTTAGCATCACTGGAAGCTCGGGGTCATACTTGCGAACCGAGCAGAAGTCTTCCGCAAAGCAGTCACCCAATCTGCATTTGGTGTCCCTGATGTAGAGGCAACCACATCGTGAGCAGCGAATACAGTATACTAAATTGAAAGAAGTACAAGTAAATGGCTGCTTCACATGGAAGGAGTGTTTGGGATCTTGCAAATTGGGTGAGCACTTTGCAGAACAGGTCCGCTCAATCCGCAAGCATGACCCCGAGCTTCCGGTTTCTTGCCATTTGAATTCACCACCTGCTCTCAGGCCCACATTTCTGTCCTCGCTCTGCTGCAGTTCAACACAAGCTTGAGGAAGAGCACCTCATCTTCTGATTAGGAACTCTGCAGCCTTCTGGATTTTGGATTCAATATTGAGTCAATATTCAGACCATGTTTATTTATTTATTTCTAATTTTGATACTTTTATTATTTTTTAATCATGTGCGAGTCTTAAACTTGTTTTTCATGTTTTTGCTGTCGAACAAAGCTGTTCATTATTCTGCCATTCGGACTCTCTCTGGAGAAATGCTTTGTCTTTTACTACAACTATTTAGCACTCTATTTTCCTTCTATTCCATGACATCTCTGTCATTTAATCTCTCCTGCCCTCCATTCTATCATAGATCTCCCCATTTGTTCTTCTTTCCCCTCCCCCCACCCCCCCTTTCACTTGCTCAAAGGCTGTTACATTTCTAACTTTTGCCAGTTCTGATGAAAGGTCACAGACCTGAAACATGAATTGTTTCTCTCGCCACACATGCTGCTTGACCTGCTGTGTATTTTGAGCACTTTCTGTTCACCTGGATGTTCTTACTCGGGGCTTGCGGCCTACACCAGGTGCTTCTGAAGGCTCCCCGCTCACCCGCCGGCTCTTTTCCACCCCGCGACCCAAGGACTGTCACCCGCTGCAAAAGCTTCTCCAGCACCCGCACAGCTCTGATCAAAGTGGCAGTGCGCATGCTTCAGATACATGCAGCATTGCTGGGCTCCTGTAGAATGAAGAGGGCACATTCACTTCCATGGGGAATGCTGGGTAACAGATCTGCCATTGTTGTGTGAATCGGCTCCAGGAGTAAATGCATTGTCACTGTCCATCACCTATTCCAAACTCCAGCTAAAAACTTGAGGGAATAACACAGTGTACTAAGAAAGGAAATGCGGTGGATGTTGTGTAAGTGAATTGTCAAAAGGTGTTTGATAAGGTGTTGGAGAGGAGGCTTGTTGATAAAATTAAGGCTCACAGTATCATTGGACAAGTTCATTTTAGATGGAGTTTGCAATAGGTGATGGACATAGTTTATTTCTTGCTGGAGCCTGTGGACTGAACCTGCATGGTAAGGCTGACTCAGATAAAATAGGGATCAGGAGACTGGAGAGAAAAGCCGCCTCAGTGCCATCTTCTTCTGGAAGAACCTGTCAACAGAGTGACATGTACACATGAAACGTTGTACAGTGATTTGTGATTCCAGATTATTCCCACTCTGTTCAATTTTTCTTCTGTATCTTTGTCATCTGATTTATATCAAGAAATGTATGGAGATTTTAATCATTAAGAGAAATGGTGTATGGTTTGACGAATCACAACTCAGGATGAGATTTGGATGAATTGAGATCAAGACAATCATAGAATCATAGAAAGTTTATGGCACAGAAAGAGGCCACTTGGCCCACTTGGGCAGCACAGTGGCGCAGTGGTTAGCACCGCAGCCTCACAGCTCCAGGGACCCGGGTTCGATTCCGGGTACTGCCTGTGTGGAGTTTGCAAGTTCTCCCTGTGTCTGCGTGGGTTTTCTCCGGGTGCTCCGGTTTCCTCCCACAAGCCAAAAGACTTGCAGGTTGATAGGTAAATTGGCCATTATAAATTGTCACTAGTATAGGTAGGTGGTAGGGAAATATAGGGGGGATGTTTGGTAGGAATATGGGATTAGTGTAGGATTAGTATAAATGGGTGGTTGATGTTCGGCACAGACTTGGTGGGCCGAAGGGCCTGTTTCAGTGCTGTATCTCTAATCTAATCTAATCTAATCCACCTAATCTAATCCCACCTTCCAGCATTTGGTCTGTAGCCCTGCAGATTACGGCACTTGAGGTGCATATCCAGACTCCTTTTGAACGAGTTGTGGGTTTCTGCCTCAACTACACTTTCAGGCAGTGAGTTCCAGACCCCTAACACCCTCTGGGTGAAAATGTTTATCATTGTCTCCCCTCTAATTTTTCGACCAATCACTTTAAATTTATGCCCCTTGTCACTAACCTCTCTGCTATGGTGAATAGAGCCTTCATCTCCACTCTATCCAGGCCCCTCAAAATTTTGTACATTTCAATCAGATCTCCCCTCAGCCTTCTCTGTTCCAAGTAGAACAACCCCAGTCTATTCAATCTTTCCTCATAGCTGCATTTTTCCAGTCCTGGCAACATCCTCATAAATCTCCTCTGTACACTCTCTAGTGCAATTACATTAATTCTGTAATGAGGTGACCAGAACTGCACACAGTATTCAAGTTGTGGCCTAACCAATGTGTTATACAGTTCCAGCATAACCTCCATGTTCTTGTATTCTATACCTTGGCTAATAAAGGAAAGGATTCCATATGTCTTCTTAACCACCTTATTGACCTGTCCTGCTATCTTAAGGATCTGTGGACATTCACTCCAAGGTCCCCCACTTTCTCTACACTTCCCAGTATTTTCCTATTAATTGTGTATTCCTTTGCTTTGTTTGACCTCCCCAAATGCATCACCTCACACTTCTCCAGGTTGAATTCCATTTGCCACTTTCCTGCCCATCTGACCAGATCATCAATATCTTCCTGCAGCCTACAGCTATCCTCCTCACTATCTACCACATGGCCAATTTTTGCATCATCTGCAAACTTCTTGATCATGCCCCCTACATTTGCGTCCAAATCGTTAATATATACCACAACAAGCAGGGGGCCTAGTACTGAGCCCTGTGGAATACCACTGGAAACAGCCCTCCAGTCACTAAAACACCCGTCAACAATTACCCTTTGTTTCCTGCCACTGAGCCAATTTTGTATCCACCTTGCTGCATTTCCCTGAATTGCATGGGATTTTTTTTTTTAACTTTGTCAAAAGCCTTGCTAAAATCCATGTAGACCACATCAACTGCACTACCCTCATCTATCATCCTTGTTACTTCTTCAAAAATTTTGATCAAGTTGGTCAAACAAGATCTTCCCTTACCAAATCCATACTGACTATCCTTGATTAACCTGTGCCTTTCTAAATGACAGTTCATCCTGTCTCTCAGAATGGATTCCAATAATTTGCCCATTACTGAGGTTAGACTGACTGGCTGGTAATTATTTGGTCTATCCTTCGCTCCCTTTTTAAAAAGAGGTACAATGTTAGCAGTACTCCAATTCTCCGGCACCACATCTGTATCCAGTGAGGACTGGGAAATGATGGTCAGACCTTTTGCTATTTACTCTCTTGCTTCTTTTAACAGCCTGGGGTACATTTAATCTGGCCCTGGTGATTGATCAACTTTCAAGGATGCTAATCACATTAATACTTCCTTTCTCCCTATGTTTATCACATCCAATACTTCACACTCCTCCTCCTTAATTACATTATCTGCATTGTTCCCCTCTTTTGTGAAGACAGACGCAAAGTATTCATTAAGAACCATACCAACATCTTCTGCCCCTACACATAAGAGACCAAAAAGGTAACCTACGTGCCCTACACTCTCCTTAGTTATCCTCTTACTCTTAATGTATTGATAGAACATCTTTGGGTTGATTTTGCTTGCCAATATTCTTTCATGGTGGTAGGGAAATATAGGGACAGGTGGGGATGTTTGGTAGGAATATGGGATTAGTGTAGGATTAGTATAAATGGGTGGTTGATGGTCGGCACAGACTCGGTGGGCCGAAGGGCCTGTTTCAGTGCTGTATCTCTAATCTAATCTTTGCTTTCCTAATTTTCTTTTTGATTTCACCCCTCCACTTTCTATACTCCTCTCGGCTTTCTGTAGTATTGAGTTCTCGGTGTCGGACATAAGCTTTCCTTTTCTGCCTTATCTTACCCTGTAGGCTCCTTGACATCCCTGGGGCTCTAGATTTAGCCATCTCACCCTTTTTCTTTGTGGGAACATGTTTACTTTGAATCCCTTGAATGCCCCTCACTGTTCTGACACTGATTTACCTTCAATTAGCTGTTTCCAGTCCACTTTCGCTAAATCACTCCTCAGCTTAGTAAAATTGGCCTTCCCCAATTGAGAACTCTAACTCCTATTCTTTCTCTGTCCTTTTCAATAATTATGTTAAAACTAACTGAATTATGATCACTACCAACAAAATGCTTTCCCACTGCCACTCCTTCCAACTGTCCATCTTCATTTCCTATAACTAAGTCTAAGACTGCACCATGTCTTGTTGGACTTGCTACATACTGGGAAAAAAAGTTCTCCTGAATCACCTCAAGAATTCTGTTTCCTCAATTCCTTTCACACTAAAACTATCCCAGTTAATATCGGGGTAGTTAAAATCCTCTATTATTACTGCCCTATTGTTCTTGTACTTCTCAGAGATTTGCCTACATATCACTCTTCTATCTCCCTCTGCCTGTTTGGGGGCTATAGTGCACTCCCAGCAGTGTGATTGCCCCTTTTTTTGTTCCTCAGCTCAATCCATAGGGCCTCATTTTGGGAATATGAGGAAACAATGCACAAACAATTGAAGGGCTGGCTTAAAGGTATAACTGGGCAGACGGGATGTCACCTTTAGAAAAAGGTGAGTCCCTGGTTTCAATAAATGAACTGGCAAAAGGGTTAGGACAGTTTAGAGATAAGATTAATACTGTCAACATTCAGAACAACACAGACTATAAAGGAACAATGATCTCAAAGACAATTATTTGCAGCATGTATGGAGGGGTTCAAAGGGATTAAATGATATTCTTCTTTGGCCTCCTTATCTTGAGAGACAATGGGTAAGTGCCTGGAGGTGGTCAGTGGTGTGTGGAGCAGCGCCTGGAGTGGCTATAAAGGCCAATTCTAGAGTGACAGTCTCTTCCACAGGTGCAGAAGGTGTTAGTTTCGGCAGGCATCAAGATCGGTGCAGGCTTGGAGGGCCGAATGGCCTGTTCCTGTGCTGTTCTTTGTTCCACATTCAAAGGCCGATGATATTCAGGTCTTGATGAATCGAGTGACTTTGTCAGATCTTGATGTGATGTTTAGTTTTACAAAGATACTCCTGACGTGCGCAGCTGGGTGCGTTCTGATGACATGTGCAGAAAGGTCTCTGCTGTCAGTAAGGTGCTGTGCATACGCAGCCTAAATTCTTGCCAGGACTAATTTGCGCTTGTGCGCGAAAATGTCATCGTGTACTGGATCGTCGCCTTCTTCCCCAGCGCTGCCTCCCGCGTCCATCTGATCGCCGCTTGCTCATGGCCTCGCTTATGCCTTCGCTCAACCAAAAGCTCCCCGCTTCAAACCCCCTCCCTTCCGCTCCACCTCCCTGCTCCCTCCCACTTCCCCCCCAGCTGCCTCCAATTCCCCCCACTCCCTCCCCTTCCTCAGTCTCTCACTCGCAGTCTCCTTCCCCTCCCCTGCCTAACAATATCTTGTTGGGGATGGAGTCAGATCGCAGCGATTTGATTTTTTACATTTTATTTGTGATAAATTGAGCAGCGCCATCTTTAATCCTGGCCGCTGCCTAAAACGTCTCAGACTGATTGCGTGCATGAGGCTGCATTTGACCGAGTATGGCATCAAGGAGCCCTAGCAAAATTGGAGTCAATGAGAATCGGGGAAAACACTCTGCTGGTTGGAGTCATACCTAGCGCAAAGTAAGATGGTTGTGGTTGTTGGAGATCAATCATCTGAGCTCCAGGATATCACTGTAGGAGTTCCTCAGGGTAGTGTCCTAGGCCCAACCATCTTCAGCTGCTTCATCAATGACCTTCCTTCAATCATAAGGTCAGAAGTGGGCTTGTTCACTCATGATTGCACAATGTTCAGCAGCATTCGTGACTCCTCAAATACTGAAGCAGTCTGTGTAGAAATGCAGCAAGACCTGGACAATATCCAGGCTTGGGCTGATAAGTGACAAGTAACATTTGCGCCACACAAGTGCCAGGCAATGACCATCTCCAACAAGAGAGAATCTAACCATCTCCCCTTGACATTCAATGGCATTACCATCGCTGAATCCCCTACTATCAACATCCTAGGGGCTACCATTGACCAGAAACTGAACTGGAGTAGCCATATAAATACCGTGGCTACAAGAGCAGGTCAGAGGCTAGGAATCCTGCAGTGAGTAACTCACCTCCTGACTCCCCAAAGCCTGTCCACCATCTACAAGGCACAAGTCAGGAGTGTGATGGAATACTCTCCACTTGCCTGGATGGGTGCAGCTCCAACAACACTCAAGAAGCTCGACACCATCCAGAACAAAGCAGCCCGCTTGATTGGCACACCATCCACAAACATTCACTCCCTCCACCACCGATGCACAGTGGCAGCAGTGTGTACCATCTACAAGATGCACTGCAGCAACGCACCAAGGCTCCTTAGACAGCACCTTCCAAACCCGCAACCTCTACCACCTCGAAGGACAAGAGCAGCAGATGCATGGGAACACCACCACCTGCAAGTTCCGTTCCAAATCACACACCATCCTGACTTGGAACTATATCGCCGTTCCTTCACTGCGGCTGGGTCAAAATCCTGGAACTCCCTTCCTAACAGCACTGTGGGTGTACCTACCTCACATGGACTGTAGCAGTTCAAGAAGGCAGCTCATCACCACCTTCTCAAGGGCAATTAGGGATGGGCAATAAATGCTGGCCTGGCCAGTGATGCCCACATCCCATGAATGAATAAAAAAAGATATTGCACCACCTAGTGGTTGCATTATCAGTAAACGCAGCCTGAGTTTTAGTTTCCTGTCTGTAAATCCTGCACTTCGAATATCCTGTTAAAAGAGTTTACAAAAGTCAGCATTATAAGTACTGGAAATAAGAAATTCAGAACAGACAATTCTAGTTGCGATGGAATGTTACATCCCACAAAGCTATAAATCACCATCCCACACACTCTCCCTCTTCCCTGTGCTGAAATCCAAACCCATCGCAGAAAACTATTTTCCACAACTCCCAGTTTTCTGAATGAAAGAACTCTGGTTGCAGTTCTACAGTAACTGCTTCCCCTCTCTGCCCTGAAGGCATTGAGTCTGGTATCAGTTCCACATGAACTGGTTCCCCACCCCCAGCCTCTCCTTCCCTGAATATGCTGAATCTGCCTGGGTTCAGTTCTGCGTTCATAGAATCATAGAATGATTACAGAACAGAACGAGGCCATTCGGCCTGTTGTGTCCATGCCAGTTCTCTGAAAGAGCTTCTAAATTAGCCCAATTCCCTGCCTTTTCCAGCTAGCCCTGCAAATATTTTCTCTTTAGATAATTATCCAATTTCCTTTTTAAAGCCACAAGTGAATCAGCCACCATCACACTCTGAAGCAATGCATTCCAGATCCTAACTACTCGCTGTGTAAAAACAGATTTTCCTCATGTCAGCATTGGTTCTTTTGATGCTGAGTATAGCATTTTAATTTAAGTTTTGCTAATTATCCTGTTTTAATAAAGTTATTTGTTTAAAATACACATAAAAGGGGACTGGGGAATAAAGGCCTTCCTTGATAAAATAAAGTTTAAACAAAAAAAAAGGGTTAGATACAGAGTCTACACTGTCCTATCAAACACTCCCAGGGCAGGTACAGCACAGGTTAGACACAGAGAACATGAGAAATAGGAGCTGGACTTGGCCATTTGGGGTAAAGCTCCCCTTAAACCTCATTGGCTGAGAAGCGTTTTGAGATGTTCTGATGTCATGAAAGGAGCAACAAAAATGCAAATCTTTCTTCAACAGAGGAGGAAAGGCCTAAAACTGGAACAGTCGACAGCAGGATTTCAATTAGTCTCCTCTTATCCTGGAGAAAACAAATACTCGACGCACAGTGTGTTGGAAACAAAACTGGTTTATTCAATATTTATCCAGCCAAGTTATAGGGTTATTAACATCAGCAGAAACATACCCCCAACTGTCAGAATGAACATGGTTTTGTCCTGGATGTGATTAACAGCAGCAATAACAGCAGAATCCAATCCCTACAGTCACTCGTGAACTCGCTGGTGTTTCAGCAGGTTTGATAACTGAGTGAATCCCTTCCCACAGTCAGAGCAAGTGAACGGCCTCTCCCCGGTGTGAACTCGCTGGTGTCTCAGCAGGGTGGATGGATGAGTGAATCCCCTCCCACAGTCAGAGCAGGTAAACGGCCTCTCTCCGGTGTGAGTGTGTTGGTGTGTCAGCAGGCTCGATGACCGAGTGAATCCCTTCCCACACAAAGAACAGGTGAATGGCCTATCCCCAGTGTGAGTGCGTTGGTGTCTCAGCAGCTCATTTCTGCTTTTAAAGTTCTTCTCACAGTCAGAACATTTAAAAGGTCTCTGATCAGTGTGAACACGCTGGTGTCTCAGTAGCTCAGATGACTGAGTAAATCTTTTCCCACACACGGAGCAGGTGAATGGCCTCTCTCCAGTGTGAACTCGCTGGTGTGTAAGCATGTTTGATGAATTAGTGAATCCCTTTCCACAGTCAGAGCAGGTAAACGGCCTCTCTCCAGTGTGAGTGTGTTGGTGTGTCAGCAGGCTCGATGACCGAGTGAATCCCTTCCCACACACAGAGCAGGTGAACGGCCTCTCCCCAGTGTGAACTCGCTGGTGTGTCAGCAGGGTGGATGACTGGGTGAATCCCTTCCCACACATGGAGCACAGGAATGGCCTCTCCCCAGTGTGAACTCGCTCGTGTATCAGTCGTTCCTTTTTGCTTTTAAATATCTTCTCACAGTCAGAACATTGAAAAGGTCTCTGATCGGAGTGAACAAGTTGCTGTCTCGGAAGGTTGGAAGACCGAGTGAATGCCTGCCCGCACACCGGGGAGGAGATGAACGACCCCTCCCCAGTGTGACTGAGCTGATGTGTTTCCAGCTGCATCGGGGAACTGAATCCCTTCCCGCAGTCCCCGCATTTCCACAGTTTCTCTGTGGTGCGGGTATCCTTGTATCTCTCCAGCTTGGACGCTCAGTTGAAGCCTCGTCAACACAGTACTGCTTCTCCCTGTTGTGAATGGTGTGATGCTTTTTCAGGCTGCGTAACTGGTTAAAGCTCTTCCCACTTGGGTGTGTGTATCTCAGTGCTTTTCCAGTCACACTGATGTTTGAAATATTTTCCCACAGACAGAACAGACAAACATTTTTCCTTCCACATTCAAAGGATGATATTCAGGTCCTGATGAATCGCGTGACTCTGTCAGATCTTGATGTGCTGTTTGGTTTTTGTTTCTTGTCTTTAAATCCTTCCCTTCTAATACTCTGTAAAAGGAGTTTACAAAAGCCATCAGTGTCAGTCCAAAATAGAAATTCCCAACATTCTCTCCTCCTGCTTCCTGGCCCAGGATGGCCGCGCAGGCGCCCTGCTGCACACTGCCCACTATAAAGATGGCGGCTGTTAACCTGAGCCTGTCACTGGGAGAAGCCCGTTGCTGCCGTCCTGCTCGGTGCAAACGCAGGACCAGTAGATTCTTAGTCAGGGTTTGAGGCCACACTGGGTGTTTGTAAATTGAATAATATTCCGTGTTTTATCATGGGCACCTGGGGCTGCACATGGTGTGTGTGAAGCCCGCATTATCCCAGAGTTTATTAACCCGCTCCCTCTGGCCTCCTCCTTCCTGTTTCATTCCATTTCCTGCACTTTTGTTTGCACTCCTTCCCCATTTCCCAGAAGCACAATAGAGTTCCCTTCATTCTCACCTTCCATCCCACCAGCTTTCACATTCAACACATCATCCTCCATCATTTCCCCCACCTCCAGCGTGATGCCACCAACAAACACATCTTCCCCTCACCTTTCAGCATTCCGGTGGGACCATTCCCTCTTCAACACCTTGGTCCAAACCTCTATCACATCCAACACCAATTTCTCTTCCCGTGCAAGCACAGGAGAATGCAATAACCGCCCTTTTAGCTCCTCCCTTCTTACTGTCCAAGGCCACAGTCACTCCTTCCAGGAGAAACAGTGATTTACTTGTACTTATTTCAATTTAGTATATTCTGAGGGGCAGGATTAATCTCCTCTTGGAGAGGCAGGGATTAATCAAGGATAGTCAGCATGGCTTTGTCAGGGGGAGATCATGTCTAACAAACTTGATTGAATTTTTCGAGGAGGTGA
The DNA here is from genome assembly GCF_036365525.1 of Heterodontus francisci. Taxonomy (NCBI): domain Eukaryota; kingdom Metazoa; phylum Chordata; class Chondrichthyes; order Heterodontiformes; family Heterodontidae; genus Heterodontus; species Heterodontus francisci. The sequence continues at coordinate 11,952,344 of NC_090404.1, forward strand.
CTAGGTGTGTACATCTACTGCTTTACCCTCATCTAATCAACATGGACTTCAGTAAGGCTTTTGATAAGGTCCCGCATGGGAGATTGGTTAAGAAGGTAAGAGCCCATGGGATCCAGGGTAATTTGGCAAATTGGATCCAAAATTGGCTTCGTGGCAGGAGACAGAGTGATGGTCGAGGGTTGTTTTTGCGATTGGAAGCCTATGACCAGTGGTGTACCACAGGGATTGGTGCTGGGACCTTGCTGTTTGTAGTATACATTAATGACTTAGACGTGAATATAGGAGGTATGATCAGTAAGTTTGCAGTTGACATGAAAATTGGTGGTGTCGTAAATTCTTTTTTTCTTTTTGGGCCTCCTTATCTCGAGAGACAATGGATACGCGCCTGGAGGTGGTCAGTGGTTTGTCGTAAATAATGAGGAGGAAAGCCTTAGGTTACAGGAGGATACAGATGGGCTGGTAAGATGGGCAGATCAGTGGCAAATGGAATTTAATCCTGGGAAGTATGAGGTGATGCATTTTGGGAGGACTAACAAGGCAAGGGAATATACACTGGGTGGTAGGACTGTGGCCTAGTGGTTAGCACCGCAGCCTCACAGCTCCAGTGACCCGGGTTCAGTTTTGGGCACTGCCTGTGCAGAGTTTGCAAGTTCTCCCTGTGACTGCGTGGGTTACTGCTGGGTGCTCCGGTTTCCTCCCACAGCCAAAGACTTGCAGGTTGATAGGTACGTTGGCCATTGTAAATAGGTAGGTGGCAGGGGAATGGTGGAGATGTGGTAGGGAATATGGGATTAATGTAGGATTAGTATAAATGGGTGGTTGTTGGTCGGCACAGACTCGGTGGGCCGAAGGGCCTGTTTCAGTGCTGTATCTCTCTATGACCCTAGGAAGTACAGAGGAACCTTGGTGTACTTGTCCATAGATCACTGAAGGCAGCAGCATAGGTAGATAAGGTGGTTAGGAAGGCCTATGGGATACTTGCCTTTATCAGCTGAGGCATAGAATATAAAAGCAGGGAGGTTATGGCGGAGCTATATAAAATGCTAGTTAGGCCACAGCTGGAATACTGTACAGTTCTGGTTGCCACAATATAGGAAGGATGTGATTGTACTGGAGAGGGTGCAGAGGAGATTCACCAGGATGGCTGGAGCATTTCAGCTATGAAGAGAGACTGGATAGGCTAGGTTTGTTTTCCTCAGAGCAGAGAATGCTGAGGGGGAACCTGATTGAGGTATACAAAATTATGAGGGGTGTAGATAGGAAGAAACCTTTTCCCTCAGAGGAGGCATCAATAACCAGGGGGCATAGATTTAAGGTAAGGGGCAGGAGGTTTAGAGGGGATTTGAGGAAAAACTTTTTCACCCAGTGGGTGTTTGGAATCTGGAACACACTGCCTGAAGGGGTGGTAGAGGCAGAAACCCTCACAACATTTAAGAAGTATTTAGATGAGCACTTGAAATGCCACAGCATACAAAGCAATGGGCCAAGTGCTGGAAAATGGCATTAGAATAGATAGGTGCTTGATGGCCAGCATGGATATGATGGGCTGAAGGGCCTGTTTCTGTGCTGTATAACTCTATGACTATAACAGTATCTATCCCCCTAACTATACAGTCCCCTACTACTTCATTCCATTTTATTCCCCCTATTTGAATGGCCCACTGCACCACAGTGCTGTGGTCAGTTTGCTCATCCTCCCTGCACTCCCTGCTCTCATCCATACAAGCTGCAAGAACCTCAAACCTGTTGGACAATTGCAGGGACTGAGGCTTCTCTGGTGCTACCTTCTGGATCCCCATACCTACCTCACTCACAGTCACACCCTCCTGTCCCTGACCATGGACCAAATCTGAAGCACCTAGCCGAAGGGGCAAAGTGTCCAGGTGACTTTCCCCCTCCCTGATGCATCGCAGTGTCTGAATGTTGGACTCCAGGTTATCAACTCTGAGCCAAAGTTTCTCGAGCTGCAGACACTTACTGCAGATGTGGTTGCAGTGAATCACACTAGTATTCACCAGCTCCCACATGCTATAGCTGCAACACATCTCCTGCTCTGCCAGGTCTACTGCGTTTTATTTAACTAATTAGGTTTCAAGTTTAGAAATATCATGAATAATTTGTAGTTATATTTAGTCATTTATCTATTTAACCTACAATCTCTCCAGTACCAGTTTAAACTACTGACCCAGTTTAGAAAGGAAAAAAATTAAAATTCACCAACCAAACACCTGCCTGCTCCCTAATTAACGCCTCTGGGCTTCAGCTCTCACTGTCTCAGACTTCCTCTCTTGGATCACTGCTTGTTCTGTAAAAGATCAGAACAGCACCTCCTCCCTCACTGCACCAAATTCCCACACTTAGCAAATTCCAGAGTTCAATTCTTTGTCTCGCAGTCGAGCTTATTTTGTGCGTTTGCAAAACCTCCTGTATTTCTACTAGCTAGGATTCCAGAGACGCAAGTCAGGCCCTGCTGACGAGGGAGCCAGTTCTAACTAGCTACCTAAGTAACTAACTGTGCAGCTGACACTAGCGGGCAGCTTGTTTAACATTGACTAAGACAGATAGAAGCTACAATTTAATGTTAAAGTTAAATGCTCAATGCAAACTTGACTAGATTTTAGAAAGAGATCAACCCTTGAAAATTTCCACACTTACCAAATTAAGCACTCTGTCGTGGTTCTGTTACAATAATCCAGAGGCTGTGAGTTCGAATCCTGCCATGGCAGTTTGAGAATTGGAAGTCAAAACCTGGAAATAAAAAAGCTGGTTGTCAGTAGTAGGGACCATGAAGCTGCTGGATTTTCTAAGGACATTCATTTATATAGCACCTTTTCTGACCTCAGGGCGTTCCAAAGCACATTTCTGCCAATTAAGCACCTTGAAAATGTGTACTCACTCTTGTAATGTGGGCAGCCCAAGCTGCACACAGCAAGATCCCATAAACAGCAAAGGGATAAAGGACCAGATAGTCTGCTTTTTCGCAACTGGCATAAAATTGGTTTGTTAATGCCCCTCGAGTGACGGCAACCTGCCGTCCTTACCCGGTCAGGGCCTGGAAATGTGACTGAAGTCTTACACTAACATGGTTGACTATTAACTGCCCCTGAAGTGGCCGAACGAGCCACTCGGTCATATGAAACCGGTTCAATTAGGCGGCCGCCCACCACCAGCACCTTCTCAAGGGGTGACTAGGGACAGGGTAATAAATACCAGCTTTGCCAGCGATGCCCACATCCCAAGAATGAATTAGTAAAAACTTGCAGCCAGTCCTTTCCTCAAAGGGACTGGTGGAACATCTGAAGCCCACCCACTGGAGACACCAAAACCCATCCAAGCTCAGTAATTATCAACCAGGTTTTGTCGCACCCATTGCCTCCCCCTCAAAGGCTGTGACATTAAAGTCCCCGTGTTTCAGTGTTTTGGGTGACCCCAGTCAGAGTGGTGTCCTCCCCAGGAGAGAGGCCAGCCCGGGGCCTACCTGCTACCGCCTCCCACTCGAGCCCCAGGCTCTCTCCGCGGCCTTGCTCCTGGCCGCTCACCTGCTGCTGCTCAGCTCGAGCTCGATGGCCCACCTGTGCCGACGCGCGCCGTTACCAAGCCCCGCCCCCGCAGCCATGGCAACGCCGTTGACCGTTAACCGTTTCCCGCTCAAATCTCTCAGAAAATCCTCCGCGCGCCTCCGACAACGGCCACGCGCAGTTCGCGCACGCGCACGAGCTGCGGTCGGACTGAAATTTCAGACGGTCTCGGGGTTTTGCAAACTCCGCCCCACAGTCGCCATGTTTGTTTTGGGCAAACCTGCTCCAACGCCATTAAGCCAAGTAAAATGAAGCTCCTCTGACCTATACAAAGATGGACGCCTCTCCCTATTTGGACAATTGACAATATTGCAATATTTGTAAAAAAAATTATTTGTCTTTTGCAAGCCGGGATGGACTTCATTTTCAGTTCTTCTTGGGGTAAATATTATGTAGGTATATTTTAATCTCAATGTTAGTTTACTTTGCACCGCTTTGTCTCCCCTTACAAAGATGGCCTTTATGTCTGAGCCTGCTCTAGTGCCATTAATGGCGGAACTATTACCCAACATTTCACACGAAAGTGAATGTGCCCTTCTCACACTTCAGGAGGCCAGCGCGCATGCGCGGTGCTGGCCTGCATCTGGAGCATGCGTAGTGTCACTTTGATCTGAGCTGCACGAGTTCTGGAGACGCTTTTGCAACGGGTGAGAATGCAGCCGGTGTCTGTTGACAGAGCAAGCAACCGGAAGCTCGGAGTCATGCATTTGGACTGAGCGGAGGTCGTCCGCAAAGCGGTCATCAAATCTGCGTTTGGTCTCCCCAATGTTGAGGAGATCACATTCTTCTTTGGCCTCCTTATCTCGAGAGACAATGGGTAAGCGCCTGGAGGTGGTCAGTGGTTTGTGGAGCAGCGCCTGGAGTGGCTATAAAGGCCAATTCTAGAGTGACAGACTCTTCCACAGGTGCTGCAGAAAAATTTGTTTGTCGGGGCTGATTCACAGTTGGCTCTCCCCTTGCGCTTCTGTCTTTTTTCCTGTCTTTTTGACTCGCCACACTTTAGCCCCGCCTTTATGGCCGCCCGCCAGCTCTGGTGAATGCTGGCAACTGACTCCCACGACTTGTGAAAAATGTCACAGGAAATCATGTCGCGTTTGCAGACGTCTTTAAAGCGGAGACATGGACGGCCGGTGGGTCTGATACAAGTGGCGAGCTCGCTGTACAATGTGTCTTTGGGGATCCTGCCATCTTCCATGCGGCTCACATGGCCAAGCCATCTCAAGTGCCGCTGACTCAGTAGTGTGTATAAGCTGGGGATGTTGGCCGTCTTGAGGACTTCTGTGTTGGAGATATGGTCCTGCCACCTGATGCCAAGTATTCTCCGGAGGCAGTGAAGATGGAATGAATTGAGACGTCGCTCTTGGCTGACGTACGTTGTCCAGGCCTCGCTGCCATAGAGCAAGGTACTGAGGACACAGGCTTGATACACTCGGACTTTTGTGTTCCGTGTCAGTGCGCCATTTTCCCACACTCTCTTGGCCAGTCTGGACATAGCAGTGGAAGCCTTTCCCATGCGCTGGCTGATTTCTGCATCTAGGGACAGGTTACTGGTGATAGTTGAGCCTAGGTAGGTGAACTCTTGAACCACTTCCAGAGCGTGGTCACCAATATTGATGGATGGAGCATTTCTGACGTCCTGTCCCATGATGTTTATTTTCTTGAGGCTGATGGTTAGGCCAAATTCATTGCAGGCAGCCGCAAACCTGTCGATGAGACTCTGCAGACACTCTTCAGTGTGAGATGTTAAAGCAGCATCGTCAGCAAAGAGGAGTTCCCTGATGAGGACTTTCCGTACTTTGGTCTTCGCTCTTAGACGGGCAAGGTTGAACAACCTGCCACCAGATCTTGTGTGGAGGAAAATTCCTTCTTCTGAGGACTTGAACGCATGTGAGAACAGCAGGGAGAAAAAAATCCCAAAAAGTGTGGGTGTGAGAACACAGCCCTGTTTCACGCCACTCAGGATAGGAAAGGGGTCTGATGAGGTGCCACTATGTTGAATTGTGCCTTTCATATTGTCATGGAATGAGGTGATGATACTTAGTAGCTTTGGTGGACATCCGATCTTTTCTAGTAGTCTGAAGAGACCACGTCTGCTGACGAGGTCAAAGGCTTTGGTGAGATCAATGAAGCGAAGTAGAGGGGCATCTGTTGTTCGCGGCATTTCTCCTGTATCTGATGAAGGGAGAACAGCATGTGAGCAATGTGAACAACATTGTGAGCAGCAAATACAGTATACTACATTAAAAGGAGTACAAGTAAATCGCTGCTTCACCTGAAAGATGTGTTTGGGGCCTTGGATAGTGAGGAGAGATGAGGTAAAAGGGCAGGTGGTACACCTCCTGCGATTGCAGGTGAAGGTGCCACGGGAAGGGGACGAGGTGTTGGAGGTAATGGAGGAGTGGACCCCGAGCTTCCGGTTGCTTGCTATTTCAATAACCTCCCCCCACTGCTCTCATGCCCACATATTTGTTCTGGGTTTGCTGCAGTGTTCTAGTGAACGTTAACGCAAGCTCAAGGCACAGCATCTCATTAAGCACGCTACAGCTTGCTGGACTGAACACTGAGTTCAATAATTTCAGAGCATGACGGGCCCCCTTTTTTATTTTTAGAAATTTTTTCTTTCTTATTTATTATTTTGTTTGTTTATTTTATTTTAAGTTGTTTCACCATTCCTTTTTTTTACCATGTGTCTACCCACTGATTTTTTCATGTTTGTGCTTTGGGCCAGGGCTGTTCTTTTTTTGCTCCATTAGCACCCTCTCTGCATTAATGCTTTGTCTTTCAGTCCACCATTAACATACCGTTTGCCTTTGCTCCATGACCTTTTGGTCAGTTATTCTCTGTGACCCTCTGTCCTATCAACACCTTGCCTTTTGTTATCTCTTGACCCATCCCCGCTCTATTTGCTTAAAAGCTATTACATTTCCAATAATTGCCATTTCTGATAAAGGGTCACTGACTTGAAACGTTACTCTGCTTACCTCTCCACAGATGCTGCCAGATCGGCTGAATGTTTCCAGCATTTCTTTCTTTTATTTTATCTTGTGTAAGCAGGATTATTTGTTTATGATCTTATTTACAGTTCTTTGTCAGCGAAATATTGTGCAGGTATATTTTCATTTTAATGTTGACTTACTTCCAAAGGCGGCCGAATTCGTTGAGGCTTTCAATGGCGGGTTATTTAACCAGCATTCCCCGCGGAAATGAATTTGCCCGATTCACGTTTCAGGAGTCGTGCGCAGGCGCAGTGCTGGACTGTCTCGAGAGCATGCGCAGTGTCACTTTGATCAGAGCTCTGCGAGTGCAGGAGATGCTTTGCAGCGGGTGAGAATCGGCGGGGCGCAGGGGAGGAATGGAGCCGGCAGCTGGGCGGGGAGGCTTCAGAAACACCTGGTGTAGGAAGAAAGCCCCGAATAAGAATCTGCACACTGCAAATCCGGGTTTTTTCCTGGGAACAAGCCCCAGGTAAAAGGCCGCCATCATGGCTGAGTGGGGAGCATAGCGCATGCGTGGCCATCTTGGCGACGACACAGAGAGTAGGCGGGGCTTCAGGGTCCCTGTTTGACCTTGAGGGAGTGTTTGTGACCTTGGAAATTGAGAAGGGAGGAGTGAAAAGGGCAGATGTTATGTCTCCTGTGCTTGTATGGGAAAGGGAGGGGGTGTTGGACGTGATAGAGGTTTGGACCAGGGGGTCGCAGAGGGAATGGTCTCACCAGAATGCTGAAAGGGGAGGGGAAGATGTGTTTGGTGGTGGCATCACACTGGAGGTGGGGAAATGATGGAGGATGATGTGTTAAATGCGGAGGCTTGTGTGGTGGAAGGTGAGAACAAGGGGAACCCTATCGTGCTTCTGGGAGATGGGGAAGTGGTAAGAGCAAAAATGTGAGAAGTGTAATGGAATAGGAAGGAGGAGGCTGGAGGGGGTTTATAAACCCTGGGGCAACACGGGCTTCACACACACCGAGTGCAGTCCCAGGCCGCAATATAAAACGGGGAATATTATTCGATTTACAATCACCCATTGTAGGTTTCACCGTGAATAAAAACCTTCCAGTCCTGTGTTTGTACTGAGCGGGAAGGCAGCTGTGGGACCTCTCCTGGTGACAGGCCTGGGTTAACGGCCGTCATCTTTATGGGAGAAAATGTGGAACAGGGAGGGAATATGGGATTAATGTAGGATTAGTATAAATGGGTGGTTGTTGGTCGGCACAGACTCGGTGGGCCGAAGGGTCTGTTTCAGTGCTGTATCTCTCTGACTCTACGAGGGAGCTTGTGTGGTCATCGTGGGTCAGGAAGCAGGAGGAGAGAATGTTGTGATTTTCTTTCCTGGACTGGCAGTGATGGCTTTTCTAAACTTTTACAGGGTTTAAAAGGGGAGGATTTACACACAGCAAACTCACACCAAACATCACATCGAGATCTTACAGCTACTCGATTCATCAGGACCTGAACATCATCGTCCTTTGAATGTGGAAGGAGAAATATTTATTTGTTCTCTGTGGGAAAAGATTTGAAATATCAGTGTGACTGGAAAAGCACCGAGACACACACAGGAAGTGCTGGAAATACTCAGCAGGTCTGACAGCATCTATGGAGAGAGAAACAGAATTAACGTTTCAGTTCTGTGACCTTTCATCAGAAATGGCAATGGTTAGAAATGTAATAGGTTTTGAGCAAGTGAAGGGTGGTGGGGAAAGGAGAACAAAAGGGAAGATGTGTGATAGGGCAGAGGGCAGGAGAGATTAAATGACAAAGATGTTGTGGAACAAAGGCAAAGGGGGTGCTAATAATTGTGGTGAAAGACAAAACATTAATCCAGAGAGTGTTAATGGCAGAATAATGAACTGCTCAGTCCAAAAGCCGAAACATGAAAAATTAAGTTTCAGACAGGCACGTGGTTAATACATTTTTTTCAAAAAAACAGCCATGCTCTGAAATTGTTGAACTCAATGTTGAGCCTAGAAGGCAATAAATAAAGTTCTATTCCTCGAGCTTGCGTTGATATATGGAACACTGCAGCAGGCCAAGTACTGAAATGTGTTTGGTGGTGGCATCGCGCTGGAGGTGAGAGAAATGGCGGCGGATGATCCTTTGGCTGTGGAGGTTGGTGGGGCTGGAAAGTGAGGACAAGGGGTACCCTGCTGTGGTTCTGGGAGGGAGGGGAAGGGGTGAGGGCAGAAGTGCAGCAAATGGGTCAGACAAGGTCGAGGGCCCTGTCCACCATTGTGGGGAGGAATCCTCGATTGAGGAGAAAGGAAGACATATCAGAAGCACTGTTGTGGAAGGTTGCATCATCAGAACAGATGCGTGGGAGGAGAAACTGGGAGAATGGGATGGAGTCCTTACAGGAGGCCAGGTGCGAGGAAGTGTAGTCGAGGTAGCTGTGGAAGTCGGTGGGCTTATAATGAAGGGACAGCCTATCCCCAGTGATGGAGATAGGGAAGTCGAGGAAAGGAAGTGTTGGAGATGGACCATGTGAAAGTGAGAGAAAGGTGGAAATTGGAAGCAAAGTTGAAGTTTTCTAGTTCTGGGCAGGAGCAGGAAAAGATACCGATACAGTCATCAATGTACTGGGAAAAGAGTTGGGGGAGGGGCCTGAGTAGGACTGGAACAAGGAATGTCTAACATGTCCCACAAAAAGGCAGGCATAGCTCAGACCCATGCAGGTACCCAAAGCAGCACCGTATATTTGGAGGAAGTGAGTGGAGTTGAAGGAGAAGTTGTTTAAGGTGAGGACAGGTTCAGCCAGGCAGAGGCAGGTGGTGGTAGATGGGGACTGGTTGGGCTTCTGTTCAAGGAAGAAGTGGAGAGCCCTCAGACCATCCTGGTGGGAGATGGAGGTGTAGAGAGATTGGACATCCATAGTGAAGAGGAGGGGGTTAGGGTCAGGAAACTGGAAATTGTGATATGACACAGGGCATCAGAAGAGTCGCAGATGCAGGTGGAAAGAGACTGGAGCAGGGGAGAAAAGATAGAGCCAAGACAGGAAGAAATAAGTTCAGCGGGGCAGGAACAGGTTCAAACGATGGCTTTCCCAGGACAGTCGTGTTTGTAGATTTTGGGAAGGAGGTAGAAGTGGGCTGTCTGAGCTTGTGGGACTCTGAGGTTGGAATCTGTAGAGGGAAGATCTCCGGAGAAGATGAGGTCAGTGACAGTCCTGTGGACAGTAGCTTGATGTTCGGTGGTGGGACCATGGTCCAGAGGGAGGTAGGAAGAAGTGTCTGAGAATTGGCTCTGAGGCTTTGCAAGATAGAGGTCGGTATGCTAGACAACAGCAGCACCACCTTTGTCTGCAGGTTTGATCACAATGTTGGGGTGGATGGAGAATACTGGAAGTGGGTGAAAGGGTCTGCTGGTCGGGGGAGGAGTAATGCTTGTAAAAGTGAGCCCGGAGGTGAAGAAGAGCTCAAAGTCATGCCGAGCATGAAATTCATTGAGGGGGGGCGGGGGGGGGGGGGGGGGCGGAAGGGGATAAAATGGAGTCCTCTGTTAAGTACAGATCATTTCACGTCAGAGGGTATTGTGAGTAAAGGTGTGCAAAGGAAACCCGACCCCAGTCCGAATGCCGGAGCCAGAGGCCCGACACATGTCGCCGGATCCCATCGGGGTCGGGCCGGGTATCAGGCCTTTATATCAGTGCATGGGTGCTATGCCTGCTACCTGACCCGACCCTGATGGGTCCCGATGACATGTGCCGGGTCCAGGCTGGGTTGGGTCCGACTTCCGGGTCCGGCATTCGCGTTCGGTCGGGTTTCCTTTGCACACCTTTAATTGTGAGTACACGGCAAGGGGTCAGAGTAGGAGAAGGGATGGGGTCAGAGAGAGGTGAAGGGGAAGAAGGATCTGGAGGGGCGTTGGTGCCCATTAGCTGCTTCAGCTTGCATTCCTTCACACCTGAAAGAAAGAGAAAAAGTTTTTTGTGAATGCGTCGGATAAGACGAAGGATGAAATGAAACTGCAGAGCAGAACAGCTTTGTGATATGGTGAGGCGGTGCTTCTGGAGAGAGAGGTCAAGTGTGTAAATATGGCGGCACATGGCACTGACTGTGGATCTCAGGATGAGGTGAGAGCAGCAGTCCGAGAAACGTATTGGAAATACCTGTAATCCTGGGCGGATTCAAAACATGAAGGACAGAACTTCAGTTGGAATCCACGTGGAATATGTCGGAGCCGGAGACAGTCGCTGAGAAAGGAGATGTGGCTGTGAAAATGAGTTTTGGTAGACACCTTATCGAACACGAGGAGGGAAATAGAAAGCAATGAAGGTGAACAAAGTAAAAGAGACAAACGAAAATCCCATCAGTGAGAAGGTCAGAACTTCTTCAAGGTAGGCATTCCTGGAAGAGTGGTGGCAGTGAATTAAGCACTAAAATAAAAGCAAAGTACTGCGGATGCTTGAAATCTGAAAAGGTTCTGATGAAAGGTCAGAGACCTGAAACGTTAACTCTGCTTCTTTCTCCACAGATGCTGCCAGACCTGCTGAGTATTTCCAGCACTTTCTGTTGAGCGGGGAACAGAGCGCATGCGCAGCCATCTTGATGACGACACAGATTCATAGAGAGATAGAGCACCGAAACAGGCCCTTGGGCCCAACGAGTCCACGCCGACCATCAACCACCCATTTATATTAATCCTGCGTTAATCCCATTTTTCCCTCTTACATCCCACCTTCCCTCAATTCTCCTACCACCTACCTACACTAGGAGCAATTTTTACAATGGCCAATTTACGTATCAACCCGCAAGTCTTTGGCATGTGGGAGGAAACCGGAGCACCTGGAGGAAACCCACACAGTCACAGGGAGAACTTACAAACTCTGCATAGGCAGTACCCAGAACCAAACCCAGATCGCTAGAGTTGTGAGGCTGCGGTGCTAGCCGCTGTGCCACAGTGTGTGGGACTTCAGGCTCCCAGTGACCAGGAGAGAAAATCCTTGACTCATTGATTTGATTCTCGCTCTGCACACAGGGGCTGGAGAACTGAACCCAACCAGAGTAGAGGGAGGGAGAAAACTGGCAGTGGAGGAAAGAAATGGTGCAGATGGGTTTGGATTTCAGCACAGGGAGGAGGGAGAGTGTGTGGGACGGGGATTTACAGCTTTGGGGGAACAAGAGAGGAACAAATGTTCCATTGAATCTAGAATTGTCTGTTCAGAATTTCTATCCTGTACTGACAATGATGACTTTTGTAAACTCCTATTACAGGGATTAGGAGGGGCAGATTTGCACACATTGATTTTATTTTCAATCTGCATACAGCGGGTTTCCCACCCTCTCTCGTGAAGGTGCTGGTAAGTGCCAGGGTTACTGTTCACATCCAACTGAATTGGAACTCAAATGCTCTGAAATTGTTGAATTCTGTGTTGAGTCCGGAAGTGCAAAATTGAAAGATGAGCTGCTGTTCCTCAAGCTGCTTTGATGCATACCTAGCATAAAGAAAGATGGCTGTGGTTGTTGGAGGTCAATCATCTCACTCCCAGGACATCACTGCAGGAGTTCCTTAGGGTAGCATCGTCGGCCCAACCGTCTTCAGCTGCTTCATCAATGACCTTCCCTCCATCATTAGGTCAGGGGTAGAGATGTTCAGCACCATTTGCAACTCCTCAGATACTGAAGCAGCCTATGTCCAGATGCAACAAGACCTGGACAACATCCAGATTTAGCCTCATAAGTAGTAGACAATGACCACCTCAAACAGATGAAAATCTAACCATCTCCCCTTGATATTCAATGGCATTATCATCGCTAAATACCCCACTACTGACATCCTGGAAGGGGGGGGGGGGGAGCGAGGGAGTGGAGGGGGGTTTAACCATTGACCAGAAACTGAACTTGACCAGCCACATAAATACTGTGGCGACTAGAGCAGGTCAGAGGCTTGGAATTCTGCGGCAAGTAACTCAGTTCCTGACTCACCAGTGCCTGTCTACCATCTGCAAGGCACAAGTCAGGAGTGTGATGGAATACTCTCCACTTGCCTGTATGGGTGAAGCTCCAACAATGCTCAAGAAGTTCGACACAATCCAGGAAAGAGTAGCCCGCTTGATTGGCACCCCATCCACCACCTTCAACATTCACTTCCTCCACCACCATCGCACAGTGGCAGCAGTGTGTACCATCTACAAGATGCACTGCAGCAACTCACCAAGGCTCCTTCGACAGCATCTTCCAAACCTGCAACCTCTAACACCTCGAAGGACAAGGGCAGCAGATGAAAGGTCACAGACCTGAAACGTCGACACTGCTTCTCTCTCCACAAATGCTGCCTGACCAGCTGAGTATTTCCAGCATTTTCTGTCTTTATTACACGGAAACACCATCACCTGCAAGTTCCCCTCTAGGCCACACACCATCCTGACTTGGAACTTTATTGCTGTTCCTTCACTATTGCTGGGTGAAAATCCTGGAACTCCCTTCGTAACAGCACTGTGGGAGTCCCTACACCCAAGGGCTGCAATGGTTTAAGAAGGCAGCTCACCACCACCTTCTCGAAGGCAATCAGGGATGGGCAATAAATGCTAGTCTGACCAGTGACGCCCACATCCCATGAATGAATAAAATAAAATGAGGTGAGCGCTGATATCTCAGAGGGTTGGAGGAGATAGTGAGGGGTGAAGCATGGAGGGATATGAAAACAAGGATGAGAATTTTTAAATTGAGGTGCTGCTTAACTGGGAGCCTATGTAGGTCAGCAAGCACGGTGGTGATGGCTGAACAGGACATGGTTCGAGTAAGGACACAGGCAGCAGAGGTTTGGACTATCTGAAGTTTACGGAGTGTAGAATGTGGGAGGCCAGCCAGGAGTGTGTCAGAATAGTCAAGCTGAAAGACAACAAATGCATTGATGTAAGTTTCAGAGGCAGTTGAGCTGAGGCAGCGGCAAAGTCAGATGATGAGGTGTTTGTCTTATGAGGAAAGGGTGAGCAGGTCGGGCTTGTACTTATTACAGTTTAGACAATTGAGAGGTGATCTAATTGTAATGTATAGGATTCTGAGGGGGATTGACAAGGTAGATGCTGAGAGGATGTTTCCCCTCATGTGGGAATCTAGAAATACAGGGCACAGTTTCAGATTAAGGGGTCTCCCATTTAAAGAGGGAGATGAGGAGGAATTTCTTCTCTGAGGTTTGTTAGTGTTTGAAATTCCCTTTCCCAGCAAGCTGTAGAGGCTGGATCATTGAATATATTCAAGGTTGAGTGGGTCAGATTTTAGTTGACAAGCGTAAAGGGGGAGGCAGGCAGGAAAGTGGAGTCAAGGCCACAATCAGATCAGCCATGATCATATTGAATGGCAGAGCAAGCACGAGGGGCCGAATGGCCTACATTGGCTCCTATTGCTTAAGTTCTTCTGTTACTGAGGTGAAAATAGGCGTTATGAATGATGGCGCCAATATACAGTCAGAAGCTCACCTTGGGGTCAGATATGACACCCAGGTTAAAGGTCGGCTTGGGTCTGCAAATGAAACCTGACCCGAGCCCGACCCGCCCGAGTCCTTTCATTTTTTTCCTGGGCCGGACCTCAAGTCCAAAAAGTACATTAACATTGGAGCCACTTACCTGAGGTGGTGATAGAGCTTGTCCGACCCGAGCCCGAGCCCGAATGCTGGACCTGGAAGTGCGACCCAACCCGAACCCGACACATGTCATCAGGTCCCGTCAGGTTCGGGACGCCATGCTCTAATCCAGGTTATGAGTGGTTTGGTTTAGCCTCAGACAGTTGCCAGGAAAGGGATGGAGTCGGTGGCTAGGCAATGTAATTTGTGGCACGGACCGAAGATGATAGCTTCACTCTTCGCGATGTTCGATTGGAGGAAATTTCTGTTCATCCAGTACTGGATATCAGACAAGTCAGGACGATGTGTGACTTGGAGGGGAATTTGGAGGTGATGGTGTTTACATACACCTGCTGTCCTAATCCTTCTAGATGGTGGAAGTTGAGGGTTTGGTAGGCTCTGCAATGCTCTGGTCGAGTTTTAGATACATAAAATCCCTCTTCTTCGCTCTTTGCCCCTCCCACATCTCCTCCTCTCTCTGTCTCTCTCTCTCTCCCTCTCCCGTCTCCCTCTCTCTCCTCCCATGGAGGGCAGAGTCTTGTGTAGGTCCAGACCGGTTGGCAGGTTCCCTTCCCTGAAGGACATTAATGAACTGGTTGGCTTTTTACGACAATCCAGCAGCTTCCATGGTCACATTTTCCTGGGGCCAGCCCCATAAATTACCAGATTCATTCAGCTCACTTCCACAATCTGCCTTTGTGTTTTTGTATGTTTCTCTCACACTCCCTTTCTCATGTTTTAAATCTGTTTCACAGGGTATTAGAAGGGGAGGATTTGCAGCTGGCAAATTCAAACCAAACATCACATCATGATCTGATGGAGTCGCCCAAATTATCATAACCTGAATATCATCGGATATTGAGCATGGCAGGAAAAAGTACCGATCACAATGGAGACAAACCATACACGTGTTCAGTGTGTGGACGAGGTTTCAGCCGATCATGTGGCCTGTTGAGACACAAACACAGTCACACCAGGGAGGAACCGTGTAACTATGGGGGCTGTGGAAAGGGATTCAATTATCCAGTTGAGCTGGAAACTCATCCACGCAGTCATAACCTGGAGAAGCTCTTTACCTGCTCTGTGTGTGGGAAGGTATTCGCTGAGTCATCCAACCTCTGGAAGCACCGGCGAGTTCACACTGGGAAGAAACTTTTAACTTTTCAGACTGTGGAAATTGCTATAAACGTTCTGCTCAATTGAGGTCCCATCAACGTGTTCACTCTGACGAGACACCATTCAGGTGCTCTCAATGTGGAACTGGATTCAAGCGATCAAGCGACCTCACTGTACACCAGCGAATTCACACTGGGGAGAGGCCGTTCATCTGCTTTTGTGGGAAGGGATTTGCTTGTTCATCCACCCTGCTGACACACCACTGACTTCACACTGGGGAGAAGCCGTTCACCTGCTCTGTGTGTGGGAAGGCATTCACTCTACATCCAACCTGCTGACACACCAGCGAGTTCACAGTGGAGAGAAGCCGTTCATCTGCTTCATGTGTGGGAAGAGATTTGCTCATTCATGCCACCTGCTGACACACGAGCGACTTCACAGATAACTACAGTGATTGGATTCTGCTGTTAATCACATCCAGGACTGAACCATGTTATCACACTCACGAGAAGTGCAGCGATGAAAATACAGATCCAAACTGAAATTATAACAATTTCAAAAGACTGGTACATTTGCTGTTGTTATGACCAAGGCGGGAGTAATGCACTGTTAATTCAGTCCCATCACTTCACAGGTCACAGCATATCAAGAAAGTTTCCCACCTATCAAAGAATAACCAAATTCGATACTCTATATGTCCCCCAGAATAAAGCACACCAAACCAGGTTTCTTTAAACAACAACGACATTAACTATTTATTTGAAAAGAAATAATAAGTCTTAACTACTAATGAGATAAATATATTGTCACAGAATCATATTTATTTTCTCCTCAGATTAAAACAGTGTGCCTTTAAGTCTCTTAAAAACAGTGTACCTTTAAGACAGAGAGATAAGTTGCTGGATTTCTGCGGCACATTGTGCCAGCTAGAGTCATAGCGTCATAGAGTTATAGAGCACAGAAACAGGTCCTTTGGCCCATCGTGTCCGTGCCAGCCATCAAGCACCTATCTGTTCTCATCTCATTTTCCAGCACTTGGCCCGTAGCCTTGTATGCTATGGCGTTTCACGTGCTCATCTAAATACTTCTGAAATGTGAGGGTTCCTGCCTCTACCACCTCTTCAGACAGTGTGTTCCAGATTCCAACCATCCTCTAGGTGAAAACGTTTTTCCTCAAATCCCTTCTAAACCTCCTGTCCCTTAACTTAAATCTATGCCCCCTGGTTATTGACACCTCCACTAAGGGAAAAAGTTTCTTCTTATCTAACCTATCTATGCCCCTCATAATTTTGTATACCTCAGTCAGGTCCCCCCCTCAGCCTTCTCTGCTTTAGGGAAAACAACCCTAGCCTCTCCAGTCTCTCTTCATAGCTGAAATGCTCCATCCAGGCAACAGTCTGGTGAATCTCCTCTGCACCCTCTCCAGTGCAATCACATCCTTCCTCTAGTGTGGCGACCAGAAATGTACTCAGTTTTGTTATGATCTTTTAGTAAGGTTACTGTGATTCTCACTGAGGAGGCTGAATTATTGCTTCAGTTTATCAGTGTGAGAGCGCCCTCTGGTGAGCTCCATCTGGAACTCTCAATGTGAATTCTTGTCCGGGATCCGCTATATCTCTGCAACAGTATGGGCTCCAGGCACAGAAATACAGGGCCGTGTCGGAGAGAAGGACACCAGCAATATTTAAAGGGACCGTTTAGTTTCCTTTGTGCAAAACAACAGTGAACCTGTGTGGCACATCTGGAGGCCCATCTCCCTTCCCCGAGCTATATTTCTTCAGTAAGACCAATATTATCAGTAAGGAACATGGGGAGCACATGATGTCTGGTATAGAGTTCCACGGAAACTAACAATGTTCTCAATAGTTGACCCTTCTAGTCTGATATCTAATAGTAAGCTCAGATCAGTTTAGAAAACCTAACTTGTCTCAGAATCTCTTTTCAACTCGTTCCCCACACAAAGTAAAAGAAAGAAAATTAGTGATCCAATAATAGTAGCAGTTAAGGTAGATAAAATATACGAATCGCAGTTCAGAGACAAGTTTTAAATGGTAGAAGTTACGTTTAAAATATCCCACCATTTATTAGACAGGCGGGAATCAGGAGAAAATCTACACCCTTTGTACGTGTTGCAGTACCTAGGAGTTGGAATCTGCAATGTTTCATATTGATTTGAACGCGCTTCCTTCAGCATTTATTTCTTGACTATTAAAATAAAATAATTCCGTGTATATAGTTATCTGAATTAAAGTGTATAATGCTAATAGTAATAATAATCAGTTTGTGGCATAAATATTCATACAGACAGAGGTAATTTGAGAATTCAGTGAGTTCCCAAGTGGCACGGGAACTCCGTTTTCCCCAAACACTCCATCAACCATTACAAACTGGACATTGCTTTCAGTATAAATTCACAAAAACTTCATTCTCACCTCTCAACTTGATGCTCAGTAATATTCTCTCCTCCACTTATTATTTAACATTTCAAACATTATGTAAACTGTAAACAACCCTGTTACCTCAAGTTTGCAGTTTCGAAATAAAAAATAAATTTTTATTTCTGATTAAAATTGGGAATGTGTTGGGATTTTGTGAAATTAACTACCATCCGCTTTCACCCCCCCCCCCCCCCCCCCCATAGATTAATCTCGGCTCAGAGTTGAAGAGATTTGTAGCTAAGAATATAACTCTGCAAACGCTTTCGCAAGCCTGGGAGTAACACGGTTCCTGTAGAGAGGCGGAGTTCTGTAATTTCCAACAGGGACAATATTATTGAAGTAATTTCCTCGCACATGTATTGTCGGGTCCTGTACAGATAAATGCTGAAATTAAACAAACGGTGCCCACAAACGATAAATCCGTTTGTCCCTGTCAATTTGAAAATCTTTTACACTTCTCTGGATTAAGTTTCATCCACCATAATGTTTTGTATATTCTCATATACGGTAGTTAAAAAAAATCAAGGCTACCGTTAATGTTCTTCTTTCACTTGTGTTCTGTAGCCCCGGATGTCTTGACAGCTCACTTGCCTGAAACACGCCTCACCAGAAACGAAGGCCTCTATTCCCTTGTCTGGGCAGAATTTTAACACCGAGTCCCAGAGAGTGAAATGATTGCTTCGGACCCATTGCAAGGACACGATTCCCCCACCAGAGTGAATAGACACCAATCGCTTTAGACTTTTACAAAATCCAACGAATGCGAATATCGAGCGAGAAACACGCCAGCCCTCTGATTATTCCATGCTGAAGAACAAATCGGAGGCCGCCGTGGCCGGTCGCTGGTAAATTAAAGCATCGATTGCTGAATTGAACAACGACACAGATGGATTTCCAGACAATTGATATTACTCTGATTTCAAAAATCAATATCCTGAAGTACGATGCATCTAATTTGGACATTCACCTTTTTAATTCTCATGTGGCTATTTTGATTTAAGAAGACTGGATCGGAAAATAAAGCTTTTAAGAGTGTTGCATGCTTGTCTTGTATTAACAATGGTCACTGGCGAGAACGGGATATCCCAAATAGAGCAGGCGAGTCCGCAACTCGCCCCAACACTGAAACCAACACCATCTCTCACTGCCCACTGGTGGCTACTACCCGGAACTACAAGGCGCAGCTTTACAGCACTTAGCCTTCCAGACTCAACATTGAGTTCAACAATTTCAGATCACAACCTCTGGCCCCACTTCTTTTCTTTTTTTTTTGATTTTGGACGGCAGCTGGAAGTGATCATTCTACTTTTCACATGTATCCCTCCTCTAGACCCACCTTTTGTTTCTCTACTAGTCCTGTTACCACACCTTTCCCCTTATACCAACATCCCTTTTGTTATTCAATGTCTCCTACCTTCCACCCTATGACAGACCTTCCCTCTTGTTATTTGCCCCCTCCCCACCTTTACCTTCTTCTGCACTTGCTTAAATCCAGTTACATCTGTATTTTTTTTCCAGTTCTGATGAAAGTTTACTTACTTGAAACGTTAACTCTGTTTCTCTCTCCAAATACGCTACTTATCTGCTGACGATTTCCACATATCTTAAACTAGGCACAGTTCCCGCCTTGTTTCGATTCATAAAATCATTTGGAATGATGGAGATAATTCGGCCTATTTTGTCTCAACCAGCTGGAGATGTCCTAACTTCGTCCCGAGATCGGGCTTCAAGCATTTTATTAAAATTGTCAAGGGTTTATTTCTCTTCCATACTATTCGGATTTTTTTAAACGCACATTATCACTTTCTATGTGTAAGAAGAATTTCTCGATTTTGTCCTACAATTCCCTTTTATACTTTGAACCCGTGTCCCCAGTTTGACTGAACAGTTCAATTTGAAGTAATATTGCTGGCTATGCTTTCAATATATGAATTATCTGATAATTATCCAGATTTCATTGTCGTCAGGCACTGCGCTAGCGTGCTGACTGAATCACTTACACATGCTCCAGTAGCGGGTCACAAGGACTGGGTTCTGTTGCCTTGGGTGGATACTTTCAAAGAGAAGGGGGAGGTATCGCTGTGATGGAAAGTGACCGCAGCGCGACAATCCCTCACAGACGTATCTACATATGATAACACTGCCTGTAGCAGGCCCTCCCACAGCTTCCATTTGCAGCTCTCGCTCTGAGCCGCCTTTACCTGGCCTGTGCTACTGGCGAGATCGCTGCCGCTATTCCCTGACTGGCACTGGTTGGATCAGCAGTGCAGTGGCGCGGAATCTGAAATTCTGCTCCGACACAGGATTTTCCGCATTGCAGGCTTATAGATTCAGGGAGCATCATGTAGAGCAGAGTCTCACTATTCCTCATAACAATATCAACTTGTCAGTAAGTATTTTCCCAGTAAAAATCCATTTTCCCGCTGACTGCTGTAACCTACACATGATTGTTTGTCAAAGGATGATGCTATCGATTAAAGTTGATCAAACTCAATGCATATTCACTCCCTTTGCCGGCAAGTTTTGAATCTGAACTTTAACCATCCGTGCCTTTGATCCTTTCCTGTTTGAACATGTTTTCCGGATCTGAGTTATGGAGGTCCTGGCACTCAGCCGCTGTCACTCAGCCACTGTCCTCAGGTGTTAAGGCAGCAGGAGAAGCGGTGACTTTAAACTGTAGCTATAATGGGGCGGCAGCTACAATTAGTACTGGTACCGCAACAACCTGGCGCACAGCCTGAATTTATTTTGATGAAATACACAAGTGGTTCTGAAGATAAAGCAGATTTTTGCCAAACCCCCCTTTTCTGCACAACAGCTTTCCCAACAGTTTGGGAAAGTTCACCAGTTTAACCATCGCAGGTCTGCAGCTGACCGACACTGCAGTTTATGACTGTGTCCTCAGGCTGACACTGGTGAGGCCAGTTAAATCCTCGTCTGGAAACTCCCGCCGCTTTACAGATCAGAAGCTCTGTCAGCTGAACCGGTCCTCAAGGCGGTCAGGTGTGAAGACCGAAGCAAAATCTGTCATTTTCTAATGTTGGATTTTAACATCAGCCACTTCTTTCTTTAAGCAGTGCACGTTACCCTGAGCAGCCTGCTTTCTCTGAACTTAGTTTGAAAAGGTTTATAAGTGCTCGCCACCAGAGGGCAGTAGGAGGCTGTGTTATGAAAACAGAAAAGGCTGGAAATACGCAGCAGGACAGGCAGCATCTGTGGAGAAAGGGAGTTAAAGTTTCAGGTCGAGGCCTTTCGTCCGATCTCTGTCACCATTCAGACTGAGGGGATTGACGTGGGGTCGAGTTTGATTAACCTCATGCCGTGAGTCTCCCAAATGGTAAGATTAACCGAAATGCAGAGAACGAACTGACCCGGAATAAACAAAACCCCTGAACAATCCTGTGCTTGTCAGTTACAATAACCAGCCATGGGTTTAATTGTCAGCACCTCTTCTCTAAATGTGGAACCATGTCCCCTATAAGGACACTGACTGTAGCCCAGCTCAGGCTTTGTTTCCATTCACTGGCAGCCAGCTCACTATCTGTTGTTTATTGCTATTGTTTATCGGCGTGAGAGCACCTTCTGGTGAGCTCGATCTGGAAGTCTCAGTGGGTTCTTGTCCGGGATCCGCAATATCCCAGCAGTGTGAGGCTCATGATACAGAAATACACGGCGGTGTTGGAGATCCTCTGCTCAAAATATAAAATTCTTCCAACCTCTCTCTCTCTCTGTTATAATAATGATATTCTGAAATGACGCCCTTGAGATACCCACTGAGCCACCTGTCTGATTAACTCTGTTCCTTTTTAAACTTTTCCAAACCTTCTCTGGTTGGGAGCCCGACTGTCAGGCCATTTGTTAACATTTCCTGCTATGGTGAAATGATCTTACCCCGGTTCATCTTTCTCAATCTCTCCCGCATCCTGTTTTTGACTTTAAGATTCCAGAAAACTGCTCCAAATTTTCGAACTGTGGCCTGAACAATGAATTGTGCAGATTTATTATCGTGTCTATGTGTTCCGTTTCCGTGCACCTGTTTATAAACCTTGTATTCTTTAACTCTTCCATAATATCAGCAGTTTGTTCTCCAATGTTTGCACCGGAACCCCATTTTTCCTCCTCCTTTGCTCATTTAAATTAATATTTACGTTATATTTTCTTTCGTTATTCGTCCACTTTACATTTACCATGACGGTTTGGTTGTATGAGGCACAGCACCATTAACTCTGTTGTACTTCTCACGGTTTCTGATGGTTCTTTACCTGTGTGAATATTCCGGATGGGGCAGGCGCGCCACCTAGTGGTGTATTCGGGTAAACTTAGTTTGTTGAATGTTCCAAATTGATGTTCAGTCCCTAAAATATTATGCTCTTTCTATTTATTTATTTAATATTTACTTCGGAGGGATTTTATGGGATAAATTAGCCCACCACGGATGTAAGTATTGTGGACGCTTCCATTTGTATTTATTTGATTTGAAGTGACATTAAATAATAAAAAAGACACGCCATAAATAGTTGCACAATTAAAAAAATGCGTTCATTATCGGGACTTGGGCGAGGCCGGAAAATCTGGGACTTACAGTCCATCTTTAATTGAACCCCACGAACGTCTGGGCTTCCCATGTGACCCGCCATATTTGATGCATCCCACTGAAATCACGTTCCACATTGGCAGGGAATGCAGTGGAGAAATCATCAGATCTAATCGAATGTTTAACATGGAGGTAACAAGGACACAAGTCAGACGGAATCCTGATCGAACAGTGCAGAGCTCTGGTCGGAACACACCGTGGATCTAGCCGCCAAGTCACAATAGAGACATTCAAGCATGACGTTACAGCAGGGGTGATTCAGGAGGCTGGTTCTTTAGCTTGAGTTGTCTGAGATGAAAGGAAAGAAATAAAAGTGTCTTTTTGGACTGGTGCCAGCTGATTGTTGGCCGCACAAAGAGTGATCAATAATTCGGAAAAACGATGACTGAGGTCACTCTACTGGCTTTGTGAGGTAAATTGCGCTCTCAAAGTTTCTGCAGTTTATCTAATAAAACAACACCATCTTGAGTGTTCATTGACCGTATTTATCTGTCTCATGTGCGTGTGTGTGTATATGGTTATCGGTGCCTGTCTGTGACTGCTCGTATTTTCAAAGCTCTGTGTGAGGTTTGTACTGTCCACAGGAGGGCGCTCTCTGATCAATTGATAAAGATCATGATCTCCAGCTACCGGAAGTGGCTGCTTTGAGAGCAACAAATGGTCGGGGAGAAGAAATCCCAGCCGATCTGATGAGATCTCGGCGCTGTTTGAGTTTTTCCCATTACAGATCATTACAGGCAAAGGGAGTGTTCACAGGCTCTGTTTCTGGAGTTCAGACTGGAACCATAGAACATAGAACATAGAACATACAGCACAGAACAGGCCCTTCGGCCCACAATGTTGTGCCGATCCTTTGTCCTCTGTCAAGGACAATTTAATCTATACCCCATCATTCTCCTTTATCCATATACCTATCCAAAAGCCTTTTGAAAGTCCCTAAAGTTTCTGACTCAACAACTTCCCCGGGCATGGCATTCCATGCCTCGACCACTCTCTGGGTAAAGAACCTTCCCCTGACATCCCCCTTATATCTCCCACCCTTCACCTTAAATTTATGACCCCTTGTAACGCTTTGCTCCACCCGGGGAAAAAGTTTCTGACTGTCTACCCTATCTATTCCCCTGATCATCTTATAAACCTCTATCATGTCACCCCTCATCCTTCTCCTTTCTAATGAGAAGAGGCCTAGAATGTTCAGCCTTTCCTCGTAAGACTTATTCTCCATTCCAGGCAACATCCTGGTAAATCTCCTCTGCACCCTCTCCAAGGCTTCCACATCCTTCCTAAAATGAGGCGACCAGAACTGCACACAGTACTCCAAATGAGGCCTTACCAAGGTCCTGTACAGCTGCATCATCACCTCACGGCTCTTAAATTCAATCCCTCTGCTAATGAACGCTAACACCCCATATGCCTTCTTCACAGCCCTATCCACTTGAGTTGCAACTTTCAATGATCTATGCACATAGACCCCAAGGTCTCTCTGCTCCTCCACATGCCCAAGAACCCTACCGTTAACCCAGTATTTTGCATTCATGTTTGTCCTTCCAAAATGGACGACCTCACACTTTTCAGGGTTAAACTCCATCTGCCACTTTTCAGCCCAGCACTGCAACCTATCCAAGTCCCTTTGCAGACGACAATAGCCCTCCTCGGTATCCACAACTCCACCAACCTTTGTATCATCTGCAAATTTACTGACCCACCCTTCGACTTCCTCATCCAAGTCGTTAATAAAAATCACAAACCATGGGGGTGAAACTCTTCCTGACTCTGATTATTGTCCGGATCACAGGTCAGTGATAGTGGGTCCTTCCTACAATGTTCCCTAGTCCTCAAACAATTTCACATCACCACCTCCGGGTGATTATCCTGCTTCTGTTATTCTGTCTAATGCGCCGTGTTGCTGCTGTTTATTTTCAGAGTCAAGTCAAAGAGACTCAGTATTCCAGTCAGAACAAGAAGCCGGATTAGAAGAGGGTGCAGATGCATCAATAAACTGCAGTTATTCTTTAGTGGATTCAGCTGTAAACCATGGCCTATTCTGGTATCGCCAGTATCCCGAGCAAACCCCTCAGTATATGCTCAGAGCCGATAGTTATGGGTATAATGAGACGGCTCCCGGTTTTGAACACTTCAGCGCGAAGCTCAACCAGAAACAAAGCACTTTTCACCTGTCCATGAAAGACTTGAAGAGCACAGACAGCGCAGTGTATTACTGTGCTCTGAGACTCACAGTGAATGAGAGTGCCTTGGGCCTCGTACAAAAATAAGGTACTGCTCGGCATTTAGGATGGTGATGGGGATGTGAGAGAGGGGGCGCCGTGCGTAATAAATAAATAATAAATAAATACCAGGGATTGACCCCCCCCCCCCCCCCGAGAGTTTGTACAGAAAATGAGAGAGAATATACACCCTGATCCGATTGGGTTTTTCCAGGTGAAGCCATTGCTGTCAGTGCTGGGAGAAGTGACATTTCTCAATCATTTTAAGCCAGGGTCAAATTCAAATATTTTCACACTCAGTGTCAGTTCAGACATGCAGATTTCTGGGATGACTAATAGAATCATTTTCTGCAAGTTCCCAAATCAGTTCTCTGCTGTCTTTGACCAAGAAACGAAAACGATTCCTTCAAAAGTCGCTGAGACTCATGCCTCTGACTCTGCCGTGTATCACGGTGCCCACAGTGTTACACGGGCAGTTAGTCCGTACAAAACAAAAACAGAAGTGCTCTCGTACCCGCGCTCTCTCAATGGGGCGAAAACCTAACCACAAAGATCAGTTTTGACAAATGGCATATTTTTGCGCGACAGAATCTATATCATTCTGTGTAATTATGCCCCTTAATATAGGCTGTGGGTGGCTCTCAGGTCCTTG
This sequence comes from Heterodontus francisci, assembly GCF_036365525.1. NCBI lineage: Eukaryota > Metazoa > Chordata > Chondrichthyes > Heterodontiformes > Heterodontidae > Heterodontus > Heterodontus francisci. The sequence goes on from NC_090404.1 coordinate 11,977,498, forward strand.
AGCAGCTCTTATTATGGGAGCCTCCATCACTGATACCAGAACAACATTCATTATTTTCCCTCATTGTCACCATCTCAGACTGACCCTGTTAAAGGGCCAACATTGGGGTTAATCCCAACAAAGGAGCGAAGAGCTGATTCGATAAATTGGTGAACAAAGGAACTGTGAGCTGATTGGATGAATTGGAGAACAAAGGAGATTTGAGGTAACCTGCTAACTCTTGCAGGAATGAACCAATCGTGAGACCCGATGTTGCTCAACATCTTCCGAACTCCTGAAGTAAGTAATTACAGCTTCAACCCGTTCTGTTCAAATCCGCCATCTGCAAACATGTTGGTTGTTACTTTGTATTCATTCTTCACAGCTGCAGCGCTCCTAACTGGTAAAGTTTACAACTTACACTATTTTCCTTTCGCAGGTGTCACTGCCATAGTAAATCTTCCTTTTAACTGTATTTTACCTCTATTTGCGACGGATCCCGACACATTAATATAAGTTATAACAAAGTGACAACAGAAGCTTAAAGTTCTGTATTTCTAAATTTCTGCAGGTGTTAGTGGTGCAGACTCGATCTCACAGGGGCCGGTTTCAGCGATGCAGTTTGAAGGAGACTCGGTGACCATTAGTTACAGCTATTCGGCTACTGCTGGCACATATTCCTTACAACTGTACCGTCAGGACCGGGATAAAGCCCCCACATTCCTCATCTACATCCCTAACTACGGAGATGTTTCCAGAGCAAAGGGGGTGGGGGATCGATTTTCTGCATCTCTCGACACTTCGAAGAGTGAGGGGAATTTCACCATCCGCGACTTGCGGCTGTCTGACAGCGCGATGTATTACTGCGGGCTGAAAGACACAGTGACAGGAACCAGAGGGAGCCTCGTACAAAAACACTGCCTCAATGTAACAAGGTGAACGGAGCACGGAAAAAGAGGGGTGAAACATCGAGGGTCAGTGTTTACCACAGGAGAGTGTTAGTGTAAAAACAGCCAAAGCAGTAGCTGCCCAAAAAAGCAAGAGAACACAGGAATAACGTTTATTATTAATAAAAAAAATCTTCATACTAATTTCATAATGAGATGCTAATTGGACTGTTCTTCCCATCTCTGTTTATTTAATGAACAACTTAAATTTCAAATTTAGTGAAACAAGTATCAAACAAATTCTGTACCAGAGTCGCATTCAGACCTGGCGCTCCAGTCAGCAGGAAATGAACTGAAAGGAGAAGGGTTACATTCAGTAAATATTTAATAGCCCAGAACAATGACGTCTCCTCTGAACTGTGACGCCGTGAGACTCAGGTCCCAAACTTTAGCGATGCCTATGGTGCTGTCTGTACCCGTTGAGAATGCTTACTGAGAAGAGATGATGAGGGGCGGTGCGAGACTGTTCCGCATGATGCGGGAAATTCTCTATCGGAGCAGAAATACAGATCCCCGCCCACTGCATTATTGATCCAACCAATGCGAAACGGACCAGCGGCAACAATCTCTCCAGTGACACAACGCAGGCATTGCGGGTCAGAGCGAGAACAGCAAACGGAAGCTGTGGGCGGGGCTACCGCAGAAAGAAACTGAGTGAACTCAAAACTCTGTGCAAGGACAGAAAGTGCGTGGAAATGGCGATGGCTGGATCTCGAGAGGCATGTGGCTCAACTGCGACTGTTCACTGATCAAAGGATTGGGAACAAATAGAGTGGGAGTGAAAAGAAGGGATTGTACAGCATCAGAAACAATGAGACCACTTCACCATTATTAATGTAGCTTTTAGAGACACAATATGTGGCAGATATGTTTGTAAATATCATGCAAACACTAAATCCCCTCAATGATTCTAAATCGGTTTGAACACAGCCCACCAGCAGAGGGCGCCAGGTTCAAACATGATAGTTCTCAAGTCACGAGATGGGAGCTTCAACGCCAACAGGGACCGTAGCCTGAGTGATGTCACAGCGGGGATGCCCCCTGTCGTGGGTGGGACAATGTGCTGAACAGGCCCCGGGTAACTTCGCTCCCCTTCCCGATCTCTGGTTCATTCCATTCCAATGGACTGCGTGGGATTCAGATGGCATTTTAAAAAATTCTTTCATGGGCTGTGGGCGTCGCTGGCAAGGACAGCATTTGTTACCCTTGAGAGGTGGTAGTGAGCTGCCTCCTTGAACGGCTGGTGCAGGTACACTCACAGTGGTGTGAGGGAGGGAGTTCCAGGATTTTGATCCAGCGACAGCGAAGGGACGGAAATATATTTCCAAGTCAGGATGGTGTGTGACTTGGAGGGGAACTTGCAGGTGGTGGTGATCCGATGTATCTGCTCTCCTTTTTCTAAATGGGAGAGGTCGCGGGTTTGGAAGGTGCTGTTGAAGGATGTGTGGTGAGATGATGCAGTGCATCTTGTGTATGGTACACACTGCTGCCACTGTGCGTTGGTGGTGGAAGGAGTGAATGTTTATTGTGGTGGATGGCATGCTGATCAAGTGGGCGGCTTTGTTCCGGATGGTGTCGAGCCTCCTCAGAGTTATGAGAGCTACACTCATCCAGGCCTGTGGAGAGTTTTCCACCATGTCCCTGACATGTGTTTTGTAGTTGATGGACAAGCTTTGGGAAGTCAAGAGGTGAGTTATCCGCCGCAGAATTCCCAGCCTCTGACCTGCTCTTGTAGCCACAGTTTTATGTGGCTGGTCCAGTTCAGTTTCTGATCAAAGGTAACCCCCAGGATGTTGATAGTGGGGGATTCAGCGATGGTAATGCTGTTGAATGTCAATGGGGGATGGTTAGATTCTCTCTTGTTTGAGATGGTCATTGTCTGGCACTTGTGTGGTACGAATGTTACTTGCCACTTATCAGCCCAAGCCTGAATGTTGTCCAGGTCCTGTTGCATATGGACACGGATTGCTTCAGTATCGGAGGAGTTGCATATTGTACTGAACATCGTACAATATTCAGCGAACATCCCCACTTCTGACCTAATGATGGAGGGAAGATCATTGATGAAGAAGCTGAAGATGGTTGGGCCTAGGATACTAACCTGAGGAACTCTTGCAGCAATATTCTGGAGCTGAGACGATTGCCCTCCACAACCACAACCAGCTTATTTTGTTGCATATTATTCATAATGTCGGACAGTAAGAACTGGGTTAAATTGGACAACAGAGGTTAGCAGATTGATGCCAAGGGTTTCTGCAGGAACATAGCACAATTATCGATCAGAAGTGTCCTATAGATGAACAGCTGGGTAGATGAGAGTTTACACACATTCACACATATAGACTTAAGTTTAAGTCCGTCCTATTTAATCGCCTGTGCCTTTGTTCCCCTATCTTCACGGGAGGGCTTTGTGTAGACATACTAACTCCATTTTCAGTGAATATTCCGTGTCGGCGGCGAGGGCGGGGATGGAGCGGTATGGGGGTGGGGGTGGGTATTGGGAGTCGAGGGAGGAAGGTTCAGTGCCGTTCGATTGCGAATATTAACCCCCGTTATAAATAACATGCAATGATATCGGCAGAAACCGCCACAGCCTCCATGCTAGATAATTAGCAAAGTAGCAACACTGATGCGAGACAAAATCTCAGGAAATTATCTGACGGCGATTGACAGGTCTAAAAAGAACACTTACTTCAATATAAGCACTCTAAGTGTGGAGGACGGAGCATCCATTACTGTGTATGGGTGCACAGCATCAAATAAAACAAAGGTCTCATAAAAAACATCAGTGACTATTTACCTCTGCATTGGGCCTGCAAGTTAACAGGCCTTTGGTGAGTTGTTATCGGAGAGGCGAGGCACCTGTCTCCGTCTATTTACCAATCAGCTGCTGATGATCTGCACTCCACAACTGAACTCAAACGATCGGGAATATTATCTTGATGCGAAATAGCCCGCGTGAGGCCATGTTACCGGGACCCCCATCAATCGGTCACTATTTATAGTTACAAGCGTAATTTTACAGCGTCCTTCTTTCTTTATGTTTTTTTTCATTGTTTAAATAATTATATCATGTATATATAATGCACACACAGTATATATATAACAGAGATTGACCACCACACAGACCAGCGCACATACAGACAGAACACTTCGAGCAATTCCCAGCGACTAAACTTTAACATTATCTCCCTCTGCATTAGTGAGGCGTAAATTCTTCCACGACGCTTCCTCTGCGCCCACTTTAAAATAATCTTAAATATGTACTTTGCGATTAACTTGTTAGAAAAAAATAAAGAGTTAACAATTTCACTGGAATTCTTCATTGTAACATTTGTGATGTTGCTGCAAACAAAGCGACCACAACAATATGTGGCAGATATGATATGTAAATATCATGCAAACACTAAATCCGCTCAATGATTCTAAATCGGTTTGAACACAGCCCACCAGCAGAGGGCGCACAGTGGCGCAGTGGTTAGCACCGCAGCCTCACAGCTCCAGGGGCCCGGGTACTGCCTGTGTGGAGTTTGCAAGTTCTCCCTGTGTCTGCGTGGGTTTTCTCCGGGTTTCCTGCCAAAAGACTTGCAGGTTGATAGGTAAATTGGCCATTATAAATTGTCACTAGTATAGGTAGGTGGTAGGGAAATGTGGGGATGTTTGCTGGGAATATAGGATTAGTATAAAATGGGTGGTTGATGCTCGGCACAGACTCGGTGGGCCGAAGGGCCTGTTTCAGTGCTGTATCTCTAATCTAATACTTCCGGTTCCCATGTGACATTGTCGGATATGAAATGTCTGCAGAATCAGTTCCATTTCTATCCCGGTCACAGGGTTAAATAGTTCAGCCTGCTCCGGTACTGGTGGCAGTTTTTGGCACAGTACAGAAGGGTTACGATGCTCTCATTGTGACCCGTGGACAGTGGCGTGTTTCCCTATTTACTCCAGTCTGACTTTACTCCTCTCTATGCTGTGTAAGCACACGTGGAATCTGTGTACAATTAAACACAAATATCTCCAGTTATTCGGGCGGCTATTTGTAAATGTTCAATTTTTCTTCCAGCGTTGGCGGCGATTCTGTGCATTAAGACTAATCGACCAGGTCGGTGCGGGAAGGAGAAGCGGTGACGCTGAGTTGAAGTTTTGCAAAAGCAGATACCAGACCCTTACCAGTTCTGGTACCGGCAGCTTCCCGGTCGGGCTCCGGTAAACGTACAGCTTTTCACCCAATATGACACCTTCCCGGTCGACTTCGCCAAGGGCCGTTTTACAGCAGAGCTGAGCACAGAGGAGAGCACGGTTCAGCTGAGAGTTTCTGGGGCGGAGCTGTCAGACAGCGCCGTGTATTACTGCGCTCTGAGACCACAGCTGCAGAACTCCGTGTCGGCCCTGTACAAAAACCTCAACACACGCTGTGTGTAACTTGGACCGTGTGTGACCGCACCACCCGCCATGTGATGGTCTGAATAGGACAGTTACTCTCCGGACAGAATATTCCCGCTGCCATCAGCTCCGAGTAGAGGAGTCAGATTTCAGAGTTTGTGCACTCGAAGGAAGGGACAGCAGGACACCTGCGAAGGTTTACTGGCCGAGTTACAGTGTAATGTGTTAAATTTCAAGTTCCTCTATTTACTCTCCGGTATTTTCCCCGCCCTGTTTGCAATCACACTATCACAGAGGCACCAGATGAAATCTTGCCCTTGTGTGTTTTCAGCGGAATATTAATCAAAGCCGATCTCGGTCAGCCAGCTCAGTCTGATTAGTGACAGCGAGTGAAATAAACTGAACATCTTCATTTACATTCAACACCAGTCTTTGTTTCCTTGAGGTGACTTCCCTCAGGTCAAGCAAAGATAAAAATTTCTATCAGCTCAATTAAAGATGAAACTGTCTCTCAGTTCAATTAGAGATCAGTCTGTCTCTCTGGTCAATGAGAATTCCAGCTGTCTACCTTCTAATTCTTTTATCTGATCAGTGAGATGCGACGTTAATGTCTCAGTTCTCTGAAATAAACACATACCTGTGGTTAAGGAAGTGACATCAGACCAGTCAGAGCCAATCCTCTCAGCTTTTCCTGTTTCTGATGTTCTGCAGGTTTCTGAGACACAGAAAGTCTCTAATTCCGGAACAGCAGCAATGCGGCTCCCCTTTCTCGCCGTGGTCTGGGTGACATTCAATGCCGGTAAGAAGTTCAAAACTTTAAAAAGGGATGAATTTCTCGAGGAATTAATTTAAAAAACAGAGAGTTCAAGTTAAACTTGTATCGAACCTTGGTTAGACCACCATTGGGGTGCTGTGAGAAGTTCAGGTCTCCATATTATAATCAGAATTCTAATTCTAATTATAATTCGGGAGAAAATGCAAAAACGGTGAACAAGGATGGTACAACAATTGAGAGATGGTAACTATCAGAAAAGATTGTAGAGGCTGTGATTCATTTCTCTATTGAAGAGAAGACTGAAGGGTAATTTGATCTAACTCTTAAAAATTATGAAAGAGTTCGATACGGTAAATGTGGAGGCGATGTTTCCACTTGCAAGGATTCCAAACTATGCGTCATCAATATAGGAGTCACGGAAAAATCCAATGGGGAATTCAGGAGAAACTTCTTTACCCGGAGTGGTGAGAATGTGGAACTCACGACCACAAGGAGTAGTTCAGGCGTATACATTGATGTATTAAGGGAAAGATAGATAAACAGATGAGGGAGAAAGGGATGGAAGGAAATGCTGACAGAGTGAGATGAAGAGAGTGGAGGATGCTCTTGGGGAGTGTGAACCCTGGTATAGACCAGTTGGGCCGAATGACCTTTACTGTGCTGAAAATTCTATTTAATTTTATGAAACACTGACTGCGAATTTTCACCGTCAGTTCTGTTCGTTTGAGGTTCTAACCGATGAATTCCGCTTTCTTTAACCGTGTGTTCCAGATCTGACCGATTCTGTTACTCAGCGGGAGTCCTCGCTCACACGGACAGAAGGAGAAGATGTCACTTTAACCTGCACCTATACGGACGATGCTTATTACTTATTCTGGTACCGCCAATACCCAGGCAGACAGCCCGAGTTTGCAGTCCGGAGGCAAACAAGCGGTAGTGCTGAATTGAAGGCGGATTTCGCTCAGAACCGGTTTTCTGATACAGTCCAACAGTCAGACAAGTTGTACCGATTGACCATCTCGGAACTGCGGCTGTCTGACACCGCGGTCTATTACTGTGCACTGAGTCTCACAGTGATGGGAACGAGCTACAGCCTCGTACAATAACTGCCGCAGGTTTCTGGGTCACAGCTGCTGTCTGCTGAGGGCTGTTTATAACAGCGGATCGCACACTGACAAGTGAGTACATTCCTGTGCGGGCAGAACCCGAGCACAATCCACATAAACACCATCTAAAATCATTCACATCGAACACTGACTCAGTCTGATTATCACATTAACTGTGTGAGGGCAGAATTGGAACATAGGAACAGAGGTACAGGAATAGGCCATTCAGCCCATCGAGTTTGCCCCACTGTTGAATATGATCATGGCTGATCTTCCACTTCAATGCCTTTGCCCCACACTATCCTCTTTGGGAACAAAAGGATCTTTGCCCGTTCTATTTCACCATTGGTTCGGTCTCAGTTATTAATGCAGCAGGCACGATCTCTGTTTATTTTACACTAGGCTGTGTGGCAATTATTACTAAACTACACTATGCTTCTGCTTATATTAACCTAGACACCCCCCCGCCCCCCTCCCCCGCTGTTTATTCGTGTATCTCTGGGAATCCGCCATTCACATTGAGAATACAAACTCCTGGAACTAGTTATATTCGTGCACCACTGCTTCCGATATGACTCAAGGCAAATGAACAAATAATGTTTGGTTTAACATATCAGCCTACACTGTAAACAGAAGTACGCCAGGTGGGAAAGATCCTAATAGTTATACTAACTTGCTTAAACAATTCTCAATGCGAGAGACACTTGCGCATATTAAAACGAAGACCCTGCAATATAAACAGGTTCTGGGAGGTCGTTTTCGGGACAGGATTAGATGCTGATATTCTAATGGACTAATGGACTAACAATCTGTAAGGACATGCGTAGTCTGTCCCAGGCACCGGGCCAGATGGTCAGAATTCAAAATACTAATAGAGAAAAAAGTAGCAGAAACGTTGCGATGTTGAGGTAAAGACCGTGAAAAGGGCATTGTGCAAAAACAAGAAAACGGCGCGCACAATCACTAAAGAGAATGTGTAATTTATAAGACGATTTATTGGGTTAACGGGTTAATGACTAATTAAAATAAATAACCTGAACACATTGACATATCAACACGTTAGCAAGATGTGACTAAGACTATAAAAGACGCAAACCGTAAATCTGAAACATCGTGAAAGACAGGAGCTTGAGACGGTGCAGGGACAAGAGACCAACTCTGTTCCTAATGGGAACGGGGAATGTCATTTCTCCTGTATCCATTGCCTGAGCTGAAAAGATGCTGAGCAATCTAAATTGTTAACTGTGCGTTGTCCTGAGCTAAATAAAACTATTTAATCGTCACAGCCGTTTTGGTGAAGTCTGCTTCTTACAAACGCAAGTTTGTAAACAATAGTTGTCCCATTGAAGGAAAGATTGCTGGGAGAGAATTCAGATTTATTCCACCAGATGGCAGCAAACACCCTCTACCGCCCTCCTCCACCGCACGCCCCCCACCCCCACACCCCCCCCCCCACCCCTCCCAGCATCCCCCACGCCCAGGAATCATCTTTCAGCAGCTGTCTGGAAAAGCTGATCTGTGTCAGTATTATACAGGTCACACACAGAGTCGCCCATTAACTGCTGAACGAGGTTTCATTGAGATAATCTCACCCACTGGCTGGTTAGGGATTAGTCTATCAGCAACCCCATGGGTTCAAATCATATTATGCTACGAGAACCCACTTGGATTAAATTGGGGAGTTCACCTGTCTTCAGTGGAGTGGATTTTCCAGCCTGTCTCTGACGCACTCGATAGTGTCCAGGACAAATAAAATACAGAGTTCGGTCACTTCTACAAATTCGAACACCCATTCTGTCAGTACCTTCAGACTCAAGTTTAAGGTGATCTGGTGAGAAGTGTGAAACTATCGCACCATAAAAAGCATCTTTTGCCCCGTTAGATTTCACCATTGTTTCGGTCTCAGTTATTAATGCAGCAGGCAGGATCTCTGTTTATTTTGCACTAGGCTGTGCGGCAATTATTACTAAACTAGACTATGCTTCTTATACTACACTGGACCTCCGCCCCAGCCCAGTTATGCTACACTAGAATATGACCGTTTACATTACTCTAGGTTCTGTCTCACTCATTACTGCACTAAACCAGCCTCTATTTATATTAAACTCGACCATGTCTCTGTTTATGGTAAATTAGACGCTGTCTCTCGTTGTATTACATTGGACTCTATTTCATTTATTACTGCATTCGATCATCTCTGCTAAAATTAGACGAGGCCCTGTCTCAGTTATTAAAGCAGTGCAACATACCTCTGTTTACAGTACACTAAGCAATGTCTTTGCTATTATTAGTCTAGGTCATCCCTCAGTTTATATTGCACTAGACCTTATCTCTTTTATATCACTGAGGCCCTATCTCAGTTATTCACCAGACCATGCTTCTGATTATATTCCACTGTCCTACCATAAATTTTCAACTCCTGTACAGTGAGTCAGGGGGGTTAAAAATAAACAGACATTTATCAATCTGACTGTAGGTTAGTGACTGATGTACCCTAATATAGCAGAGGCTTGTCACTCAAACCTCGCTCTGCGCAGTCCAGAGACCTCCCAAGTAACGGCTTTCTGTGTCACAGAACACGGCGCCCAGGTGTAGAAGAGCCCAAGGGGAGTTGCCTGAATCCAGGGTGGTGGTGGTCTTGGTGTTGGGGCGGGATATGGCTTCTGCCATGTACCAGTGTCCCCGAATGGTTCCTTCCTGGGCTTGTATGAGGCCTCTGTTGCTGGGATTCGAGTCTAAGGGCTGCTCTCTGGGGATTGCTTTTTAACCATTGAGTACAAGACAGGCACTGAGCTGATCCACTGAGGGCCCCTGCACTCAACTGCACAGGAATATTGATCCGATCATCCTTTCATGCATTGTCCTATTTCAGATGTATCACGGTTTTATTTAATCTGTAGTTTATTTACCTGTCTGATTTTTTCAAGCGATCCTTCTAACGATTTTCTCCATCTGTTCTGCTTGTTTCCCCCTATATCACCATTCCCTTTACAATCCCGAGATTTCTACCAATCGCTGTGTTCCCTGGTGACACTGTACAGTCTGCAGCTTGTATGTGTGTCAATGAGCTTCTCCCAGCATTAGTCTCGTTCCTCTCTGTTCCTGTGTTTCACTCTACCTCATAGACTGTTTAATCAGCCGCCCCATAGTCCATGCGTGTTACACAGAACAGTACCGATCCTTTTACCTCACTGCTCGACACCAGTGATCATGCTAACATAAATCTAATCGAGCTGTGCCTTTATATTTAAAAATACACACCTGCATCACCCTTCCATTCTGTGGTTTGCGTTTAATATGATGTTTCAATTCAGTAATGGCACCACGCACCATGTGTCCTAGACAAACACTTCTGCAGGAAGCGTCACATAGAAAATAGGAGCAGGAGTAGGCCTTCGAGCCTGCTGTACAGTGCAGAAGCTTGAGCTCCAGGTTTCGGACTTGGAACGGCGGCTGGAGTCACTGTGGCTCATCCGCGAGGCAGAGAACTTTGTGGATAGCATGTTTCAAGAGGTAGTCATCCCGGAGCTTAAGAGAATACAGGCAGAGAGGGGCTGGGTGACTGCCAGACAGACAAGAAGGTCAAGGCAGGTAGCGCAGAAGTCCCCGGAGGGCGTCCCACTTTCTAACTGGTGTTCAGTTCTGAGTACCGATGGGAGAGAGGGTTCCGCTGGAGAGTGCAGCGAGATTCATAACTAGAGCACCATGGGTGGCTCAGCTGTGCAGGGAGGGAGGAGAAAGGACAAGAGAGCAATAGTGGTAGGGGATTCTATAGTTAGGGGAACAGATAGGCATTTCTGTGGTCGCAGTCGTGATTCCCGGATGGTATATGTCCTCCCTGGTGCAAGGGTCAAGGATAACACCGAGTGTCTACAGGGCATTCTGGTGCACAGCCAGAGGTCGTGGTCCACATTGGTACCAACGATATAAGAAGAAAAAGGGACGAGGTCCTGCAGGCTGAGTTTAGGCTGTTAGAAAAGAGATTAGCAAGCAGGACCTCAAAGGTGTCAATCTCCAGATAAGTCCAAAGACCACGTGCTAGTGAGTATGGAAATAGGAAAATACATCAGATGAATACCTGGCTGGAGAGATGGTTCAGGAGGGAGGGCTTCAAATTTCTGGGGCATTGGGATCGATTTGGGGGAAGGTGGGACATGTAGAAATAAGACGGTCTGCACCTAAACAGGACAAATATCCTGACAGGAAGATTTGCTAGTGCTGTTGGGGATGATTTAAAGTAGTTTGACGGGGGGGGGGGGGGGGGTGGGGATGGGGGGTGGGGTGGGAACCTGAGCGCCATCTTAGATCAGACAATATCAGGGCAGAAAATTAGCGAGTGACTCTGAAAGATAGAAGAAGCAAAAGTTAAAAAATGTGCAGCACAGGAATTTGTCAGTATTAAAGGATATTTATTTAGATGAAAGGCATATAGTAAATAAAGCTAATGAGTTGAGGGCACAGATAAACACATGGCAACATGATATCGTTGCTAAAATGGAAACGTGGCTTAAAGAGGGACAAGAATGGCAGCTCAACATCCCTGGATATAAAGTTTTCAGGAAGTTTAGAGAGGAAGATAAAAAAGGAGGGGGTGTAGCATTATTAGTTAAGGGATCAATAAGAGCTTTGAGGAGGGATGATATGCTAAATGAATCATCAAATGAGGCCATATGGGTGGAACTCAGAAATAAAAAAGGGGCAGCCACATTACTAGGAGTGTACTATAGACCCCCAAATAATGAGAGGGAGATAGAAGAACAAATACATAGGCAAATTTCCGAGTGCAAAAACTATAGAGCAATAATACTTGGGGATTTCAATTACCCCATTATCAACTAGGGTACAAACAGTGTGAAGGGCACAGAGGACACAACATTCTTGAACGGTTTTCAAGAGAACTCTTTTAGCCAGCACGTAACAAGCCCAACGAGAGGGGGAGACAATTTAGATTTAGTCTTCGGTAATGAAGCTGGGCAAATGGATGAAGTAACAGTGGGTGACCATTTTGGAGATAGTGACCATAATACAGTTAGTTTTAGCATAATTATGGAAAAGGATAAAAAAAAAGACAAAAAGTTCTAAATTGGGGGAAGGCAAATTTTATGAAACTGAGAGGTGACCTGACGAAAGTGTACTGGATAAATTACTTGAAGGAAAATCAGTGGCAAACCAGTGGGAGGCATTCAAAGGTGAGATACAACAGGCACAGTGTAGACATGTCCCCACCGAGATAAAGGATGGTACGGCCAAATCTGGAGCCCCCTGGATATCTAGAAGCTTGCAGGTTAAGTTATAGCAGGAAAAGAAAGCTTGTGACAATCACAAAAATCTTAATACTTTAGAAAGCATGGAGGAATCTAGAAAGTGCAGGGGTGAAGTAAAAAAGGAAATTAGAAAAGCAAAGCGTGGACATGAAAAATTATTGGCAGGTAAAATCAAGGAAAACCTGAAGACGTTTAATCAGTACATTAATAGCAAGAGGATAACTAAGGAAAGGGTAGGGCCAATTAGAGATGTACAAGGGAACTTATGCGTAGATGCAGAAGATGTCGGCAGTTTTCTTAATGAGTTGTCTCTGTCTTTACAAAGGAGAGGGTGATGCTGATATTTTATTTAAAGAGGAGGATTGTGAAATATTAGATACGATAGGCATAATGAGAGAGGAAGCACTAGAGGGTCTGGTATTCCTGAAAGAGAATAAATTGCCAGGGTCAGATGGATTTCATCCCAGGTTGCGAAAGGAAGCTAGGGAGGAAATAACAGATGGACTGAGGATCATCTTCAAATCTTCACCAGATACAGGAGTGGTACCTGACTATTGGATGCATGTGCAATGACGGACCTGGCGCGGATTCTTGCCTAACAAGAATCTAGCTACCTGTGCTTTAAAAATATTCAATGGCCCCGCCTCCACCTCCTTCTGAGGCAGAGAGTTCCAAAGTCGCACAACTTTCTGAGAGAAAAAAAATCTCCTCATCTCTGTCCTAAAAGGGCAACCCCTAATTTTAAAACAGTGCCCGCCAGTTCTGGACTCCCCCCACAAAATGAAACATCCTTTCCACATTTACCTGGTCAAGACCATTTAGGATCTTATATACTTCGATCAAGTCTCCCCTCACTCATCGAAACTCCAGTGATAACAAGCCCAGTCTGACCAACCTTTCATTGTAAGACAACCCGCTCATTCCCGGTATCAATCTAGTAAACTTCCTCTGAACCACCTCCAACACATTTACACCCTTCCTTAAGTAAAGAGACCAAAACTGCACACAGTATTCGAGATGTATTCTCACTGATGACCTGTATAACTGAAGCATAATATCCTTACTTTTATTTTCAATTCCTGAAGTAATAAAGGATAGCATTCCATTAGACTTCTTTATTATTGTACCTGCATACTAACCTTTGTGCCTTATGCAGTGGAACACCTAGATCGCTCTGCACCCCGGAATTCTGCAGTCGTTCTCCGTTTAAGTAATACTCTGCTTTTTTATTCTTCTTGCCAAAGTGAACAACTTCACATTTTCCCACATTATACTCCATCTACCAGATTTTTGCCCACACACTCAACCTATTTTATCGGTCTGCAACTTCCCTTTTTTCTCTTCACAACATACTTTCCTACCTATCATTGTGTCATCTGCAAATTTAACTACCATGTCATTGCTCCCTTCATCTAATTCATTGATATTAACTGTAAAAAGTTGAGGCTCCAGCACAGACCCCTGTGGGACTCCACTCGTCACATCCTGCCAATCAGAAAATGACCTATTTATGCATGCTGTCTGTTTTCTTCCAGCCAGCCAATCTTCGATCCATGCCAATATGTTACCCCCGACACCGGGAGCTCCTAATTTGGGCAATAACCTTTCAGATGACACTTGTCAAATGCCTCTGGAAATCAAGTACAATACGTCAACGGGGTTCCCTTTATCCACAGTGCATGTTGCTCCTTCAAAGAATTCCAATAAGTTGGATAAACGTGATTTCCTATTCACAAAACAATGCTGACTATTCCCGATTACCTTGAGTTTTTCTAGCTCGAGCCGACTTGATGATCGATTCCAATACCTTCCCACGACAGACGTCAAGCGAACTGCCCTATTTTCTGACCTGATTTCTGTATCGGCCCCGAAACCCCACACCGCACCTGAATAGAGGGGTTATATTTGCTACTTTCCAGTCTGATGGAACCTTGCCAGAATCTGGCAAATTTTGAAAATTAACACCAACGCATCTACTACCTCATTAACCACCTCTCTTCAGACCCTAGGATGTAGCCCATCAGGATCCGGGGACTTGTTAGCCCGCAGTTCCTTCAATTTGCTCAGTACCACTTCCCTGGTGATTGTAATTTCACCAAGTTCCTCTCTTCCTTCCACCTCCTGATTTACAGCTATTGCTGGAATGTTTTTTGCATCCTCTATAGTGAAGACAGAAACCAAATATTTGTTCATTTCATCCGCCATTTCCTTATTATCTACTATGAGCTCCCCATTCTCTCTCCCTAGAGGACCAACACGCACTTTACTTACTCTTTTCCTTTTAAAATACACGTAGAAACTCTTGCCATCCGTTTTTACATTTCTAGCTAGCTTCCTCTCCTATTCACATTTATTTCTCCTGATTAACCATTTAGTCATTCGCTGCCATTCTTTATATTCTGACCAATAATCTGACCTGCCACTCATATTTGCGCATATATATGCTTTTTCCTTCAGCTTGATGCTTTCCTCAACTCCTTTAGTGAACCATGGATAGTGGATTCCCTTAGAATTTTTCTTTATAGTAAGAATATACTTATCTTGAGTATTCTGAAATACCGCCTTAAACATCTGCCATTTTTACTCTATTGATCTATCTGTTAACCTAGTAACCCAGTTCACTTCAGCTAGCTCAGCTTTCATGCCCACATAGTTGCCCTTTTCCAGTTTAGAATACTCGTCTTAGACCCGCTCTTCTCTCTTTCAAACTGGATGTAACATTCAATGATATTGTGGTCGCTGCTACCTAGAGGTGCCCTTACTCTGAGGTCATTAATTAATCCGGTCACTTTACACAATACCAAGTCTAGTAAAACCTGCTCTCTGATTGATTCCAGAAAGTGCTGCTCTAAGAAAGTATCACAATTGAATATGCTTTCTTCATCCGGTCTTTAGTTTAAAGGTTCAAAACCTTTGTGGTTGTAAGGTATATACATTCAGGATCACTCCCAATCGATCTTTCTGCAACCAAGAGCTGTCAGATCAGGACAGTGTCGAAACACAGAATTTCTCACACCCTGTTCACGGATATCTGAACCTTTCTCCCTATAGCCACCAGAGGGCGTCAGATAACAATATTCATTTTATGGATCTGACCCCGGGCAGCGAAGTGATTTAAATTTATGTTAAACTTATATATATTCAAAAATATACTCCAAAACCTGAGTATAATTTGGAATATATGGACGCTCAATAGCTGAGATCAACTGATCTACATATCGAAGGATTCCTTCAGACCAGGTCAAGTGAGTGGAAGGTGTGGAAGATAGTGAAAGAATATTAAACTGTGAACGACAGACACACCCTGAAATCTGAGTTCTGAATCATTAACTGCATCGTTACTGAAGGTTGATGTTAAATGAGTGAAAGACCAGTAGAAACCGCCTGTATTTTGTTTATTTTCCTTCTCCACTCCTTTTGCCATTCTGAGTGGAATTTGTAACAGCAGTTTTTCATGTCCTGCTGATGTTGAGTATTCTGTTTTAGTGAGAACCCACCCTACATTCCGAAGACTTCGAACCCGCACCTAGCGCTCTGCTCCCGCCCACTTTCAGCCAAACAGCAACACATTGCGACAAAGCACTGATGCCTGTTCAGTAGTTTGTTCAGTAACAGCAGATATCATCGTTCTAATGTGATGGATCTATAAATCACTCCGATAAAATACCTGATCACTGTTAATTCACAAGTTAATTGATTGGTGAGGGAAATCTCACTGGAGTCACGGTTACCAGTGTGCTGATGCTGAAGATACTGGAATTTGAGAAGAAGAATTAACGCCAGAATAAACCAAATCCAGTAACAATCTCATGTTTCCGGTTACAAGGGTTTCTGTCCCCGCCCCACGTCTCTAACAGCGGAACCATTCCCCATATAAGGACAGTGACTGTAGCCCAGCTCGGGGTGTTTCCATTCACTGACAGCCAGCTCACTACCTACCGCTCTCACAGCACCACTGGGGACACAAGGAAGTGAGGTGAGAGAATCCTGAGACACGACAGCAGATTATTGAGGGTGGGGATTAGAACGGGTGTCTTCATATATCCAACTCCCCTTTTACAGAGCGGACAGCGATAATGCGGCGACTCAGCATCTGGGTTGTGTGGGGAGCATTTCTGACAGGTAATTGTGGACAAAACACATTTCATCTTTTCTCTCGTTTCACAAACATGGTTTGAACCTGAATTTTCAACAACCGTCGGTCTGATCTTTTCCTGTTTAAACTTGTTTTTCAGATTTAAGTCATGGCGGTTCTGTCACTCAGCCG
The DNA here is from genome assembly GCF_036365525.1 of Heterodontus francisci. NCBI lineage: Eukaryota > Metazoa > Chordata > Chondrichthyes > Heterodontiformes > Heterodontidae > Heterodontus > Heterodontus francisci. Next base: position 11,994,219 of record NC_090404.1, read on the forward strand.
CGGTCCCCAGATGTTAAGACAGAAGGAGAAGCGGTGATTTTAAGCTGTACCTATGATACGACACGGAGCGAGTATTCTTTATACTGGTACCAGCAACACCCAGATACACAGCCCGAGTTTATACTGAGGAAAGATTCTGATAATTATGAAGATAAAGCAGATTTTGCTAAAAATCGTTTCTCTGCTGAGCTCCACACCGTGACTAAATTCACCAGTTTAACCATCTCGGGGCTGCAGCTGACTGACTCTGCCGTGTACTACTGCGCCTTCAGACTCACAGTGATGGAAAGCAGTCTCACCCCTGTACAAAAACTGCCTTTGGAGTGTGGGTGGGAGCTCCGGTCTGTTGGGGTGTGTGTAGAATCGCAGGCAGATGTGCAGCGACAATGTGCCGCGCGCTGTCAGGCACTCAAACACACACCGAGAGGAAACCAAATTAACCTCAGATCAAACTGTCACCCAACTGTTTCCAGGAACGGCCGAGAAATCAAACTGCAGAATCCAATCAGACAGACAGATCCAGCACAGAAAACATATGTGAGGACCCCAGTTCTAATCCCCAGCCTCAATAATCTGCTGTCATGTCTCAGGATGCTCTCATCTCACTTCCTTGTGTCTCCAGTGGTGCTGTGAGACCAGTCGGTCGTCAGCTGGCTGTCAGTGAATGGAAACACCCCGAGCTGGGCTACAGTCAGAGTTCTGATAGGGAAATGGCTGCACATTTAGAGACCGGGGGTGGGAATGAAACCCTGGCCTGTTAATTATCACCAACCTGCTCAGGATTGTTAATGGCGACAGAAAATATTCCATCATTAAGGAGACACCCTGAAGCACAATGGACATTAGAGGAACTCTGTGTTTTGCGCTTGTTTTAAACATCACAGACACTACCTTGTGAAATCTATTCATTGTGTACAAACTGTCTCTGAGTCAGCAACACGCTCTGATCAAAAAAACCCTGTGAAAAGGCGGCGGTCAAAGACTCTGAGAAACTGATATCCCAATTAATTATTTATTCTCAGGAAACAGCTAATTAAAGAAAAAAGCAACCAGTTAACCGCTGAATTGTGAGTGCATGTGTGTGAAAGGGCGAGTTCAGATAAAATAAGAAGTGATAATTGTTTTTAGACATAGGTGTATCTTAATAGTGTTTAAGATTTAGTTGAAATAAATAGTTAATTTGTTGTTGTCTAAAGATACCGGCTTTGGTCTATTTTATTCTGGGGGTTACTAAAGTGTTCACTTTGGGTGTTTTCCGGTTTGGTAGAAAAACCTTACTAATATGCTGCAATCTGTGTAGTGATGGGACTGAACTGACAGTGCATTACTCCCGCCTCGGTCGTAATATATTAATTTGGTATCTCGTGTAGGATCAGATTAATTGGGGGTTCGCATTTGGAATTATATTAGTTGCTCATATCTGGGATAACATATAAATTGGGGTCTTGCGTCTGGCATCATATTAATTGCTATCGCATCTGGGGCCATATGAATTGGAAACTCGTTTGCTGGGATCCAAACCTAATGCCAATTACGAAAACATAGCAGGAACCAGGTTTCTTGTGTAATAAGGTACAGTCTATGACATCAGAATGGCATTAGCAGTTGCAGCAGTTTTTCTGGGAAAGGACAACGTGTCCCTCAATGTCTTCACAATTTTACCTAAGAATAAACGAAAAGAACTGGCTGAAAAATTGGGATTGGAATTGAAATCAGGTGGCAAACTAAGCAGTAATAATTGACCTAATAGCCCAACATCTAAAATTAGAAGATGAAGAAGAGGAAGAAGATAGTAAGCCAAAGAATAATTCAGTGGAATTGGCTAAGATTCAGTTAGAAATCAAAAAACTGGAACTTGAACATGAAAAAGAAAAAGTCAAAGCAAAAAGTAAACTTGAGGCTGAAAAAGAATTGCAGAAAATTGAACTTGAAAAAGAGCAGAGAGGGAAAGAAAGGGAATTTAGGTTAAAAGAGGTGGAACTAAGACAAAGGGGTGGTCTTGACTCCAGGGAAAATTCAGCTTTGGAAGAAGCTGAATTCAGCGCAGAGCACAAGGAAAAGCTCTTTAAATTTATACAAGCTCTTCCTAAGTTTGAGGAAAGGGACATAGAGGCATTTTTCATATCTTTTGAAAAAATAACCAAACTGATGGAATGGAAATAGGAAAACTGGAGACTGCTGATGCAAAGCAGGCTGATGGGCAGAGCTCTTGACGTTGAGGCCACGCTTCCTGAAAAGGCTACTGCAGATTATCAAATGGCAAAAAAGGCCATTCTCGCTGTGTGTGAGTTAGTCCCTGAAGCTTACCGTCAGACGTTTCGGAACTTACGAAGATTGACTGGGCAGATGTATGTAGAATTTAAGAGAGTGAAGCAAAGTAATTTTGACCATTGGATACGGGCATTAAAGATGGAAACCACAGATGAGAACCTTCGAGAATGGATTCTCTTGGAAAAGTTTAAAAACTGTATTCCTTCAGTAGTGACAACTGATGTAGCTCAGATGAAAGTTTTGAAAGCTAGGCAAGCAGTGGAAGTTAATGATTTTGAGCTTGTGAATAAGCCAAAACCTTTTGTCCATCACCCCCATAAACACGAGAAGGATAGAAGGTGGGAGAGTGAAAGGAAGGCAAGTAGCCTGGGACAAGAAGGAACAGCTTTGAATGCCCCAGGATCACCTCCACAGGCCCGAAAGGAAGGTTCTGAGGGTAGAAGTGAGGTTTGCATGCTGAAGTGGTATCATTGCCACAAAACGGGTCATCTTCGTTCAGAGTGCTGGAAATTGCAAGGTAAACCCATAGGACTTGCAAAGCTAATGCAGAGGAAATGACTCTGACTAAGAGGACAGAAGACCAGGCTATTGCTTTAATGGCAGCTGTAAAACGAGATACAAAAACTAAAGTGAGTGTAGAGGTTAAGGATAAGATACCCGAAAGTTATAATTAATTTTTGGCAAAGGGGAAAGTAACTCCATTTCCTTTAAATGAGATGGGAAAACTTATCATTATGCTCAGGGATACAGCAGCAACCCAAACACTCTCGCTGGCGAAAGATATAACGTTTCCACATGACAGGGCTTTGAACGCTAAAAGTTCAGTTAATGGAGTTGGCGGGGAGTATATACACCCGTACCTTTATATAAAGAACGCTGAGAGACTGCCTTAATATCTGGGATGGTAACTGCAGCAGTTGTCCACAGTTTTCCAGTGCAGGGAATTGATCTACTCCTCGGAAATGATCTGGCTGGATAAAAAGCATCAGTTTCTCTAATAATTACAGAGAAACCAAGTGTAGTTAGGTAAATGGAACAATTACAGGGGCAAGTTTCAGGAATATTTCCTGCATGTGTAGTCACCCGAGCAATGACTAAAAAGGATCCATTGTCGGAGGTAAAAGTGGCAGCACAAACAGATAGCCAAGTAGAAGAAACTTTATTTGGGGATTGAGATAATCCAAATGAGATGTTCATTAAACCTCTATAATTGCAGCACAGCAAGCCGATCCAGAGATATACAGAATAGCACAGACGGCTCTGACAGAAGCTGAGGCGAAAGGAGTTCCAGAAGGCTATTATATGGCAAGCAGGGTTTTGAGGAGTACTTGGAGAACGCCTCATAGACCTGCAGTCGAAGACTGGACAGTTGTTCAACAGATGACAAATATCACCACAGATTATGAAAGTTAGCACATGACGTTCCTTTTTCAGGACAGGGAGGAATTTGGAATACTAAATCACGTATAAACTAACATTATTACTGTCTAGACCTTGCAAAGGACGTAAAGCAGTTTTGTGTGGCTCAGAAACACCTAAAACACCCGAAGCCGATATGGAAAAGTGGGGAGACAAGAATGCAAAAACCCGCAATTTTCAACCAGGGGATGAAGTATTGGTACTGTTACCGATACAGGGGGAAACCATTAAACGCACGGTTCAATGGCCCATTTAGAGTGAACAAAAGAGTGGGAAGGTAAATTACTTGATTGACACCCCTGATCTCCGGAAGAAGAACTGGTTGTGTCACATCAATATATTAAAGCAATATTATCGCAGGGAGGAAGATAAGATGTACAGATATGTCAGGTAATTGCGGATGTTGCGAAAGAAAAGGATAGTCAGGATGAGACAGAAGGAGGCATAGACAATTTTCAGTTTGAACCTCCAACTATCAGATTGGCGAATACAGAATGGCTAGGATAATTGGACAAAATACTTTTGCACTTAGAGACAAAACAACGTGAAGACTTAACCAGGCTTTTCACAACATTTAAAAAAGTCTGTCGGGATAAGCCAGGATATCCAACCTTAGACACACATGATGTGGATATAAGGGGAACAATTCCTTTAAAATAACATGCTTACCACTTAAGTCCGGACAAAAGGCTCAAGTAAAAGCAAAAGTCCAATACATGCTGGAAAACAATTTGATTGAACCTAGTCAAAGCAGCTGGAGTTCACCAATAGTTCTAGTACCTAAACCTGATGAGTCAACCCGATTTTGTAAAGACTACAGAAAAGTCAATGCAGTAACAAAGACAGTCTTCTACCCAATTCCGCATTTAGAAGACTGTATCAACAGAGTGGGCAGTGCTAGGTTTTAAAAAAATGAAGATTGGCTTGTTATTAGCAAGTTCCTTTGACTCGTCGAGCCAAAGATTTAGCAGCTTTTGTAACACCTGACAGTCTTTATCAATGCCGGGTGATGCCATTCAGGTTAAAAAATGCTCCAGCCACTTTTCAAAGATTAATGAATCGAGTGTTCCCAATTGTGTAGTATATCTCGATGACGTACTAATATACTTGGCAAGAACACTTAAACCAGCTAAAAATTCTATTTAAAAAGTTGCAAGCAGTGGGCTTAGGGATAAATCTGGGAAAAAGCAAATTCAGAAAAGCAAGAGTAACTTACCTGGGACACAGCGGGGCAAGGACAAGTATTGCCAAAAATGGCCTTAGTAGAGTTCCCTATCCCTACATCTAAACGGGAAATAATGAGGTTTTCAGGGATGTGCAGCTTCTACAGGAAATTTGTACTGAATTTTATTCCTGTGGCTGCTCCATTAACCGATTTGCTACAAAAAATATACACAAAGTAGTATGGTCAGATGAATGCCAGGCAGCTTTTGAAAAGCTAAAGGCAATCTTAACTAATGAACGAGTGTTGGCTGCTCCACATTTTGCTAAATACTTTAAAGTGGCGATTGATGTTAGCAACCTGGGGTTGGTGCAGTCTTATTCCAGGATGACGAATTGGGCATGGAGAAGAAAGTCGGGAACTTTTCAAGAAAACTACATTGCATTCAAAAAAGTATCCCACTGTTGGACTTTAGCTGGCACTCAAACATTTTGAAGTAGATGTCCACCAAGACTATAATGAAACAATATATACTGACCATAACCCATTAACGTTTGTGGAAAATTTTAAAATCGAAATGCTAGAATGTTTAGGTGAAGTTTATTGTTACAGCCTTATCATTTGAAAATTGTACATATTTCGGGGAAAAACAGTTATCGCCGACGCTTTGTCACGAATTTAACCATGTTAAGTTATATGGATGGCGATGGTACAAAGAAAATGCTGTAAATTATCAGTAGAGTGAATGGGTGCATGAATGTGGAAAATGTTAGAGTGTTTTTTTTTCCAGTTTCAGTTTTCTTTTGGATTGTAATGAAACGCATTTTTAAGAATGACGTTTCATTTCACCAAGGGCGGAAGTGTCACGGAACTGTATTTATTATCTCCTCGGACTAAAACAGTGTGTGCCTTTAAGACTCTGTTTAAAAACATTGTGCCTCTGAAAAAACGAACAGGCACAGTGTGCCAGCAGCTGCACCTGTCGCTAGGCCATAGCAGGAGAGAGAGGTCACATGGTGCACTGTAACAATTTGACTTTGTGCGGGGCTCACTCGCTTTCACAACTCCATTGATCAAATCCTTATCCATTGAAAGCAGACAGGCACTGAGCTAATAGGCCGTTGATGGCCTCACCCACCTTCATAGGCAAAAATCTCAGTTCTCAAACCATTGAGACCTGGCAGATACTGAGATGACCCATTGTGAGAGGCATCGATCACCTGCAAAAGTACATTCCTCAGGTCTTTCACGATTGAGTATAATTTTACCCAGCAAATCTGTGCTTTGACAAAATTTCTTGTTAGCTCTATTTATCCCCATCCGGCCTATTTTATTTTGCTGCGTTCGCCCCATCTTCCCCATTTACTTCACACCCCCAGACTCTCCCGTTGCCATGAACAGTTGGGGAACATCTTTGGAAAGCGAAATTGAAAAACAAAACCAGAGTGTTAACAGGAAAAATCAAACAGCAGGTTAAAATAAAACAGTTATACATATGAAAAGAAGATCTGTTCAATGTCTCTCTGCAGGTGAGCGCGAATTCCCTCAGTGGATCAGCTCAGTGCCTCTCTGAACTCAATGGCTAAAATATGATACCCAGTGAGCAGCCTTTTTACTCAGATCCCAGAGGTAGAAGCCTCAGACTGGTCCGGGAAGGAAACATTCGGGACACTGGCACTTGTCATAAGCTCCCACCCCGCTCCCCCTCCCCCACCCCCCCAACCGCCATAACCACCATGGATAAAGACAAGTGCTCTTGGACTCTTCCGCACCTGGAGCAAGTAGTCTGAGACACAGAAATCTCTTGTATGGTAGGTGAGGGGCTCTGGATTGGGCGGGGGAGGGGGCGGGGCGGAGCGTTTTGTGTGACTAGCCTCTGCTTTATGAGGGGAATTTAGGGTCAGATTGACATCTGTCTGTGTATCTTTAAACTCTGTCTCACTGCACCGGTATTCATAATGTACTGCAGAATATAAACAGAGGCAGCTCTGGTGAAGTAATAACTGAGATAGGGCCGAGAGTGGTAGAAAGGAGAAAAGATCTAATGCAATATAACAGAGGCATGACCTAGTTTAGTCATAACAAAAATAATCCTTAATATAGCATAAACAGATGCAGGTCTAATGCAGAAATTACTGAGACAGGCCTTACTATACTATAAGCAGATACTGGGTCTAGTGTAAAATAAGCAGCCAAATGGTCCAGTGCAGTCATAACTGAAACAGGGTCTATTGTAATGTAAGGAGCGACAGAGTCAACTGTATGATGAACAGAGACATGGTCTTGTGCAGTAATAAGTGAGATTGGGCCAAGTGTAATAGGAACAGGGCAATGATCTGGTGCAGTATACCTGAGGCAGGGTCCAGTGTAATATAAACAGAGACAGGGTCTGGTGCAATATAAACAGAGACAGAGGCTAGAGCAATATAAACAGAGACAGGGTCCAGTGTAATATAAACAGGGGCCGGGTCCAGTGTAATATCAACAGAGACAGGGTCTCGTGTAATATAAACAAGACAGGGTCTAGTGTAATATAAACAGAGACAGGGTCTAGTGTAATATAAACAGGGACAGAGGCTAGAGCAATATAAACAGAGACCGGGTCTGGTGTAATATAAACAGAGACAGGGTCTCGTGTAATATAAACAGAGGCAGGGTCTAGTGTAATATAAACAGAGACAGGGTCCAGTGTAATATAAACAGAGACAGGGTCTGGTGTAATATAAACAGAGACTGGGTCTAGTGTAATATAAACAGAGACTGGGTCTAGTGTAATATAAACAGAGACAGAGGCTAGAGCAATATAAACAGAGACAGGGTCTAGTGTAATATAAACAGGGACAGAGGCTAGAGCAAAATAAACAGAGACAGGGTCTGGTGTAATATAAACAGAGACAGGGTCTAGTGTAATATAAACAGGGGCCGGGTCTAATGTAATATAAACAGAGACAGGGTCTAGTGTAATATAAACAGGGACAGAGGCTAGAGCAATATAAACAGAGACAGGGTCCAGTGTAATATAAACAGAGACAGGGTCCAGTGTAATATAAACAGAGACAGGGTCTAGTGTAATATAAACAGAGACAGGGTCCAGTGTAATATAAACAGGGTCCTGGTCTAGAGTAATATAAACAGAGACAGAGTGTCTTCTTTGGCCTCCTTATCTCGAGAGACAATGGGTAAGCGCCTGCAGGAGGTCAGTGGTGTGTGGAGCAGAGCCTGGAGTGGCTATAAAGGCCAATTCTAGTGTGACAGACTCTTCCACAGGTGCTGCAGAAAAATTTGTTTGTCTCTCAAGACAAGGAGGCCAAAGCAGAATAGTTAGGATCTTCGCACCAGGCTGATTTCTGTCTACATTGTAGATTTATATTTTAATGCAAAAATTATTATTATTTGTTAATTCGCAGTGAGTTATATCGGAAGTAGCAGCGCACGAATATAACTAGTTCCGGGCCACCTGTTGGAGTTTATATTATCAATGTGAATGGTGAATTCCCAGAGATACACAAATAAACAACAGACAATTCTGCCCTCACACAGTTAATGTGACAATCAGACTGAATCAGTGATCGATGTGAATGATTTTTGATGGTGTTTATGTGGATTGTGCTCGGGTTCTGCCCGCACAGGAATGTATTCACTTGTCAGTGTGTGATCCGCTGTTATAAACAGCCCTCAGCAGACAGCAGCTGTGATCCAGAAACCTGCGGCAGTTATTGTACGAGGCTGTAGCTCGTTCCCATCACTGAGAGACTCAGTGCACAGTAACAGACCGCGGTGTCAGACGGCCGCAGCTCCGAGATGGTCAATCGGTACAACTTGTCTGAATGCTGGACTGTATCAGAAAATTGGTTGTGAGCGAAATCCGCCTCAAATTCAGCGCGGCTCTTGTCCCTCCGGACTGAAAACTCGGGCTGTCTGCCTGGGTGTTGTTGGTACCAGAATAAGTAATAACCATCGTCGGGACAGATGCAGGTTAAAGTGACATCTTCTCCCTCTGTCTGTGTGAGCGAGGACTCCCGCTGACTGACAGAATCTCCATCTCTCAGATCTGGAACACACGGTTAAAGAAAGGGGAAATCACCGATTAAAAGTTCAAAATAGACCGAACTGACGGTGAAAATTCTGTCAGTGTTTCATAAATTTAAATAGAATTTAAAGCATAGGTCATTCGGCCCAACTGGTCCATGCCAGGGTTCCCACTCCCCACGAGCATGCTCCACCCCTCTTCATCTCACTCTAATAGCATATCCTTCCACCCCTTTCTCTCTCATCTGTTTATCTAGCTTCCCCTAAAATACATCTCTGCTATTCACCATTCTCTGGATGAAGAAGTTTGAATTCCCGAGTGGATCTTTTGGCGATTCTAATATTTACGACCCATTGTTTTGGTATCCTCTTCAAGTGGAAACATCTTCTCTAGTTCTACCTATTGAATACCTTGATAATTTTAAAGACATCAATCTGATTGCCCTCAGTCTTCTCTTTACGAGAGGAAAGAGCCTCAGCTGGTATAGTGTTTTCTGATAGCTCTTATTTCTCAATTCTGGCATCATCCTTGTGAATCGTTTTTTGCATTTTTTCCCTACATCCTTGTTGTCATATGGCGACCAGAGCTGCTCACAATACTCCAATTGTGGTCTGACCAAGTTCCACACAATTTACCATGAACTCTGTTTTTTCAAATTTATTTCTGTCGAAATTAATCCCTTTTTAAAGTTTGGAATTTCTTATCGACAACGAATGTCACCCAGAGCCCAGCGAGAAGAGGGAGCCGTATTGCTGCTGCTGCGGAATTCGAGGGACTTTCGACCTCTCAGAAATCTGGAGAACATGAAAAGAGCTGAGGCTGGTCTGACGTCACTTCCTGAAGAGCCTCAAATGGAGAAAGCTGAGAGGATTGACTCTGACTGGTCTGATGTCACTTCTTTAACCACAAGTCCTTGTTTATTTTAGAGAACTGAGACAGTAAATTCGCATTCTGCTCATCAGAGAGAAAGATTAATAAACGTGAACAGATGGATCTCCAGTTGACCAGAGACAGAATGATCTCGAATTGATCTGAGAGGAGCTTGATGTTCAGTTGATCTGAGAGACAGTTTGATCTCCAATTGATCAGAGAGAAAGTTTTGTCTTTGCTTGACCTGAGGGAAGCCCTGTCAAGAAACAAAGACTGGTGTTGAATGCAGATAAAGATGTTCAGTTTATTTCACTATCACTAATCAGACCTATCTGGTTGACGGGGATCGGGTTTGTTTACTCCTCTGCTGAAGACACACAAGGGGAAGATTTCAAAGAACAAAGAACAAAAAACAGTACAGCACAGGAACAGGCCATTCGGCCCTCCAAACCTGCGCCGATCTTGATGCCTGCCTAAACTAACACCATCTGCACTTTCGGGGCCCATATCCCTCCATTCCCTTCCCATTCATATATTTGTCAAGATGTCTCTTAAACGTCACTACCGTATCTGCTTCCACCACCTCCCCTGGCAGCAAGTTCCAGGCACTCACCACCTTCTGTGTAAAAAACTTGCCTCGCACATCCCCTCTAAACTTTGCCCCTCGCACCTTTTAGCTATGTCCCCGAGTAACTGACTCCTCCACCCTGGGAAAAAGCTTCTGACTATCCACTCTGTCCATGCCGCTCATAACTTTGTAAACCTCTATCATGTCGCCCCTCCACCTCCGTCGTTCCAGTGAAAACAATCCGAGTTTATCCAACCTCTCCTCATAGCTAATGCCCTCCAGACCAGGCAACATCCTGATAAACCTCCTCTGCACCCTCTCCAAAGCCTCCACGTCCTTCTGGTAGTGTGGCGACCAGAATTGCACGCAATATTCTAAGTGTGGCCTAACTAAGGTTCTGTACAGCTGCAACATGACTTGCCAATTTTTATACTCTATGCCCCGACCGATGAACGCAAGCATGCCGTATGCCTTCTTGACTACTTTATCCACCTGCGTTGCCACTTTCAGTGACCTGTGGACCTGTATGCCCAGATCTCTCTGCCTGTCAATTCTCCTAAGGGTTCTGCCATTTACTGTATACCTTCCACCTGCATTAGACCTTCCAAAATGCATTACCTCACATTTGTCCGGATTAAACTCCATCTGCCATTTCTCTGCCCAAGTCTCCAACCGATCTATATCCTGCTGTATCCTCTGACAATCCTCATCATTATCCGCAACTCCACCAACCTCTGTGTCATCCGCAAACTTACTAATCAGACCAGCTACATTTTCCTCCAAATCATTTATATATATTACAAAGAGTAAAGGTCCCAGCGTTGATCCCTGCGGAACACCACTAGTCACATCCCTCCATTCAGAAAAACACCCATCTACTGTTACCCTCTGTCTTTTGTGACTGAGCCAGTTCTGTATCCATCTTGCCAGCTCACCTCTGATCCCGTGTGACTTCACCTTTTGCACCGGTCTGCCATGCGGGACCTTGTCAAAGGCTTTACTAAAGTCCATATGGACAACATCCACCTCATCAATCATCTTCGTCAATTCCTCAAAAAACGCAATTAAATTAGTAAGACACGACCTCCCCTTCACAAAACCATGCTGTCTCCCGCTAATAAGTTCGTTTGTTTCCAAATGGGAGTAAATCCTGTCCCGAAGAATCCTCTCTAATAATTTCCCGACCACTGACGTAAGGCTCACCGGCATATAATTTCCTGAATTATCCTTATCACCCTTCTTAAACAAAGGAACAACATTGGCTATTCTCCAGTCCTCTGCGACCTCACCTATAGCCAATGAGGATGCAAAGATTTCTGTCAAGGCCCCAGCAATTTCTTCCCTTGCCTCCTTCAGTATTCTGGGGTAGATCCCATCAGGCCCTGGGGACTTATCTACCTTAATGCTTTGCAAGACACCCAACACCTCCTCCTTTTTGATAATGAGATGACTAAGACTATCTGCACTCCCTTCCCTAGGCTCATCATCCACCAAGTCCTCCTCCTTGGTGAATACGGATGCAAAGTACTCATTTAGCACCTCACCCATTTCCTCTGGCTCCACGCATAGATTCCCATCTCTGTCCTTGAGTGGGCCAACCCTTTCCCTGGTTACCCTGTTGCTCTTTATATATGTATATTTCCTCTGGTGTCTCTGTGATCGTGACATATCAAACAGAACAGGAAAATGCATGGACAGTGAACTGGAGAAACTTGCAATTTAACCCCCAATACCCGCTATGTTGGCCTGGTTTTCGCCTGTCGATTCCTCATTATAGAGTGAATGAAATCTGAAATCTGACTCCTCTATTCAGAGCTGATGGGAGCTGCCTTGCGGGAACATTCTGTCCGGAGAATAACCTACCTGTTCAGAGTATCACAGAGCCGGCAGCCACACACTGTTCAAGTTACACACAGTGTGCTGAAGTTTTTGTACAGGGTGCACACGGAACTGTGTAGCTGTGTGTCTCAGGGGACAGTAATATGCGGCGCTGTCTGACAGCTCCGCCGCAGAAACAGTCAGCTGAACCGTACTCTCTTCTGTGCTCAACTCTGCTGTAAAACGGTCCTTGGCGAAGTCGACTGGAAGGTGTCATATTGGGTGATAAGCAACACGTTTCCCGGAGCCCGACCGGGAAGCTGCCAGTACCAGAAAAGATAAGGGTTTGTATTTGTTGTTTCAAAACTTCAATTCAGCATCACCGCTCCTTCTTCCCGCACTGTCTTGGTCGAATAGCCCTGATGAACCGAATCGCCGCCAACGCTGCTGGCTGAAAGAGAAATTAAACATGAACAACTAACCGCCTCAATAACCAGACCTGTTAGTGTTTATTTATACACAGATTCTACATGTACTTACACAGCACAGAGAGGGCCCAAACCAGGCTGGAATAAATAAGGAAACACATCACTGTCCACTTGTCGAATGAGAGCAGCGACACTTTCTCTCCAGTGGCAAAAACTGCCACCCACACCGGAACAGGCTGATCTATTTTACCCTGTGACAGGGATAGAAAGGAAACTGACTCTGCAGTCATGTCATATCCGTTATTGACAATGTCACATCATCAGGGAACAGGAAGAATTGTTGCGGTCGCTGTTTGTGCAGCAACATCAGAAATGTTTCATTGAAGAGTCCTCTGGACAGTATTTCCAGCGAAATTGTAAACTTTGTTTTTACTTGTTCAACCATTTAATCGCAAAGAATGTATTTAAGGTCAGCTTCGAGAGAGGTCAGAGGAAACCATCGCGGAACTATTTACGATTCACTGTATTCAATGAACAGGGCAATTATCCCACTCAGTTCGTTATTCAGTTCATTTGCATGTACCTGTGGTATTTTACATGGACAGTACGGAGCTGCCATTAGCGTTAACGGGGGACAGGACATGATTTTAATCACTGAACACAACCGAGAGTCGGTGGAAAATCGTTCCAGAGCCACAATTGGCCAGAGACTGAATGATGCCAGTTTTCCTGGGTCGATGGCGCCCCCTAGTCTCTCTTTAATTCCCCATTTCATAGAATCCTGCGGCAATGGAGGAGGCCATTCGGTCCATCGTGTACGTGCTGGCATTTGATTATTGCCACTGCTCTGCTCTTCCCCCATAGGCCTGTAAATTTATCCTTTTCAAGTATATATTTAATTAATTTCTGGGAATTCCTATTTGGACAGGAAGGGCGTGAACTGCACAAGAATTGTGATAATAGAGAGAGTTTAGTCCTCGGGAATTGCTCGGTGTTCGGAATGCGTGTGCGCCCATCTGTGTGGTGGTCTATCTCAATTATATATACTGTGTGTGTACATGTGTGTGTGCGCAGTTAAACAGGATACAGTTATTTTAATAAATGAATAATTGACAGAAAGATGGAGACTGTAAAGTATTAAGCTTATAATATTGGAAGATGGTTGCAAACAATGACCGGCTGAAGGTTTTCCTGGTAACCTCACCTCACGTGGGCTGTTTAATGTCGAGCGAACATTCCCGCCTCGGTTATGTTGTGAAGTGCTTGTGCTAGTGATCATCAGCAGCTTAATGATGAAGAGAGGGACACATGTGCTTGTGCTAGTGATCATCAGCAGTTTACTGGTGAAGAGAGGGACACAGGTACCTCGCCACTTCCTCACCACAGGCTGGTTAGCTGTTACCATCCAGCTCCAGTGCAGTGATCCCCTCCCTGGGACGGATCAGGGTCAGGCACTGAACACACTGCACCCCACCAGGGACATCACAAACTGCCCCCTCCCTGGTTTCGTCATTGCTGGAGGGATTGAAGCTGGAATATTGGAACAGGATTGGCCATTCAGCCCCTTCGAGCCTGATGAAACATTCTATTAGATCATGGCTGATCTGCACCTCAGTTCCATTTTCCCGCCTTTGATCCATTTCCCTTGATATCTTTACCTACAAGAATCTATTGCTTCGTGTCTTGAGAATGTGCAGGGTTACAGGGGGAAGGTGGGGGAATGGCATTAGGTGAATTGCTCTTTCGGAGAGCCAGTGCAGACAGGATGGGCCGAACGTCCTCCTTCTGCGCTGGAACAATTCTGTGATTCTGATTCGGCGATTTTAACCAAATTGACATCAAGATCTGACAGAAGCTCTCGATTCATTAGAACATGATTATTATCATTTTTTGAATGTGGAAGGAGAAATGTTTGTCTCTTCTGTCTGTCGGAAACAATTTCAAACATCAATGTGACTGGAAAAGCACCGAGACACACACACCCGAGTGGGAGTGTTCCAGTGCACTGACTGTGGAAAGAGCTTTAACCAGTTACACAGCCTGAAAAACCATCATTCCATTCACATCGGGGAGAAACAGTACACGTGTTCTGTGTGTGGCTGAGGCTTTAACTGATCATCCGATCTAGAGAGACAGAAGGACACCCACTCCACGGCAAAACCGTGGACATTTGGAGACTGTAGGAGGGGATTCAAGTGTGAGAGGCTGTTCCGCTGCTCCATTTGTGGGAACGAATTCACTCAGTCATCCAACCTCCATACACATCAGCGTGTTCAAACTGGAGAGCGTCCGTTCACCTGTATTGAATGTGGGAAGGTATTAAATGTTTTATCACACCTTCTGTCGCACCAGCGAGTTCACTCTGATAAGAGACCGTTTAAATTTTTTGACTGTGAAAAGAGCTTTAAGAACAAAAGTCAACTGCTAAGACACCAGCAGCTTCACACTGGGGAGAGGCCGTTCACCTGCTCCGTGTGTGGAGACAGATTCACTTGATGCAGCAACCTCGCTTTACATCAACTTGTCCATACCGAGCAGAAACCGTTTAAATGTTCCAACTGTGAAATGAGCTTTAAAAGCGCAAGTGATTTGCTGAAAAGCCAGTGAGTTCATATTGGGGAGAGGCCGTTCACTTACTCAGTGCGTGGAAAGGGATTTAATCGATCAGCCAACCTGATGAGATACCAAAAAGTTCACAACTTTAAAAGTGACTGCAGGGATTCACATCCAGTTAATCAGATCTAGGACTGACCCATGTTTATTCTGACTGCCGGGCTTCATATCTGCTGATATTAATAATATTTATAACTGGGATGGAATTTGATATTCTGGCGATGTCTTTACTTTACTTTGTAACCATTACTCTTGAAATAAAGTATCTCCCTTCAGGCTATGCTCAAGGTTTAGTGGGATGAAACCAAACAGTGATTTACATCCACATTTTTCAATTTATTATGTTGTATTTGATGCTCCCGATGCGGTCTGCTCCACACTGGGCAGACCGAACACAGACTGAGTGTTCGTTTTGTAGAACACCTCTGTTCAGATTATCAAGTATAGTAATATCAAGCGGCTCTTGCTTATCAATAACCTGCTCAGTGAAGCTCAGTTTGGGTTCCGCCAGGGTCACTCAGCTCCTGACCTCATGACGGCCTTGGTTCAAACATGGACAAAGGAGCTGAACTCAACAGGTGGGGTGAGAGTGAATGCCTGTGACATCAAGGCAGCATTTGACCGAGTGCGGCATCAAGGAGCCCCAGCAAAACTGGAGTCAATGGGAATCAGGGGAAAGCGCTCCACTGGTTGGAGTCATACCTAGCACAAAGAAATATGGTTGTTGTTGTTGGAGGTCAATCATCTCAGCTTTTGGATCTCACTGCAGGAGTTCCTCAGGGTAGTGTCCGAGGCCAGAACCATCTTCAGCTGCTTCATCAATGACCGTCCTTCAATTATAAGGTCAGAAGTGGGGATGTTCGTTGATGATTTTACGATGTTCAGCACCATTCGCGACTCCTCTGATACTGAAGCAGTCTGTGTAGAAATGTAGCAAGACCTGGACAATATCCAGGCTTGGGCTGACAAGTGGCAAGTAATATTCGCGTCACACAAATGCCAGGAAATGACCATCTCCAACAAGAGTCAATCTAACCATTCCCCCTTGACACTTGATGGCATTACGATCGCTGAATCCCCTACTAACAACATCCTAGGGGTTACCATTGACCAGTAACTGAACTGGAGTAGCCATATAAATACCATGGCTACAAGAACAGGTCAGAGACTAGGAATCCTGCGGTGAATAACTCACCTCCTGAGTCCCCAAAGCCCGTCCACCAAGGCACAAGTCAGGAGTATGATGGACTACTCTCCACCTGCCTGGATGGGTGCAGCTCCAACAACACTCAAGAAGCTGGACAGCATCCAAGACAAAGCAGCCGGCTTAATTGACACCACATCCACAAACATTCACTCCCTCCACCACCAACGCACAGTGGCAGCAGTGTGTACCATCTACAAGATGCACTGCAGCAATGCACCAAGGCTCCGTAGACATCACCTTCCAAACACGCGACCTTCACCACCTAGAAGGACAAGGGCAACAGATGCATGGGAACAGCACCACCTGCAAGTTTCCGTCCAAGCCACTCACTAACCTGACTTGGAACTATATCAACCTTTCTTCACTATCGTTGGGTCGAAATCCAGGAGCTCCCTCCCGAACAACACTGTGGGTGTACCTACCCCACATAGACTGCAGAGGTTCAAGAAGGCGGCACACCACCACCTCCTCTGATGAAAGGTCACAGACCTGAAACGTTTACTCTACTTCCCTCTCCACAGATGTTGCATGACCTGCTGAGTATTTCTCGCACTTTCTGTTTTTATTTAACCTTTCCCGATGTTTCCCATTTGGCACCGCTCTTAAAATGTGCAGAGAGGCACCGGGTGGATCTATGGAAGAAGGAGTCACTCAGCTGCGCAGCTCCATTGATCAGATCTTCAACCATTGTTTTATTCATTCATGGGATGTGGGCGTCACTGGCTAGGCCAGCATTTATTGCCCATCCCCAATTGCCCTTGAGAAGGTGGTGGTGAGCTGCCTTTTTGAACCGCTGTCGTCCATTTGGGGTAGGTATACCCACAGTGCTGTTAGGAAGGGGGTTCCAGGATTTTGACCCAGTGACAGTGAAGGAACGGCGATATAGTTCCAAGTCAGGACGGTGTGTGACTTGGAGCGGAACTTGCAGGTGATGGTGTTCCCATGTATTTGCTGCCCTTGTCCTTCTAGTTGGTAGAGGTCGCGGGTTTGGAAGGTGCTGTCTGAGGAGCCTTGGTGCATTGCTGCAGTGCATCTTGTAGATGGTATTCACTGCTGCCACTCTGCATCGGTGGTGGAGGGAGTGAATGTTTGCAGATGGGGTGCCAATCAAGCGGGCTGCTTTGCCCTGAGAACAGACAGGCACTGACCTGATGCGCCTTAGGGTGCCTCATTCATCCAACTGAACGGGCTGTTGCTCAGATCTTCATTCACTGAGACCAGATCAGGATATGGCTGATCCACTGAGGGGAGCCTCACGAACCTCCATCAGCAAAAATCTCAGATCTCTAACATTTGAGACCAGGCAGACACTGAACGGATCCCTCGTAAGGCTCCTCACTCAGCTGTAAAGGTACATTGCTCAGATAGTTAACCGTGATGTATAGAGAGGCACTGAGATGATGCACCGTAGGGAGCCTCAGTCATCTGCACAGTTACATTGTTAAGATTTTTAACCATTGAATACAGACAGTATCTGGGTTCATGCACAGAGGAGGCCTCATTCACCTGCACAAGTCCTTTGCTCAGATTTTAAACTTTGAATACTTACAAATGAAGGACCAATCCCCTGTGGGAGCCTCACTCACTTACACTGGGCCGTTTCTCAGACCTTCCTTTCATTGTAATACTTCATAATTTTAACCCGCTGTTTATTTTTCTGCTCCCTGGCTAGATTTTTTTAACCTCTGCTTATCTCTGTCATTCTGTTTTTTCCTTTTGCCTCTTTCTTCATACTATCATTCTGTTTTTTTCCTTTTGCCCCTTTCTTCTCATCTCCCCAATTCCCTTCACAAAGACCAGATACACAAGAGCACAAGAGATAGGAATGGAGGTTGACCATATAGCCCATCGGGACAGCTCCGCCATTCAATACGATCATGGCTGGTCTTCGGCTTCAAGTTCATTTTTCTGGCAGCTCCCCATATCCCTTGATTCCCTGCGAGCCCAAAATTCTATCTATCTCAGCCTTAAATGTATTCAATGATGGAGCATCCACAATCCTCTGGGGGAGAGAATTCCAAAGATTCACAAACCTTTGAGTGAAATAATTTCTCCTCATCTCAGTCCTGAATGATTGGCCCCTTATCCTTCGACTGTGTCCCTGTGTTCTAGATTCCCTGACCAGCGGGAACAATCTCTCAGCTTCTACCCTATCAAGCCCTTTCAAAATCTTGTATGTCGCAATTAGATCGCCTGTCATTCTTCTAAACTCCAGAGAATATAGACCCAATTTACTCAGTCTCTCATCATAGGACAACGCCTTCATTCCAGGGTCCAATTTAGTAAATCTTCGCTGCACTGTCTCCATTGCAATATGTCACTTCTTAAATGTGGAGACCAAAACTGCACAGAATATTCCCGGTGCGGTCTCACCAAAGCTCTGTACAATTTTAGTAAGCCCTTTTCGTTGTGCAGCTTTTCCAGGAGCACAGGCATTGCGAGCGAGGAGTGAACAGCTGGGAAGTCAATTTCATCGGGAGTTTCGGTGGAGCAGGGACCACTGGGTAAGTAGAAACCTATATATTTGGGCTGTGTAAATTCTCTTACCTTTTCGTTGTGCAGCTTTTCCAGGAGCACAGGCATTGCGAGCGAGGAGTGAACAGCTGGGAAGTCAATTTCATCGGGAGTTTCGGTGGAGCAGGGACTGCTGGGTAAGTAGAAACCTATATATTTGGGCTGTGTAAATTCTCTTACCTTTTCGTTGTGCAGCTTTTCCAGGAGCACAGGCATTGCGAGCGAGGAGTGAACAGCTGGGAAGTCAATTTCAATGGGGAGTTTCGGTGGAGCAGGGACTGCTGGGTAAGTAGAAACCTATATATTTGGGCTGCTTCTGAACCCGAGACATGCAGAAGAGGAAATTTAAGGCAGAGAAATGTGAAAAACGTGGAGAGGCAATGTAAAATAAAGGGTGCAATTCTAAAAGGGGTGCAGGAGCAGAGGGACCTGTGTGCATATGTGAATAATTCTTTGAAGGTGGCAAGACAGGTTGAGATAGCGGTTAATGGAGCATACAGCATACTTGGCTTCAATAATATGTGCATAGAGTGCAAAAGCCATCAATGCATGTTGAAAATTATATCGAACACTGGTTTGGCTTCAACTGGAATATTGCGTCCAGTTCTGGGCGCCAGAATTTAGGAAAGATGTGCAGGCATTGGAGAGCATGCAGAAAAGGTTCACGAGAATGGTTCCAGAGATAAAGAACTTCGGTTAGGTGGAAAAAAGTGGAGAATTTGGGACAGTTTTCTTTGGAGAAGAGACGGTTGAAAGGAGATCTGATAGAGGTTTTTAAACTGATGTGGAGTCTGGACAGAGTAGATAAGGAAAAACTGTTCCCATTGATCGAGAACAAGAGGGCACACATTTAAGGACATTATCAACAGAAGCAATGGTGACATGGTGACAGCGGCAGGTTAGGATCTGGAATGCACTGCGTGAGAGTGCGATGAAGTGATATTCAATCGAGGCATTCAAAAGGGAATTGGATTATTATCTGAAAAGGAAGAATGTGTCGGCCTCCGGGGAGATGGCGGTGCAGTGGCACGAGGTAAATTGCCCTTTCGGAGAGCTGGCGCAGACACGACGTGCCGAATGGCCTCCTGCTCTGATTCTGTGACAAAATGAATGAAGAAATTGTAGAAATGATTCGATTTGTTTTGATCTACAGACCATTGAGTTTGACAGAGACAGGCTGGAGAATCTGCTCCACTCAAGATAGGTGAACTCACCAATTCAATCCGAGTGGCTTCAAGGAGCACAACAAGATTTGAAACCACGGAGTTTCTGATAGACTAGTCCCAGAGCTGCCAGTAGATGAAGGTATCGCCAAGAACCTTCTCTCAGCAGTTAATGGGCGACTCTGTAAGTGACTGTTTTAATACCAGCAGAGATCAACTTTTCCAGGCAGATGCTGCAGGGTGATTACTGCGGATTTGCCGCCATCTGGTGGAATAAATCAGAATTTCTCCCCAGCAATCTTTCCTTCAATAGGAGAACTTTTGTTTCGGAATTCATTTCGTGAGGCATTCATAAGGACACTACACCAAAACGGTTGTGATAATTAAATAATAAGTGCAGGACAAAGTACAGTTACAAAGTCAGATTGCTAAGAATCGTACCTACTAGGGCAATAGATACGCCAGAAATGGCATTGCACGTTCCCTTTGGGAGCAGAGCCGATCTCTTGCTCTGCACTGGGCCAAACTCGTATCTTTCACGTTTTTTTTTAACTTTTATGTGTCATATATTTTATAGTGTTAGTCACATCTTGCTAACGTGATCACATTTCAATGTATTAATTTCGTTACAAATTAATACTCAACACGTTAATTAAATTATACGAATTTCTTCAGTGTATCTGCATTTTTATTTTACTCTCTGCATTGTCTCAGTTATTCCTGCACAAGGCTCAGTCTGAAGTTTATATTACATGCAGAACTATCTCAGTCAAGATTCATTCAGGAGATGTGGGCGTCGCTGACCAGGCCAGCATTCATTGCCCATCCCTAATTGCCCTTGAGAAGGTGGTGTTGAGCTGCCTTCTTGAACCACTGCAGTTGTTGGTGTTCGGGTACACCAACAGTCCTGTTAGGAAGGAAGTTACAGAACTTTGATCCAGTGACAGTAAAGGAATGGAGATATAGTTCCAAGTCAGGATGGTGTGTGGCTTGGAGGAGAACTTGCAGTTGATAGCTTTCCAAGCATCTGCTTCCTTATTCTTCTAGGTGGTAGAGGTCACGGGTTTGGTAGGTGCTGGCGAAAAAACCTGGGTGAGTTGCTGAAGTGCATCTTGTAAATGGTATACACTGCTTCCACTGTCCGTCGGTGGTGAGGGAGTGAATGTTAAAGGTGGATGCCAATCAAGTGGGTGGCTTTGTCTTGGATGGTGCGTCCTATTATATCTCTTTTTATATTACACTCGATACTATCTTATTAATTGTCGCACTAAAATCTATTCAATAGATAGATAGATAGATAGATAGATAGATAGATAGATAGATAGATTGAAAGAAAGACAGAAAGGAAGGAAGCAAGGAAGGAAGGAAGGAAAACAGGAAATGTCACATCTCTATTCAAGAAAGGGGGTGACAGACAGCAAGAAACTATAGGCCAGGTAGCCTAACCTTTGTTATTGGTAAATGCTGGAATCTATTATTAAAGAAATTAAGGAAATCATTTGGCAGACGGTAAGGATGATACCAATCAACTTCAACAGGACATAGATAGGCTATCAGAACGGGCAGACAAGTGTCAGATGGAAGTTAATACAGAGAAGTGTGAGGTGATGCATATGGGAAAAATGGATATTAAAGAGGAAATAGAGACTAAATAGTACAGTTCTAAAGGGTTTGCAGGGGCAGAGGGACCTGAGGGTTCCTGTGCATAGATCTTTAAAGGTGGCAGGACATATTGAGAGAATAGTTAGCAAAGCATATGGGATCTTGGACTTCAGAAATAGAGGTATTGAGAACTAAAGTAGGGAAGTTATGCCGAGCCTTTACAAAACTCTGGTTAGTAGACAACGAAAGTATTACATCTGATCACCACATTTTTGGAAGGATGAGAGTGTCCTTGAGAGGGCGCAGAGAAGATTTACCAGAATGGTTCCAGAGATGAGGGATTTTAGTTACTAGGTTATGTTGGGAAAGCTGCGGTTGTTCTCCTTGGAACAAAAATATTGAGGGGCGATTTGGTAAAAGTGTGATTATGTGTGTGAGAGAAGTGATTATGAAAGATTTGGGTAGGCAAGTCAAATAACAGCTATTCTCATTATCTGATGGTACAAGGACTAGGGGACACAGATTTAAACTTTTGGGCAAGAGATGCAGGGGGTACATGAAGAAGAACGTTTTTACACATTGAGTGGTAATAACCTGGATCTTGCTGCCTACAAGGGTGGTGGAATCAGAGACGATGAAATGTTTCAAAAAGAAATTGAATGCACACTTGAGGGAAATAAACTTGCAGGGCTAAGGGGATGGAACCACTGAATGGAACTGTTTAGATTGTTCTACCGATAGCCAGTATGGACTTGGAGGGCTGAATGGCCCACTTCTGTGCCGTTATGATTCTATGACTCTGTAATGCAATCAGGTGGCACAGTGGCGCTGTGGTTAGCACCGCAGCCTCACAGCTCTAGCGACCCGGGTTGAATTCTGGGTACTGCCTGTGTGGAGTTTGCAAGTTCTCCCTGTGTCTGCGTGGGTTTTCTCCGGGTGCTCCGGTTTCCTCCCACAAGCCAAAAGACTTGCAGGTTGGTAGGTAAATTGGCCATTATAAATTGCTACTAGTAGAGGTAGGTGGGAGGGAAATATAGGGACAGGTGGGGATGTGGTAGGAATATGGGATAAGTGTAGGATTAGTATAAATGGGTGGTTGATGGTCGGCACAGACTCGGTGGGCCGAAGGGCCTGTTTCAGTGCTGTATCTCTAAACTAAACTAAACTAAAGTTGTGTTTGGCAATTTTGTTAGAGTTCTTTGAGGACGTAACAAGCAGGGTGGAAAATAGGCAACCAATGGATGTAATGTATTTGGATTTACAAAAGGCATTCAATAAGGTGCCACATAAAAGGTTACTACACAAGATAAGAGCTCATGGTGCTGAGGGCAATATATTAGCATACATAGAGGATTGGCTAATTAAGAGGAAATAGAGAGTCGGGTTAAATCGGGCATTTTCAGGTTGGAAAACAGTAAGCAGTGTCGTGCCACAGGGATCAGTGCTGGCTCCTCAACTATTTACAATCTATATTAATGACTTGGATGAAGGGACTGAGTGTATCATAGCCAAATTTGTGGACAATACGAAGATAGGTAGGAAAGCAAGTTGCAAGGAGGATGCAAACTGCGTGCAAGGAGATATAGATAGGTTAAGTTAGTGGAAAAAATGGGCAGATGGAGTATAATGTGGGAAAATGTGTGGTTGTCCACTTCGATAGGAAGGCTAGAAAAGCAGAATATTATTTACATGGAGAGAGACTGCAGAATACTGTGGTACAGAGGGATTTGGGTGTCCTCGCAAATTAATCACAAAATGTTAGCGTTCAGGTACAGCAAGTAATGAGGAAGGCCAATGGAATGTTGGTGTTTATTGAAAAGGGGATGAAGTATAAAAGTAAGAAAGTATTGTTACAACTTTACAGGGGATTGGTGAGAGCTCACTTAGAATACTGCATACAGTTTTGGTCTCCTTACTTAAGGAGGGATGTAATTGCATTGGAAGCAGTTCAGAGAATTTTCACGAAGCTGATTTCTGGGGTTGTCTTATGAGAAATGGTTGAGCATGTTGGGCCTATACTCATTGGTGTTCACAAGACTGAGAAATGATGTTATTGAAAGACATAAGATTCTGAGGGGGTTTGACAGGGCACATACTGAAAGGATGTCTCCACTCATGAAGGAATCTAGAACTAAGGGGCACAGTTTCAAAATAAGGGGTCTCCCATTTAAGACGGAGGTGAAGAAGAATTTCTTCTCTCAGCGGGTCGTCAGTATTTGGAACACTCTTCCCCAGAGAACAGTGGATGCTGGGTCATTGAAGATATTCAAAGCTGCTTTAGACAAATTTTTGATGTGCAAGAGAGTCAAGGGCTATGGCCAGCAGGAGTAAAGTGGAGTTCAGGCCACAATCAGACCAGCCATAAGCGTATTGAATGGTGGAGCTAACTCGAGGGACCAAATAACCTACTCCTGCCCCGATTTCTTCTGTTCTTATAGATAGACAGATCGACAGACAGACAAACAAATGGATAGACAAATAGCTAAATAGATAGACAGTGTCAGTCGTATATTTAAATATAAATAAAATATACCTTTGTGTGTTGAAAGAATACATTTCATCTTGTGAATAACTATCAGCACCTGTGTGCAATTTCTAATTGCTCTGGCATTACGTGGGGAATCTTTGCGTCAAAAGGATGAGTGAACCTTGAAACAATCTCACAGAGATGAACTGGGATTAAGGCACAGGACTAAAGGTGAGCAATATTGTACTGCACGTTACACTACTTAGTGACAAAACTTTGTTGTGTTAAGGTTTACTAATTCATATTTGTGTTGTACTATGTCCATTGCTGACAGTTTTTTTAATGTGAAGGATTTTTTTATTCTGCAGGATTTTCTATTGAACTTTTGCCTCACCCACTGCTTGTGTTGGTCAGAGTCTGGAACCATGTCCTCACAGCACCAGCAGATGGGCTGCCGTAGGGTCCTAATGTCCACCCGATTATCTCTCTCTCAACTGGTTAAGAGGTGCAACTGAAACCAGCTCATGTAATATGGGCGGCACAGTGGCGCAGTGGTTAGCCACTGGGGTTCAGTTCTGGGTACTACATGATCGGAGTTTGCGAGTTCTCCCTGTGTCTGCGTGGGTTTCCACCGGGTGCTCCCACATCCAAAGATAGGTTGATAGGTAAATTGACCTTTGTAAATTGCCCCAAGTAGGTGGAAGGGGAATGGTGGGGATGTGGTAGACAATATGGGGTTAATGCAGGATTAGTGTAAATGGGTGGCTGTTGGTCGGCACAGACTCGGTGGGCCGAAGGGCCTGTTTCAGTGCTGCACCTCTAAATAAATAAAATAAAATATGCTTTCTGTGTTAGTGGGATTGTGTCTGTGCTCTCTGGTTGCCTGTATGTGTGAGCTGCATGGCTGTGTGTGGGTACACATAATTCTTAATGCTTGCAATACATTGCACCAAGAGAAGTAATTATGTCCACCTTCTGTTTTTCAGCATTTTATTCAACTTCGATTCACACAACATGTGATAACATTGCCAATCGTTTTATAGAAGACAAATGTAGGTCCCTTACGGTCAGAAACGGGGCAATCTATAATGGGGAACAAAGAAATGGCAGAACAATGAAACACATACTTTGGTTCAGTTTTCACAAAGGAGGACACAAATAACCTCCCAGAAATGTTAGGGAACCAAGAGTCCAACGAGAGGGAGGAACTGAAGGAAATCAATATTAGCAAAAAAATAGTGCGAGGGAAATTAATGGGATTAAAGGCTGACAAATCCCCAGGCCCTGATAATCTACATCCCAGAGTACTAAAGGAAGTGGCCCTGGAAATAGTGGATGCAGTGATGGTCATCTTCCAAAATTTTATTGACTCTGGAACAGTTCTTACAGATTGGAGGGTGGAAAGTGTAACCCCACTATTTAAAAAAGCAGGGAGAAAAAAGCCTTACATCAGTAGTGGGGGAAATGTAAGAGTCCATTCTGAAAGATCTGATAGCAGAACACCTGGAAAGCATAAACGGGATTGGACAAAGTCAGCATGGGTTTAGGAAAGGGAAATCATGCTTAACAAATATTCTGGAGGTTTTTTTGAGGATGTAACTAGCAGAATAGATAAGGGAGAACAAGTGGATGTGGTGTATTTGGATTTTCAGAAGGCTTTTGATAAGGTCCCACTTAAGAGGTTAGTGTGCAAACTTAAAGCATATGGGATTGGGGGTGATATACTGGCATGGATTGAGAATTGGCTGACAGACAGCAAACAGAGATTGGGAATAAATGGTCTCTTTCTGGGTGGCAGGCAGTGACTAGTGTGGTACCGCAGGGGTCAGTGCTTGGACCCAGGCTATTCACAATATATATTAACGATTTGGGTGAGGCGACTGAATGTAACATTTCCAAGTTTGCAGGCGACACAAAGCTGGGGTGTAGGGGGTGGTGGGGAATGTGAGCTGTGAGGAGGATGCAAAGAGGCTTCAGTGTGATTTGGACAAGTTAGGTGAGTGGGCAAATGCATGGTAGATGCAGTATAACGTGGATCAATGTGAGGTTATCCACTTTGGTTGTAAAAAGAGAAAGGCATATTATTATCTGAGTGGTGATAGATTGGGAAAGGGGGAGGTTCAACGAGACCTGGATGCCTTTGTACACCAGTCGCTGAAAACAAGCATTCACGTGCAGCAAGCACTTAGGTGGGCGAATGATATGTTGGCCTTCATTGCAAGAGGATTTGAGTACAGGAGCAAGGACGTCATATTGCAGTTATATAGGACATTGGTGAGACCACATTTGGAGTATTGTGTTCAGTCTTGGTCTCCTGATTTGAGGAAGGATGTTCTTGCCACGGAGGGAGTGCAAAGAAGATTTACTCAGCTGATTCCTGGGATGGCAGGATAGGCGTATGGAGAGAGACTGGGCCGACTAGGTCTATATTCACTGGAATTTAGAAGAATGAGAGGGATCTCATAGACACCTATAACATTCTAACAGAACTGGGCAGGCTAGATGCAGGAAGGATGCTCCCGATGGCTTGGGAGTCCCAAACCAGGAGTCACAGTCTCAGGATATGGGATATGCCATTTAGAACCGAGACGTGGAGAAATGTCTTCACTCAGAGGGTTGTGAACCTGTGGAGTTCTCTACTGCAGAAGGCAGTGGAGGCCAAGTCATTAAATATATTCAAGAAAGGGACAGATATATTTCTGAATGCCAATGGGATCAAGGGATATGGGGAGAAAGAAGGAACAGGGTACTGAATTGGAAGATCAGCCATGATCTTTTTTGAATGGTGGAGCAGGCCCGAATGGTAGAATGGCCTACTCCTGCCCCTATTTTTTTATGTTTCTATGTTTAATAACAATGACAAATATTCGCAACCCATTCTGTTGCAAGTTCTTGTTTCGAAAGCAATCTCACATTGAACATTCTGTTACCAAGGCGAGCACGTCTGTCACCGAACTCATTGAACCTCTCTCCTCTCTCTCAGACTGAGCTCACTGAACCTTTCTCCTCTCCCTCTTTTTCTCTGTCTCTCTCACTCAGACAGACCCTGACTCCCTTAAAATCTCCTGTTTTCGAATAATCCTCTGTGAGGAAAATTCATGTTGTTTGTTTCCCCTCATTTCTCCCAGTGATCATCCTCAATCCATGTTCTTCAGTGAATGCTTGAACACCCAAATGAACTCATGTCTTTTACTCTTGAAATGAGAATGGAGGTGAATGCAATGTTGAGTCCAGAAGCAATCAGTGTGCTGGTTCTTGGTGCTGTCAGAGTGAATCCACCCTCACAGGCAGGATGACTGTTCATGGTGATAACATGAAACAGACAGCTGCTGTTTCATTCTCAGGTAGCACAACTTCCTATTTCTCTGCTGCCGCTTCAAAACCGCACATCTCACTTCTGAGCAGAAAATAAATCCAGGGGCCACAATCTGATGGAAACATCTGCTAAGGCGGCCTATATCTGGCCACAGAGTCGGTGCAGAGTCACACAGGTCACATTGTGGAAACATTTACAAATGAACCTGTTGTTTCTGTTTCGAGTCTCTATTCCCGGACATAACTGGCAATGTCTGGATCAGTCACCGATCTCCCTCTGCTCTCTGGAGCCGGGAGCTGGTCGTTTGCTCCCTTTCATTTTATATAATTCTCTCTGTGTGTTCCTTGTTCGCCCATAACTCCGCTTTTATCTCTCACCACCTTCTGTTTCTGCCTTTTTATAGTCCCTCTCAGTTTTTCTCTCACTCTTTCTTTCTCTAGTTTTCTCGCATCTTTTTCCATCTGCGTGTTCCTATTTAATAGAGATGTTCAAAATAATAAGGAATTTTTGATAGATTATGTGAGGAGAAACAGGAGTTGCCCTCCATAGAGCAGAGAAGGTTCAAGGGAGATTTCATGGAAGTGTGCAAAATCAGAAAAGATTTTTCATAGATATGGAGAAACTGTTTCCAATAGCAGGAGGGTTTGTAAGCAGAGGGCACAGAGATTTAAGATATTTGGAAACAGAACCAGAGGGAGAGATGAGGAGAATTTTGTTTTTAAACAGTGATTTATTGTGATCAGGAATGCACACCCTGAAAGGGTGCTGGAAGCAAATTGAATAGTAACTTTCAATGGGAACTGGATAAATATCTGAAGGGGAGCAAATTGGCTGCGTTATGGGGAATAGGACTAATTGGACAGATCACTCGTTTTTACTCTGAATTTTCCTCTGGTGAGGTTTTGAGGTTTGATCTTTTCAGTCATCATGTGCCTTTAACAGAAGATTTAAAACATTAGTTTCTGCAAACTGTCAGATCCAGCCCCGATGTTTCTGTGTAGCACGGGGACTGAAATAAAGAAAAAGAAAGACTTGAATTTCTATAGCGCTTTTCACAACCACCGGACATCTCAAAATGCTTTATAGCCAATGAAGTACTTTTGAAGTGCGGTCACTATTGTAATGTAGAAGCACAGCAGCCAATTTGCAAACAACAAACTCCCACAAACAAAATTTAATCCTGCAATTTCGTGTCAGCCTTGATTTTCGTGCTCACGCCCTGGAGTGGGTCTTGAACTGTGACTCAGAGGTCAGAGTGTTACCAACTAAGGCACAGCTGACAGCTGCAGAATGATGAGAAGGAACAGATTCTTTTCAGTGCCTCTGAGAAATGCACCATTGACACCTCAGATATCAGAAATCTCTGGAGTCCGCCACGTCTTCATGGTCACCCCCTTTTGTGCATCAGCTCTTAGTCGGGTGGAATCAGTCACATGCCTTTGTCATGATGTTCCCACACCGACATTATCACACAAATGCCTGTGTCACTCACCATGACACAGAAGCCTGCACTGGGCCCAAAACATCATTATTTCCCTGCTCATTGTCTTCCTGTTGCAATCAGGCATTTGTTAGGCCCCCTGCCTTCCTCAATGTAAGAATACTTGCACTAAAAGCAGCTTGTGTTATTGATACACTGGAGCCCGCCTCTGTGATTATTATTATACCAGGTCCCAGTATATATTCAAGAAGGGGATAGATATATTTCTGAATGCCAAATGGATCTAGGGATATGGGGAGAAAGTGGGAACAGGGTACTGAATTAGACGATCAGCCATGATCTTTTTTGAATTTTGGAGCAGGCCAGAAGGGCCGAATGGCCTACTCCTGTTTCTATTTTTGTATTTTTCTAAGACAGCAATTAACAAGATTAAACATATTCTTCCATAGAGAAAATGATTACACCCTCCCACACTCACAAATATATGGCGTGGAAATTGGTCTCAGGCAGTGGCACAGAACGAGCAGTGTGGGATTGAATGCCTGGTATCGGCAGCGCCTGATATTTAATTCTGTTGAGTGTAATGAAACTGAATATCAGGTGCGGCATACAACGGGCGAACGAGCCAATAGCGCCCGGTTTTGGCCGTCACACGAGACCAATTAGCAGTTGAACATCTTTATTTATAATATATCTTCATCTCAGAGAAACATGGCCTAGTGCAGTGATAACCCGACAGGGCCTGGAACAATATAAACATAGACAAGGTCTAGCTTGATATAGATAGAGACAGGGTCTTATTTAATATAAACAGAGACAGGTCGAGTTTAATATAAACAGAGGCAGGGCTAGTGTAATATAAACAGAGACAGGGCCGAGAGTAATATAAACAGACTAGAATTATGTAGCAGACAAAGGGTATTACAAGCAGAACGGGTCCAGTGCAATATAAACAAAGAAATAGTCTGGTGAAATATAGTCAGGAACAGGGCCTAGTGTAATATAAACAGAGACAGAGTCTTGCTCAATATAAACAGAGACTGGGTCTAGTTGAATATATACAGACACAGGTTCTAGTGTAATAGAAACAGAGAAAGGGCCAGTGTAATATAAACAGACACGTGATCTAGTGTAATATAAACACACGGGCTGCACTGTAATATAAACAGATACAGGGCCAACTGTAATATAAAAAGAGGCAAGCTATTGCTTAATACAAACAGAGACTGGGTCTAGTTCTAGACACTCAGATACAGGTTCCAGTGTAATAGAAACAGAGACAGCATCGAGTGTAATATAAACAGAGATTGGGTGTAGTGTAATATAAACAGAGGCAGGGCCTAGGGCAGTATGAAGAGAGATAGGATTTCATGTAATATAAACAAAGGCATGGTCTAGCACAATATTAATGTATGGAGAGGGCCTCGTTTAATATAAAGAGACATGTTTCAGTGGAGTAATATTGCTCTGGTATAATAGGGACAGAGAAAGAGCCTTATGTAAGATAAATAGAGCAAGAGCTTAGTGTAATATAAACAGAGAAAGGGCCTATTGTAATATAAATAGAGACAAGGCCTGCATTAATACAAACAGAGTCGGTGTCCAGGGCAATATTAACAGAGACAGGGTCTACGGTAATGAAAACAGAGACAGAGTCTCGTGGAATATATACAGAGACAGGGCCAAGTGTAATATAAACTGAGACAGGACGTATTGTAATATAAACAGCGACAAGTTCTCAGGTAATATAAACAGAGAAAGGCCTAGTGCAATATAAAAGAGACAGGGTGTAGTAATATACACAGAGACAGGGTAAAATGTAATATAAACAGAGATAGGATCTAGTTTAATACAAACAGAGAAAGGGCCAACCATAATATAAACAGAGACAGGGTCAACATTAATAGAAACAGTGTAATACAGATAGAGACAATGTCAAGTGTCAGAAACAGAGATGGGGTCTAGTGTAATGCAAACCGAGACAGGGTATAGTGTAACATAAGCATAGACGGGGTCTAGTTGCATATAAACAGGGACAGGGTATAGTGTAATATTAACAGAGATTGGGTCTTGTGTAATATAAACAGAGACAGGGTACAGTGTAATATGAACAGAGGCAGGGCCTTGTACAATATAAACAGACATGCTCCAGTGTAATATAAACAGAGAGAGTGGTCCTAGTGTAATATAAACACAATACTAATGTAGAGAGAGGGCTTAGTTTGATACGAAGAGACATGTTCCAGTGGAGGAATAACAGGGACATGGTCTAACGTAAGCTAAACAGAGACATTGACTACTCCAGCATTAATTGAGACTGGGTTTAGTGTAGTAAAGCAGACACAGAGATTGGTGCAGTAATAACAGAGACTTTTGCGAATTTAATATAAACAGAGTCATAGTTCTGTGTATTAATAAGTGAGAAAGGGTCTAGAACAGTAATAATTGAGAGAGGAACTGGCGCATCGGATCGGAGACAGGCTCTGTTGTAATATGAACAGGGACAAGGTCTTGTGCAGGAATACTAAGACAGGGCCTAGTGCAGCAATTATTGATACAGGACATATAGTAATCTAAACCAACACTGGGGATCGTTCAGTAATTACTGAGACAGGGCCTAGCGCAGTAAAAACTGGAATTGGGTCTCGTGTAGTATTCACAGAGATGGGATAGTGCAATTTAAACAGATACATGTTCCAGTGCAATACGAAATGAGTCGAGTACAGTAATAATTGAGACAGAGTTTTGTGTAATGTGTGCAGAGACATGGTATAGTATAGTCAGAAGTGAAACAGAGCCTAGTGTAAGAAAAAAACTGAGACAAGTTCCAGTGCAGTTTTAACTGATAGAGGACATTGTGCAATAGAAACTGAGACAGTCCCTAGTGCAGCTATTACTGATACAAGACCTGGATTTCTATGAGCTGGGACATGGACAAATGCAGTAATAGGTGAGACAGGATTCCGTATCATTTAACAGAGAGATGGTTCATTACAGTAATAACGGAGAGAGGACATTGTGTGATAGAAACAGAAACGTGGCCTAATGCAGCAATAACTTAGACAGGGCATTGTGTAATGCAAGCAGAAACATGGTCCAGTATATTAACACCTGAGATTAGGCTAATGTAGAAATACCTGAGGCATGGACTGCTTTAACATGATCTGAGAAATTGTTTGTTGTAATATAAATAGGAAAATGACCTCGTGTAATATAAACAGAGACACCATTTAGTATAGCATTGACTAAAGCAAGCTTTAGCTTCATATAAAAGCAAAATACTGCGGAGTTCCGAAGAAGGGTCACTGACCCGAAACGTTACCTCTGCTTCTCTTTCCACAGATGCTGCCAAACCTGCTGAGTGGTTCCAGCATTTCTTGTTTTTATTTTAGCTTCATATAAACTGAGACAGAGTCTAGTGTAATATAAGTAGAGAAAAGGTCTAGTGTAATATAAACAAAGTAATTGCCTTGTGTAATATAAACAGAGACAGGGTCTAGAGCAGTATTAACTGAGGCAGCGCCTGTTTCTGGTAATATTAGCCAACGGGCTTTCACTGACACGTGGTGCTTGTGTTTGGCCATTGTTCCTGTTGTGAAAAAGTCGAAGTCAGTTGCTGTTTCTGATATTAATACATCAAGGAACAACTTGCATTGCGATAGCAGCTCATCACCTTCTCTGGAAGGTCCCAAAATTTGAGGTGCAACTGATTCCAGATGAACGTGGCCGATTTGTGTGCAGAAACACCAGGAATAGAGCAAAGTGCCTGAACTCTTGTTAATGAATTTTCGTTGATCTTGGTTGATTAGGTTGTGACACGTGAGGCAGAATCTGCCTCTCAAGGGTTGGCCTTCACAGCGTCAGCAAAGGTGCACCAAGAGAAGACACCCAACCTAAATTGATTGTTTGCTGCACACGCATCATCATTCTGTAGCTGGAAGATGCCAAACCATTATTGAAGGGCAGAATGTTGACCAGGGCACAATGTGGGGACCATGGGAACTTTAATATCTAACTCAACAGATAAGGGGGAGGGGAGAGATTATTGGTTCATGATATCATCTGAAAGACAATGGGGGGCGATTTTCACCGATACTTTAAATGCTACAGAGCCTCCAATGGAGCCAAGGTTGGACCTTAAGATGAAGAATTGATTTAGACTGCGTTTAACAGAAGATACCATCTTGGATAAGGTGTTGACGCTTGCGCTTGGATCAGTCACCCGCAGGATCATTCAGCAGCTGATTGCCACTGAAATCGCCTGTTAATGCTCATTGAAGAGGCTGGACTTCATTTTAGCAACTCGCACTTGACCGATCTTCTCTATAAACAGCTTCCAGCTGAGTGGGGTAAACAAGTTGTTACAGAGGGCTTTTGTGCTACTTAATGGTACGACACCTTTCACTGTCCACTTGCTGCTGGAGGTTTGAAGAGGTGTTTTGAAACCCATCAGGAGAATTTCGGGAACACTTTTTCGACTTCGCTAACATACCATCAACATTTATTCTTGGAATTCTCTGACGGTCTCACCCAAAAAATGTAAGAGCTGTGTGACTTGACCTGAGAGGAGTCACTAGGATAAATGGAATGCTTGGTCATCGGCATCTTCCTGACTGGTCAAATGGGGTGAGGACATGCGGCCAGGAAGAGCAGCACCAGCTGCTGTAGCAGAGTGAGACAGGAGGGTGAGGTGGTGTCCTTCCCCATTGCGGGTACAGGACGTCCCTGCTCCCTTGGATCTCCTCCACCAGGAACTGCAATGCTGTGCATGAGAATCTGTGCACCCATTCAAATGGTTCCTGAGCCATCCTGAAATATGTCACTGTGTGTCAGCCAGGTTATCCCACGCTTATAGTAGAAGTGGGTGCATGGAGCTCACAGAATCTGCTTCAAGAAAATTGTGGTCAATCAGCACTTGAGTGCTAAACCTGCTGGTCATGGTTTAGTGCCTCCAGGCAAGTTCAATTATGGTAATCAGCAATCAAGATCAAAATTGTCTGAACAATCCAGACATTCAAACAGAGGTATTTCACTAGCACAGTGCCCATTGAGACTCTGCTTTCACTCTTTCACCAAAATCACCCCCTAAGTGTATGTTATATATGTGTGCGTGTATGTGTACAAAACTCATCATGTTGTTTGCAATTCCACAAACATAAATAGTTAGCTCACCAATTATTTTCAGCATTTCATGATATTTAATTCAAAATGTAATTGCAGACCGAGGGTAATGAGCAGCTGCTCACCCGTCTTTGTGCTTTATTGTTAAGTGATCACCTCACCATCACAGAAGCTGCTGGTATATACCTCACATGTGTGATGATTTGTGCAAGTAATGGTAAAAATGAAACTACCTGTACCTAACGTGGTTAATAAATTTGTAAATGACTGATGTATAATTTCCCTCATTTGCAAAGGAATGAAACACTTGCTGCTTTCCAGTGAAATTTGCACCATTTTTGTTTCCACAGACTTCACTTTTAGCCCGTTACCTTCAATATTTCCTTCCCGACGTCTTCCATTTTTGTATGGTTCAGTTCATTGACATCTGAGGCAAAACCTACCATGTTTTTGGAAGTGACATCGTTCAGTGGAATAAATAGAGACATGGCCTTGTGCAGCAATAATTGAGACATAGCCTAGCATAATATAGAAAGCAACATGGTCTAGTGTCATGCAAGTGGGACATGACCTCGTGTAGTAATAACTGAGCAAGGCCTAATGTATTAGAAACAGACAAATGGTCTCCTGCACTAATAACTACACAGTAAGCTGAGACAGGGCCTCGTGTGATAGAAACAAAGATAGGGTCCTATGTAGTAATAGGTGAGACAGGGCCTAGTGTAATATGAGCTGAAGCATGGTCTAGTGCTGTAATAACCTAAAATGGATCGTGTGCAATGTAAACAAAGAGATGGTCTAATGCAGTGCCAACTGAGATAATGTCAAGTGTAATATAAACGAGTGCAGTCATCAAGGAGGCAGTGCCTAGTGTAACATAAATAGAGACAGGGTCTAGTGAAATATCAACAGAGACTCTATTTCGTCGAGTACTAAATGAGGCAGGATCTGGTGCAATAGAAATAGAGACATGGTTTAATAACTGAGAGAGGAGGTGCTGCAATATAAACAAATGGAATGAGATGTCTTCTAGTGCAGTCATAATTGAGACATAATCTTGTATAATATACTAAGAGGCACAATACTCGGCATTTAAAACTGAGACATTAGCATAATAACAACAACAGAAATAGAGTCGGGTGGAATATAAACAGGATCTAGTGTAATGTAATGTAATATGTACTCCAAGACCATGTATATGTTCATATTACGTCAGGCCTGGTCTCAGTTCTCATTGCCACGAAGCCATATACCACACGAGTAGATAAATAATGATAATGCTAAACCTTCAAAAAAAAAAACACCGGTCAGCCTCAGTTGGAGTAATGTAACAATCTCAGAGAGATGACTGGGTTTGAGGGATCACATTAAAGGTGAAAATTAGTGCACGGCACTTTGCACTACTTAGTGACAAACTCTGTTATGTTAAAGTTTACTAATTCATTCTTGTGTTGTGCTGTGATAATTGCTCACAGTTTCTTTTCTTAGTTAAGGGTTGTTTTTCCTGCAGGATTTTCTATTTAGCTTTCCTCTGACCCACTGTCTGTGCCCGACAGAGTCTGAAACCGTGACCACACAGCACAGCCGTATGGGCTGCCGTAGGGTCCTAAACTCCACCCAATGAATTAGCTCTCAGCTGCGAGATCGGAAAAAACTAAAGTGCATTTATATATAATACATATGTGTATATGTGTGCTTTTATTTATACAGAATATATATATAAAATGTGTGTGGATATGTGATTGTGTGGAAAGCACATCATTATTTATATTTACAAGCTGAAGTGACGAAGAGAGGTGATTATCTTCACAAATTATGTTTTTGGCATTTTATTTCCTTCTATTCAAAACGTATTTGCAGAACATTTAATACATTTGACCAAGGCTCGAAATTTATTACACAAGACGTTTTCACTGTTCACATTATGTCACATCTCTGTCTATGGATGTGGAAAGGATGTTTACTGTTGTGGGAGTATCTAAAACTAGGGGTCACTGTTCAAAAAAATGGGTCACCCATTTAAAACAGAGACGAGATTTTGCTTTCTCTCAGAGGGTCGTGAGTCTTTGGAACTTTGTTCCTCAAAAGGCGGTGGAAGCAGAGATTTTGAATATTTTTAAGGCAGAGGTAGATAGATTCTTTATAAGGAAAGGGATGAAAGGTTTTTGTTCGCCGATAGGCATGTGAAGTTGAGGTTATCATCCGATCCGCCATGATCTAGTTGAATGGCGCAACAGCCTCGAGCGGCCAAGTGGCCTATTCCTGCTCCTAATTCGTATGCTTGTATGTATGTTAGATGCTCTCATTTGTTACTGAATTGCACAATGTGTCAATTAAGATTGCACTAGATCCTATCTCAGTTATGAATACACCACGCCATGTGTCTGTTTATATTATATTAGCCCTTGTCTCAAGTGTCATTGCACTATGCCATAGAATACTCCAGTGCAAAAATGATTATGATAAACTTTTACAAAACACCAGTAGGCCTTAGCTGGAGTATTGTGTCCAATTCAGGGTGCCACATTTTCAGAAGGACTGAGCCTTGGGGAAGGTCCAGAAAATACTTTCTAAACTGGGACCAGGGATGAAAGATTCCAGTAACTTGGAGAGACTGGAGAAGCTGAGGTTGTTCTGCCGAGAGCAGAGAAGGTTAAAAGGAGATTTCATAGAGGCGTTCAAAATCATGAACTGTTTTGATAGAATAAATAAACTGAAAATATTTTCAGTGGCAGAAGAATCGGTAACGAGAGGGAACAGATTCAAAGTAAATAGCGAAGTAATCAAAGGCTACATATAAATGACTTGGATCTTGGAATGCAAAGTAGAATCGCAATATTTGTCAATGACATCAAACTTGGAGGGATGGCAAACTGTGAGGATGATATGAACCACTTGCAACAGGACATCGATAGGCGAGCAGAGTGGGCCGACAAGTGACAGATGGAATTTACTGCTGCCTAGTGTGAGGTGATGCATTTTGGCAGAAGGAATAGGGAGAGGCAATATATACTTTATGGCACAGTTCCAAAGATTGTGCAGGAACAGAGGGACCTAGGGGTGCACGTGCATCAATCTTTGAAGGCGGCAGGACATATTGAGAGAGTGTTTAGTAAAGCACATGGGTTCTTGGGCTTCATAAATAGAGGCATTGAGAACAAAAGCAGGGAAGTTATGCTGAAACTTTATAAAGCCCTTTGGTAAGGCCCAAATGGAGTATTGCGCCCAGTTCTGGCCACCATACTTTAGGAAGAACGTGATGGGCCTTGAGAGAGATTTATCACAATGGTTCCAGGGATGGAGGAATTTAGTTCCCAATTAGTTTGGAAAAACTGGTGTTATTCTTCTTAGAACAAAAGGGATTGAAAGGAGATTTAATAAAAATGTACAAGATTATGACAGGCTTAGATAAGTTAGAGAAGGGAAAACTGTTTACATTAACTAATGGTACAAGGACTAGGGGGCACAGATTGAAGGTTTTGGGCAAGAGATTGAGGGCGAATATGAGAAATCAGTTTTTTACGCAGCAGGTAGTAATGATCTGGAACTCGTTGCACACGAGGGTGGTAGAAGCAGCGACAGCAAATGACTTCAAAATGAAACTGGATGAGAACTCGAAGGAAATAGACTTGCAGGGCTACGAGGATCAAACGGGGGAGTGGAGCTGAATAAATAGCTCTGTTAAGAGCCGGCGTGGTCCCGATGAGCTGAATGGCCTCCTTCTGTGCTGTAAATGACTCTATAACTCAATGACTCTAGGCGATATCAGGGGGAAGACAAATGACAGACCAAATTGTTTTTATCTGGATTTACTGCCTGAAAGGGTGGTGGAATCAGATTGAATAAGAACTTTAAAAAGGTAATTTAATAAATATTTCAAATGGAAACAAATGGCACGGCTCTGGGGAAATAGCAGGGGGTAGTGGAATAACTGAATAGTTCTTTCAAAAAGCTGATACTGTCCTTAAGAGCTGAATGGACTCCTTCGCAGCTTTATCATTCTATGAGTGTATGATTTACTGGCTCAATCCAACACTCCTTTTTTTTTTTACACCTATTGTTAGTAAAAAGAACAAAAGCAAAATGTTGCCTTTGTGTAGCCCCTTTCACGACCACAGGACGTTTCAAAGGCTTTTCAAACAATGGCGTACTCCTGCTCATATTCCTTAGGTTCTTATCACAATGACCTGAGACCTCAAGCTGAGTAAATCTCACTGAAGTACTGAACTCGTGAACAATTCAGTCAATGCATGAATGGACTGAATGGAGTGGCTCTGGGGAAGGTGGTCAAAGGAGTGAAGGACATTTGTCTTTGCGACCACAATGTGCAATACCCACAGGATATATTTCACTGTGGCCAATGATTTGCAATGAATATATGGCGGTAAAGCAAGTTACAGTTCATGCTGCTTTAATCCGTGCTGTTTGGAATGGTGTGACTGGACCAGTCTCACCATTAATGTGGGGATGTGGAAAACGTATCCAATCGTTTGCTACATTTCTGCTGTGACTGAAGTAATTCTGGTGAGGATATGTTGTGTGCTTGTTGTACATGAAAGGACCACATGTTCAGAAATATTACAATCGTCCCTTCACAACCCAGACATATTCTCCCTTTATCTCTTTGAGATGAGAATCTGTCATTTGCAGAGAATGATCATCAGCACCACGGGGATATCTCCAGGCCTCTCTTGGCGAATTAAGCTCGTTACTTCTGGTTATCCTAGGTATTGAAATGATCCCAGAAATTCAGGAAGGACTGAATGCGTCAGAGAGATACAAATGAAATAAAGGGGCTACTTCATGTTAGGAATATTCAATCACAAAGATGTGATTGTCGAACAGCATCTTTCAGGCCCATCTATCCATCTGTCCGTCAGTTCATCCATTATCAATCAACCCGTTCATCGGTACATGTAACAAAACATTCGGACATTCAGGCTATGTCTCCTTCCTCTGCCCTATCACACACGTTCCCTTTTGTCCTCCTTCACCACCACCTCACCCCCACCACTTTCACTTGCTCAAAACGTATTACATTTCTAACCTTTCCCAGTTCTGACGAAAGTCAGAGACCTGAAAGGTTACCTCTGGTTCTCTCTCCACAGATGCTGCCTGACCGGCTCAGTATTTCCAGCACTTCATGCTTTTATTTCAGATTTCCAGGATCCACAGTATTTTGATTTTATTCAAGCTTCCAACGATCGATTCATTCCAGCTATGCAACAGCCTCCATCCACGCAAACAAGCATATTTATCTATTTCAGAATGTATCATCTCTCTGAGGCCCTCTCTGTCTATCTGTCGATCTATCTATCCATCTGTCTGTCTGCCTGTCTGTCCACATAGCTATCTGTCCATCTGTCTATCTATTATCTATCTATCTGTCTATCTATCTATCTATCTATCTATCTATCTATCTATCTATCTGTCTGTCTGTCTGTCTATCTATCTATCTATCTATCTGTCTATCTATCTATCTATCTATCTATCTATCTTATCTATCTATCGATCTATCTATCTATCTATCTATCTATCTATCTATCTATCTATCTATCTATCCATCTATCTGTCTATCTATCTATCACAATGGTATAATGCGCTGCACAGATGCTCCAGCGGACTTTTGCTCCCAACGAGGTGTCTGTGACTCTGGATATATTTCCTTTCCTGTGAGATGGGAACAGTTCATGTAGGTACACAACTGGAAAAATAAAATTGAATTCAGTGTTGTTGCTGGGTAGATGTGTTTATGAATCGGTCTCATTGACAATGTTAAGGATTTGAAGCTGGCTTGCAGCCAAGCAGTCAGTAATGAGGAAACAGATCTTTGATTTACTGCACAGAACTGCCAGATGCTTCCTGTAAATTACATTGGATGTTCGAGTCTTCCTGACAACAGTCAGCTGGGTTGCTGCCAATTACTGTGTGGGACAAATTAGCGTGAATATGAATCGGCAAAGATGGGATTTAACCATTTAAACATTAACTTATTCAGCAGCGCTCTGAGAAAAAAAAAGGGAAAGCATTTTACGATATCACATCTAAAGAATGATTTTCGGCAAATTCAGTGCTCTTATCATGATAAAATGGGACAGCAAAATAATAAATTGACCCATGTGGCAATAAAATATAATTCGAGGTAATTAAGACCATTTATTTTTGTACTGCATGAATCTCTACAGAGAGATTTTAATTACCCCATACCCACATCGTAATGAGAAATGTGGGAATCGCAAAGTAATAGGTGGAATTGCCGCTGCATTTCCTTCAATTTTCTCGCAGAGCTGGAAATCATATTCAAACTAAAGACTCCTTTATTGGTGATAACAGCTGCGAACCGTAAAGTTTAATTTATGATAGTTTGGGTTGCATATTCAGCCCTCTCATAGACAGGATACCAATGGGTAGAGAAAGGCCCAGTTTGAGTTCCGTTTCCACAGCAGGTAAAGCGTTTGTTTTTGTGATATTCTGTAGCATAACGTTAAGATCTGATATACTGAGTTCCCGATACCAATGTATGTTAAACAGTCTATCGCTATTAAAATTAGCTGCAATGATCTGGGTGCCGAGGATAGATATGCTGATCGCCATATCTGTTTTGATTCACCAGATTGTCTTTCTCAAAAACTGAACTGAATTTTATGTGTTACTCCTTAATTATCAGGCAAACGGACATTTCTATCAGGCAATTTTCAAAGGACTGGCTTCGGGTCACCGAGTGAGGAACAGCTCGAGAAATGTAGACAGAGAGCGGGAGAGAGAGAGGGGGGGAGAGAGAGAGAGATACTTGTGTATTGCGAGGAGTTTCTATTCTAACAGAACTTGACAGGGTAGATGCAGGAAGGATGTTCCCGATGGTGGGAGTGTCCAGAACCAGGGGTCATAGTCTAAGGATACGGGATAAACCTTTCAGGACTGAGATGAGGAGCAATTTCTTCACCGAGAGAGTGGTGAGCCTTGGAATTCGCTACCACAGAAAGCATTTGCGGCCAAAACATTGTATGTTTTGAAAACGGAGTTAGATATAACTCTTGGGTCGAAAGGCATCAAAGGGTATGGGGCGAAAGCCGGAACAGGCTACTGAGTTGGATGATCAACCATGATCATAATGAATGGCGGAGCAGGCTCGATGGGCCGAATGGCCTCCTCCTGATCCTATTTTCGATGTTTCTCCGTTTCATTCTGGTCCTAAATAGTGCAACTGCAGCCATTTATACGGCAAATAGAATCTTACTAATATCCTGAATTTAGCTGCATAAATTGATAACAATTCAAATTATTGGGGATACTTCACTGGTACGGATTGAAGGGATAGATAACGAGAGTTGGATTAAAATATACTGGCAGTCACTTTCGACCCTGGTAACGTTGTTTAATCTGAGAGATTCACATTCGCTGTGAAGAGTTGAGAAAATAATGAGATTTAATTTACAGTCCACAATGCAATTATTTATTACTGAACACATTCTCAACTGCAGTATCTCCAATTAGGCCCAAGTAACACATTGCATTTAAACCAGGCAGCCAAATAACTATCCCTGGATACAAATAAAAAGTTCACATTTAATTCTAACCCAGTGTAATGATATGACTCCATTCTGTTAATGATGTGGAAGGTGGACGTGGATCCAGTCACCGCCTCCATCAGGGAATCAATAGGCGGCGCCTGTAACCTCGCCCCCTTCTGCCGGGTATTTAAATGCCGGTAACTGGAATCGCAACACAACAGACCGGGAGCGTGTTTGCTCAGTGAGTTGTCGCCAGAACCATTTTCCCGAATTGCCAGAAGGATGAGATCGGCGATTTCTCTCAGTCTGTTGCTGATTTTCTTATCCCGTGAGTAGTTTTTGCCAGCCGTGTCTTGCAATGTTACTGTCTCAGTGTTAGTCTCTCTCTGGAATGTTACAGAGTCAGGAATCATTTCACCAGGATTAATCCTCGGGGTTTTTGATATTTTTTTTACAGGTGTCCATTCGGATGTCGTGTTGACTCAGCCAGAGGCAGAGACCGGGAAACCCGGAGGCTCCCTGCGACTGACCTGCAAAACCAGCGGGTTCAATCTTGAATACAGCTATATGAGCTGGGTCCGACAGGTTCCCGGGAAGGGGCTGGAGTGGTTGGTCAGCTACATGTTTTCATCAGTTGACAATTACGCCCCAGGGATTCAGGATCGATTTACTGCGTCCAAAGACACTTCAAACAACATCTTCGCCTTGGACATGAAGAACCTGAAGACTGAAGACACCGCCATGTATTACTGTGCAAGATACCACAGCGAGAGGAACCAGGGCTGGACCCGTACAAGTACAGATCGTGAGGGATTCGACAAATTCGGTCATAACCTGACGGTCAGTAATTGTATTAAATATATTATTAATTGCTGCGGTCACAACCAGACCGTACACAAAACAGCACAGAGAAAATTCAATGGTACAAATCGAAGACACTAACACTGAGTAATTTTGCCTGTGCTCAATTTTAATGTTAACAGCATTAACAATGTTAACAATTGCAGACCTGGATAAGATGTTGATTTTAATGTGACTGATACCTGGAGGGAGTTACTTGGAGCTGTGTTCACTTCTGACCGCGTGGTGTAAACATTTGGATATGTTCTAAACTAGATCAGAAGTGAATTTCTGTTTGAAGTGAATGTTGACAGTACTGAACAGAGAGTGAGTGCAGTATTTGTGCGGGTTCGTGTCACGGTGGGTACTATGGGGGTCACGGTGCTGTACAGAGCGAGTTCCTCTTGCAAAATCCCCAGACACGGAGCTTGCTCAAAGCTGCGATCACTACCACGGCAGGAGGGTCGTAAACAATGAGAATTAAATAAAAATAATGGATAAATATAATGCAGTTTGTGACAATGTATGAAAGTCCATTGCTTTATTAGTGTTGACTGTCATGCTAAATCAACATAGATTCTTCAGAAGTATTTCAATCCGCTTTAGAAATATAATGACCCGGAGCAATTGAATTATCTCACGGATGTACTCTTCGGTGAGTGGGAATCAGGTTTTTTAAGAGTGCTGTGGAATTTAATCTCTGTATTTTACAGTTAACAGTCCGCCACAGTATTTGACACGACGTGTCTCACTGTGTACTGGGTGGCACAGCAGTTACTGTCAATACAAAAAGCCGCTCAGCACTAATTGATGAACCTGGGTCACTGATCGTTTTTGCAGTCCAACTGTAGATGCAGCAAAAGTACTATTTGTGTCCAGCACTGTCCTACTAGCACGGTTTATTATGGATAAACTGATAATTATTCATTTGTCAGTTGGTGATTTCAATAATTACTGACATGTTACTGTGTGAAATATAAAACATCAGGGAAATTTATGAAGAGTGAAAAGAATCATTAACACAGTTATAATTTTCTGAAGAACCATCATGATTTTATTTTGCCTCTGTGGTGTGGATATTTAAAATAATGCTGGATTTCTCTCTAT
Source organism: Heterodontus francisci (assembly GCF_036365525.1). Taxonomy (NCBI): domain Eukaryota; kingdom Metazoa; phylum Chordata; class Chondrichthyes; order Heterodontiformes; family Heterodontidae; genus Heterodontus; species Heterodontus francisci. Next base: position 12,037,687 of record NC_090404.1, read on the forward strand.
TCTGTGCAGAGCCGGTTATTGTGTGACCCAGCCCAGGGAATATAACACTGTGACTATCTCGAGGACTGGGGTCAAGGGACCATGGTGACGGTGACTGCAGGTCAGAAAAATGAACGTATTCAGTAACTGATTTATTTGTGTTTTTATTTTATATTTCTGTTTATTTTAATGATACATTTATTCACTGAAATGTGGATTTGGTGGATTCTGTCTTGATATTTGTTGCAATGTTTCATTTGACTCTGCTGCAAAGGGATGAAAGAATTTAACGGTTTCTTCACAATCGGTTCTGTTGCGGGATTCAGCTCCAGATTGATGTGATTTGGTATTTATTTGCTGATGAGACTGTGTGTCTGGGCTACTTTAAATATCTAACTGTTGTTAAACTTTTTGACGTTTCTGCAATGTTTAATCTTGGTGACATCTAGTCACTGCAGGTTTTCCGATCTAATACAAACAATAAGTGTTTAAATATGTTTGCAATAAAATTGTATGCAGAAAACGTCAGTGGTCAAAAATAGCCTTACGATATTTTGATCTATTTTTATTTGTGGCAATTAAATTGTCATTTATCAATCTACTGCTCACGAATGCTCATATGTAATACATTAAATTTTGATGTAATTAAGAATGACATAAATAACAAATTTGCAGTTTTAGTCAGATTTACATTCATATAACCTCACTCATTATACTTCGGTGATATCGGCCAATATTAATGAAATATGCTATAGTATCAAGATTAATTTATTAAACATGCTGTCTGTGCTGAAAATTCTGCTGCCATTTTTATATATTTGCTGGTAAGTCAGACAGGCGGGCTCGGTGGATTCTGTATTGAGATTTGTTTGCAATGTTACGTTTGAGTCTGCTAAAGTTTTTGTCGAATTAAGCTACTTCTCTATGAAACGTATTGAGGCTGGATTCAGTTCCTCAGTGATGTGATTTGGTGTTTATCTGCTGAGGAGAGTGTGTGTCTGTGTTACAAAGAAAAATTTGTGAAACTCTTTGGCATTGTTCTGCATTGTTTAATCTCGGTGACATTGAGCGGCTTCATGTTTTCTGATCGAATGCAAACATTCTACGTGTTTAAAACTGCTTGAAAGACGATTGCAGCTGGAAAACTGGCAAGTTTCAGAAATGAGAAAAGAAAACATTGAAAGATATTTCAAGGCATTTTTTAAATATAAGTGATAATCGCAGATTAAACTATTAAGCCATGTTTACAACGCACGTTCAGTACGTGGAATGTAACTGCAATTACAAACTGCATAAGTAGCAGGTTTGCGGATTGGAGAGTCAAGTTAATGTAATTCAAACAAATGGAATGCGGCAGTATCTCCTCATTTAAACCAAATGTGCTTTAATATTAACATCGATTTATTATTCATTAATTGCCTTTCAGAATTCTGGTGTGCCATGCGCACAATAATCATGACCAGAAAATGTTATGGGCTGGAGACAATTTTTAATTATGCTTGAAATTATTTCAATCAGAGGGTACTTATTCCAATTTTCTGTTCAGTTTGATGTGCGCTTTTGAATTATTTTTTATATTCCTGTTTAAAACAGATGAATGACAGCTTTTATTTACTTATAACTTAAATAGGAGTTGTAAATTGCAGTTTGTCAATGTATTATCTCTGTCCGGTTATTACATTTTTTGCGTGAAGCCCAAACCATGTTCTTCCTTCAGTGTCAATTGTTGTTGGATAGCGAGAAAATGATCACTAATCAAATATTAACCATTTTCCCGAGACAAGAAGTCGCTGGTAGTCAAAGAATTGTTCATATGATTTTATTTAAATTGAAGAAACTTGTCGACTGCCCAAGGCGAGAGACAAACAAATAGCACGTTGAAATTCAAGTAGATTCAATTAATTTCAAATGGTTAATGTTCGTTTTGACTTCAATAACAACAACCTCTCTTTCTAGCTGTGCTGCACACAGGATAGAAATATAGACAAAGAACAGATTATACCCGAAAGTTACAATTCATTCTTATTAAGTATTAAATTGACCAACAAAATCTCGGCTACATTTGCTCACTAAGTTTCAGTGCCGCAGATGATCTGAAAGAATTGTTCTCGTCCAGTTTTGCAGTGATCATTTTGAAGTTTCTTTCAATAGAAGCACCATGTATTTAATAATTAATTTACAGGAATTTTGTAAATTACTGGAGTAACATATAAAAACATTGTGTGATTAAATAGTGGCAGCACAGTCACCGATCGTAAACTGCCTTGAGGAGAAATTATTGTTCAATTTAAATGATTGAACTGCGATTCGATTTAAGTAGAAGTAATATATTTTATGCATGTTTGAATCTATTAATATGATATTTATTATTTAATATTGATTAAGTGTCACAATAATTTAATTAAACCCCCCATTATTTCACAAGGCACCAGGCAGAAGCAGGTCTTGAATTAATATTAACTTTTAAAAAAGTATAAAATCAGCTAACATGAATATTAACCAAGAATATAATAATAGCGCTAATTCATTAAACTTAAATGACCTCCCACAATTGAGTAGTGTACTTGCCGGGATTCCAATGAGTGCAAAATCTCAAGGGTCGGAGAGAATTCTGAATAAATTAGAGAACAATGTATTTCTTACTCAGCTGTTCTTAGCTCGATGACGTGTCGCCGCAGATTTTAATGAATTAACTATGTGTAATGCTTCAATTTTTTTTGGTAACGTTTAAGTATGCAATTGTATCAAACCGGTGGGTAATCGGTTTGTAAGGTGTGTGCTTCCTGACTTGTTCAATTCTTATGCTGTCACTGAGTTCCTGTTACGGACATCAAATTCCTCCGAATGTGAATTGTTTTGATGAACACATTTTAAGTGGGACTACATCATATGTTTTTAAGATTACAGACAAATAGGGAGAAACTGTTGAAGTGGAAGGGTGTTTTTGAAATGAATACCAGTTTATTTTCAAAGAGCTCACAGACTTGTATTGGTCTCAATTTGACAATTGATAAATTAGAATCAAACATCTTCATTGAAGTTGACAGATTCAACAGATCTATCTGCTGAGAGCCCCATTGTTACACCATTAGTGCCTGTTCTGTTTCTGTGCGCCTGCTCACTGTGTGGAGATCAGTAATCCTCCCGACTGGTTGTAAACCTTCTGGTTCGTCCTCATGTATTTCATGAGTGCAATTTGATCCATTTATTTAAGAAACTTGTACCTGTGAGAAAAACGAAATTTTGGCTTTAAGTCTGATGAGGCGCCTCCGCGATGAGATCTGTATTCCAGTCTGTGACAGTCAGAAATAGCAGTTCAGTGTCATGACAGACAGAATGTAGAAGGAGAATTGGTCAATTTGTAATCAGTAATGTCTCTCCCTTGGGAGCATTTGACTGCCAATGTCGAGGAAGCTTTGCTACATATTTAATCCAAGCTGTAACTGTCCTGGGATTGTTTGATGGGGACAGTGTCGAGAGAAAAAATACTCTGTATCGAAATCGGGTTGAACCTGTCCTGGATGTATTTGATGGGACAGGGTACAGGGAGCTTTATTTTATATTAAACTAGAGCTGTACCTGACCCAGAGCGATAGTGAAGTATAGAGGTGGCTTTCCATGGTAGATAACACTTGTGATGTCTGATCTTACAGCTCAGGATAGGGACGTACAGGGGGATCTTTACTTTACAATTTAACTGTCCTGTACCTGTCCCGAAAGTTTTTTCCCCGCAGTGTTCAAGGATCCTCAATCTGCATCTAACTCATGAGCTGTGAGTTCTCGAGCCAGACATATGAAAATAAATTGTTCCATTGCCCAGATGAAATAACGCACATGAATTGATTTTAACCATTCATGCAAGCCCAATTTTTAATGAATTAAAAATATTTAAACCTGTTAAGTATCAGATAATTATCGAATGAGATTGGCCTGATCTTGAGTGTACTTTCAGAAGAAAGAGTTTCAGGAAGCAGCTGTCGTGCCCCAGTTAGCAGCACCTGTTCTGAACTGATGGGAGAATGGAAGTTCTTTTGGCACTTTAAATGGAAATAGTCGAGACTCCGGCTACAAATAACCATCATGATAATCTCATCTTTGAAATCATTATTTCGTTCAAGTATTTTCAAAAGATAACAGGCAGTGATAAACTCTGATGAGATGCAGTAATTGGACTGGGTCACAACTGAGGGTACTTCCCACTAAAGTCAGCTTGTGTGAAACTATTGAAGTGATACTTTCGGCACGGTGGTGCGGTGGTTAGCACTGCAGCCTCATAGCTCCAGCGACCCGCGTTCAATTCTGGGTACTGCTTGTGTGGAGTTTGTAAGTTCTCCCAGTGTCCGCGTGGGTTTTCGCCGGGTGCTCCGGTTTCCTCCCACAGCCGAAGACTTGCAGGTTTATCGGTAAATTGGCCATTATAAATTGCCCCTAGTATAGGCAGGTGGTAGAAATATGGGCTTAGGGTAGGATTAATATAAATGATATTGATGTTCGGCGCAGACTTGGTGGGCCGAAGGCCCTGTTTCAGTGCTGTATCTCTGAATAATAAATGATACAGTTAGCCTGCAGTCAATGTCAATCACGATAAGCTTTAAGTCTCTGACAGTATCTGATTGACTCAGTTGTAGTTTTTAAGATTAGTCGCTATTTTGGAGGGAGGGGGTTGTGCTGGGGATGGAGGGAGGGGGTGGAAGGGTGGGGGCAACACAGCAGTCTACTTGCAAAGAGCAAATTTCCAAAACACTGCAATTGATAAATGTTGAATGCTTTATTTTTTGAAAAGTGCTGCTGGTTTAGAAATAAATACTGACCGGAATAGCGGCGAAACTCCACCTCCAGCTCACCACCACCTCCTCAAGGACAATTATGGACGGGCAATAAATGCTGACCTCGCCAGTGACGCCCACATCCCATGAATGAATAAAAGGCTCTTACTTTTGTAATGTTACAGGTCCTGTCAGAGAGGTGTGTTCCTCACCAGGGGACCGACAGGTGATGATCACCAAATGATGGAGTTGCTAGAAGCTCCAATGCGGATGAAGGTTTTAATATTAGAATCAGTTTCTTGCTGGAGCCAAATTCCAACTTGTTTGGTTACTTGATAAGCATGAATTACAGTGTCTAACTCGTTCAATTAATAAATGCAGAGTGTTTTTTTTTTGACAAAGTGCTCTTGGTTGAGAAATAAATACTGGCAGGAATAATGGGGAAACCCCTCTTCCATGTTAATCCAATGCAAGGTACTTTATTCAGGCGACGTCAAAAGGCTCCTACTTTTGTAATGTAACAGATCCTGAAAGAGAGGTGAATTCCTGACCTGGAGACCAACAGGTGATGATTCCCAATGATGTAAGTGGTAGAAGCTCAAATGCGGATGAAGATTTTAATTGGAAAATATTGGAATTAGTTTCTAGCTGGAGTCAAATTCCAAGTTGTTTGGTTACTTGATAAGCATGAATTACTGAGTCTAACTTGTTCAATCTGCCATTCTTTCACAGCGACACCGTCTCCCCCAACCCTTTACGGCCTGTGCTCCTGTGAGCAACCCAACACCGACGGCTCCTTGGCCTACGGCTGTTTGGCAATGGATTACATCCCCCAAATCACCAGCGTTTCCTGGAAGAAAGATAATGAGCCGATCACCACTGGATTGAAGACTTATCCGTCAGTGCTGAACAAGAAGGGAACCTACACCCAGAGCAGCCAGTTAACCATCACCGAGTCAGAGGTGGGAAGCAGCAAAATCTACTGCGAGGTTCGACGCGGAGAGTCGGTCTGGATCAAGGAAATTCCAGGTTAGTGTTGTGGAAACTGTGAAAAATAGAAAAGCTTTAATGATCTTATTTAGAGCTTTGGCTCTACCATATTCAGAGTACCGTGCACAGTTCTGATCCCTCTAAACTCCAGCTGGTGTCTGCTTGACAGCAAAGAAGCTGTTAAAATATAAGAACAGTTTGCATTAGTTATTAATTTCTTCTAAAAATGTCTAACGTGTTTTTCTTGAAGATTGTAAAGGTGACAAGGTCCATCCAACTGTTATCCTCACCCAGAGTTCCAGTGAAGAAATCACAAGCAGAAGATTTGCAACTGTCTTGTGTTCAATCATCGATTTCCATCCAGAGTCAATAACCGTGAGTTGGTTGAAGGATGGACAACACATGGAATCGGGCTTCGTCACATCTCCCACCTGTGGAGTGAACGGGACCTTCTCGGCGACCAGTCGGCTGACAGTCCCCGCTAGGGAATGGTTCACCAACAAGGTCTATACCTGCCAGGTCTCCCATCAAGGGGTCACCCAAAGCCGAAACATCACCGGATCTCAGGGTAAGAGACTTAAACCAAAGAAGCTCCAGATCATTCTGTGCTCTGTTGTTAATCAAATAAAGGAATTTATAGGAACTCGTACAAAACACAGAATATTTTCTAATTTCCCATCATGCAGTTTGTATATTTCTTTCCGCTGTGAGTGCTGAATTAGGATTGCTCACGGTTCAACATGTCATCACATCACATCAATAGTCCCCTCTGCCTAGATGCCATATAGTGAGTGAGGTGACCTTGATATCAGGTTTATTCTGAGCGGCATTAAGTAATGAGGACAGGTTTATCAGACCTAACTGGTATTGCTTTCAGTATTAAAGATGAAAAGGGAATCTAACTGAGGTGTTTTAGTTGTTTATTGGAATTGATGGAGTCGATGGAGAAAAACATTTCTTCGGGTGTGGGACTCCAGAACAAGTGGGTATAACCTACAAATTTGACCAAGATCATATAGGGATGATATCAGGAAGGAGCTATTCACACAATGGGTAGCGCAAACCTAGAATTATCTCCCTCAACTCACTCTTGAAGTCTGGCATCAATTGAAACATTTAGTGTTGATATTGATAGATTGAAATTAGGCAAGGGAATAAGGGTAGACGGTGTTAAGATACAGATCAGCCATTGTCTAACAGAATGGTGGAACAGGCTCGAGGGGATGAATGGACTACTCTTTTTCTTCTGTTTTTATGATTGTCCTCTGGTCAGATCGCCCTCTGACTCCAGACGGACATATGAGGAGTTCTCACTCATGACAGATATTTGCAAAGTGCCTCAGACCGTTATTGCAATTTATTCTCCACATCAAAAAGACTCCTGAGAATATTTTCACCACCTTTCACCCCTCCTGCGATTGGTTCCAACATATTCTCAACTCCTCAACTATCGTGACAAGGCGCCAGAAAATTAACTTTTTTTTCCTGTTGGGCCAAAATTTCGGAATTTCGTTTGACACTCGTTTTGAGCCAGTGTGAATTACATGTCTAGCTTGTGCCCATGGGAGATAGAGCCATTATATTCAGCGGAGATACGAACATACTAATTAGGAGCAGGATTTGGTCACTCGGCCTCTCGAGCCGGCTCTGCCAGAGATTTCAGGAAGAACGTTATTCAGTGCGTAACACAAATTCTCCCACAATTATTCGTTTTTTACACCGCGTACTTGCTTCAAAGTCCATTACAGGCTTCTTAGGGTGCAAGTACACAGTATATGTTATAGGATCTCCAGGAAGCACTTTCAGGTTGTTGTCCTTCCAATAAACTATAATATTTTGAGCAACAGCTGGAGATTGATGTCTCGAAATTGATTTAATCTCCTAGAGACAGTGAAGGCTGAAAACTGGTGCCTGATTTTGAAGACGAATCTTTGTTTGCCTTTCATTTCTGTTTTACAGTTCCTTGCTCCTGCAATGATCCAGTAATTAAACTACTGCCACCATCAATAGAACAGGTCTTACTGGAGGCGACGGTGACCTTAAACTGCATCGTGTCTAATGCTCCTTATGGAGTCAATGTGTCCTGGACCCAAGAACAGAAGTCTTTGAAATCAGAGATTGCCGTCCAACCTGGAGAGGATGCAGACAGCGTGATCAGCACCGTAAACATCTCGACGCAAGCCTGGCTGAGTGGGGCTGAGTTCTACTGCGTGGTGAACCATCAGGATCTGCCGACTCCTCTCAGAGCATCCATCCACAAGGAAGAAGGTGAGCGGTGAGATTGAAGCTATAAGTGAGATGTTGTGATCATTTCTTGCGTTTGTGCAAGGCCCAATTCGTCCTTTTAAGTGCTCACATGGATTATTCTGATAATTTAAGTGTAATTCCACTGAAAAAACCCCTCTGGAACCATAGGTAATGCATTTAAGGGGAAGCGAGATAAGTAGATGAGGGAGAAAGGAATAGAAGGAGATGAAGTAAGGCGGGAGGAGGTTTGTGTGCAGAGTAAGCAACAACACAGACTAGTTGGGCCGAATGACCAGTTTTTCTGCTGTAAAATCTATGTAATGTTCCAGTCTAATCCTTTAAATTCTCATCGAGAAGGATTGCATCCACCTCTGCTCCGGGCTGGAAAACAGGACTGAGCCCAGAGGGGAAAAGGAAACCTTTAAAATTCAGCGCAAAGCACATTCCTTTCACATGTAACCACCGGTTTCATTGTCTCTGGAATTCTCCAGTTTATTGACATTAATTTTAATTTTTCTGCAGTTAAAGATCTGCGAGAACCGTCCGTGTCTATCCTCCTGTCCCCGGCAGAAGATGTCTCCGCTCAGAGGTTCCTCTCCCTCACCTGCTTAGTGAGAGGTTTCTCCCCCCGAGAGATCTTCGTCAAGTGGACCATCAATGACAAGTCGGTGAATCCTGGCAACTACAAGAACACCGAGGTGATGGCAGAGAACGACAACAGCTCCTACTTCATCTACAGCCTGTTATCCATTGCAGCGGAGGAGTGGGCCAGCGGCGCTTCTTACTCCTGTGTGGTGGGACATGAAGCGATCCCCTTGAAGATCATCAACAGAACAGTTAATAAATCGAGCGGTAAACCCAGTTTTGTGAACATTTCCCTTGCACTGTTGGACACTGTCAATTCTTGTCAATGAGAATCTCTCGATTGCATTTCAATTCTTAAATAAAAACCAATAAAGACCTTTTATTCCAACCGCGATTTAAATACACAGCCACTCAATTAATTTTGCTTCCCACATTTGCTAAGGGTAGATCTGTTCATGTAAAGTAGGATATTTGAAAAACACGGGCACAAGTCTGTAGAATGGTGCTCCAAGCTCAGATACACCACAGCTGAGCAACAAAGGAAGGGAATTCATTGCTGGATTCTGCAGAGTAACTTCAGCAACTTTCCCCCTCTGGGGGAGGTCCGAAATTTTCCCTTTTCTAACAAACAAACGCGGCGAATTGAGATTTTGGTGTTCCTGCTCCTCGTGTTGTCCATCCTTTCAGATTTGGGGCCAGTTTTAATTTGCAGCAGAGGAAAGACTGATCAGCCGAAGGGCCTGTTTCTGTGCTGTCTAACTCTGCGACTCCATGAATTGAGGACGACACACGAATACCAACAACACCCAAAATCCCCCAACAGGAAGAGGGAAAAGGACAATTTATTAACTCACTGTAACCCCACTTCCTGAACAGAGAAAGGGAAAGGGCAGTTGTTAATCCACTGTAACTCCACTTCTCCAACAGAGAGAGGGCAGAGGGAGATGTGAACCGATTGCAGCCCTCACTCAATTCCTCCAATAGATAAACGAGCAAGGACATTTTTTAACCCACTAGACTCTCACTCCTCCGGCAGAGAGCTTGGAAGGCAACTGCTCTCTATTATATGGACTCAGTTGTCATCAGTACAAAGTCAGCTTCTAGCTGACTGTGCGAGCATTTTAAACTTTCTACACGGAAACCATCTTGTAAAACATATATGTATGCAACATAATATCTTTAAACTTTTCCCTGTTAATCTTGTTGAAACAGATTGAATTCTAACAGTCCAATTCTAACCAGTGATATAATCCTCCTCTGTTTTTTCATACTTGTGCTCCTGATGTTTATGAGGCCCATCAGTTGCATTGCTGCATGCATGCAGATGATGTCATATTGCATCTCTCACAAAATACATTTACACAGAATAGTGAAGAATGTTCTCGACAATGCACACTGTCAAGGCCAGACCTGGTTATTGGTTCTCTGTGAAACTTTGAAGAATAATAAAAACACACAGGCACACGGACACAAACACACACATAAACACACTCACATACACCTACACACTGGAACAGACACAAATGCTGATATATAGGCTCCCACAATCACACACATAAACATAAACATAACGACGCACCGTAGTACAGTCTCACGTACACAGAAACATAGACATAAAAGCACACACATGGATTCACCATTGACACACATACATGGGCGTATATATTAGCACATTAGCAAACTGGCAAACATGCACCCAAACATGTCGATAGATAGACACATTAACACACAAATAAACACCAACATTAATATACTGACACACTCACTCACACACAAATAAACACCAACATTAATGTAAATAAATGCAAGATACTGCAGATGCTGGAAATCAGAAATAAAAACAAGAAATGCTGGAAACACACAGCAGGTCTGGCAGCATCTGTGGAGAGAGAAGCAGAGTTATCGTTTCAGAACAGTAACCCTTCATCAGAACTGGCAAATATTAGAAATGTAAAAGGTTTTAAACAAGTAAAGTAGGGGTGGGGCAAGGATAACAAAAGAGAAGGTGTTGATAGGACAAAGTCACAGAGAATAACTGACCAGAAGGCCACAGTTTGCCTTTGATCCTTTTATATTTTAAACGTTTGCATTTCTAATATTTGCCAGTTCTGATGAAGGGTAACTAACCAAGCTTAATGTACTTACACACTCACTCACAGCATCAACAGCAACTTAAGATACTGACACATTCACTCACACAGAAATAAACACCAACATTAATATACTGACACACACATGGATAAACAAACACGCACATAAACACATACATTCGCACACATGTACAAATAATCATACATGAACACACGCATTAATGCATAAATGTAAACATTAACACACACACGCACATTATCACACTTATGGAGGTACCAACACATGTAAACAAACACATTAACAAACCCAGATCGACACATTGACACATAAAATCGGATTAACTTACAGGGACACATAAAGATCCATCAACACAGAAACACAGGTTAACAAACTCACACATAAATAAATATTGACACACTCATACAAAACATGGACAGATAGGCACAACACACACACAAGCACACACAGCCGCATACACACATGCGGTCATTTGAATACACATATCTATGCACATTGGCACAGCCATCAACATATAAACTAGAACATTAATACACTCGCACTTGAATATATAAACGAACAAATAAACACACTCATTAACACTCACACGCAAGCACACATGGATACACACACACAGAGTAATGCAAAGCAAGAGATACTGATACACACACACAGAAGCAATAAAGCGCACAGACAAAAACACTAGACTATAGACGAAAGCAGAATTCAAATGCAATATTTGAACAGACAACGTCCCCAACAATTTCCTTGATACATGTTGGACTTTCAATCGCAATAAAGCAATGTTCTCAGTTAGAAACTGCGATCAATTAATGATTTACTAACCACTCTCATCACAAATAAACAAACAAGATTGGAATTCACATTCGATCTCTTACCCAGCACCATTGACAATCTCCAAACAAGTAGTTATCTGAATCTATCTTCACAATAATTGTTATCGATCAGCAAACCTCCCTCGGTATCTCACCATAATTGCTAAGGATAGAACGAAATTGATCCAAAATAAAAGCGCTTGACACTGAAGGAAAAACTGACATATTTTCCAATATGACCTGGACGAGGATCATAAAGAAAGAACGACTGTGGCGTTACTAACAGAGATTGATTGCTGAATGTGATTAATCTAACAATAGATATAGATTTAAAATTAAATTCGGGAGCAAAATCATGGGTTAAGGAAGAGAAATGCGAATGCAAACTAACAATCTTATATCCTGCTTTAATAAATAATCTAAATATATTTCCTCCTCTACATCACTGTAGATTCCTCAGACCACATCTGGATTGAAGACAATGAGCAAGAGAGCGGCAGCGTCTGGACAACAGCTTCTACATTCATCATCCTGTTCTTCCTGAGCATTTTCTACAGTGCTGCCGTCACTCTGGTGAAGGTGAGAAGATTCAAACCACTCACACTTCAATTTGACTGAAGCTGTTTAGTAAATCTCTAAAACTTTCATCGATTTAAAAAAAAACTCTGAGATGAAATTTCCAGACCACGAAATCTCTGCTTCATTCTTTTATCCCTCTTTTACAGGTCAAGTGAATGATTGAATTTCGGCCGGCCTGGATTTTCCTCATTTTCTAACATCTCTGTATGACCAAAAAAAGAGGAAACCTGTAAAAGTAGAATACTTTCAGTTTATGGTTCCGAATCTGCAGCTGAGAAAATCATAAACATTAACTTAGTTGTTTTTTTTGAAATGTATGAGATAATCGTGGCAATAATGTAAATGTACCTTCGACATTCATGTGTAAATAAGTAACTATTCCTTACTCATAAGTGTTTCCTCTCTTTTATGTTTTCTCTCTCTCATATGTTACAGTTTTACAGACAGCTGCAGCTCAGACCGCATGTGTTCTGTTCTCAATGTGATGCACAGTTGTTATATTCACTCTTCCTTTTCTTTTAAAGTCTTCTCTGTAAAATGTTCCTTTTGAAATTGCTAATAAATATTGAACAACAACAAACTTGGACTTTGCTGAATCCTTTACCCCAAGGCCACCCACACCGCTCTATATTCCCTGTTCCACGTTTTTCCCCTTTCCTGACATCTATTTTGCACCAGTCCGTCTGGTTGCGTTTAAACCCACGGCTCTTCGGTGAAAGAGCCGCTGCGCCATCCAGAGCCCCATCAGAGTAAAGACACCTTTCCCTCTGCCTCATTGTGACAACCACCAGAGGCAGAAAGACCGCACAGCGACCAGGAGCACCTCGCTGACTTCCACTATCTTATGTTCTGTCAGAGTCACCTGCCAGGTTATATTAAAGAGCAGCATTCTGCTCTATCACAGATTGATACAGTATGGCATAACAAAGAATGCGGTCCCAACAAACTTTTCCAGGACAGGCATGGAAAAGGTTAGATGTCGGAGTAATCTCACTCTGCACTGTCCCATCAAACACTCCCAGGACAAGTACAGCACCAGTTAGACACAGAGTAAAGCTCTTTCTACACTGTTTCGCAGGACAGGTATGGTACAGGTTAGATTTATTACACAGACACGTGAGGAAGAACAAACCCTGGGCCTGATTCCTCGAGACTGGTGCATATCTGACATAATAAATCATCGAGTACAAATACCGAGCATTATCCCAAGAAACTGGGGTCCATCTGACAAGCAGGAAGCACAAACCCTAAGAATGATTCCCACAGCTTGGGGCTTAGCTAAAGCAAAGGAGAAGACATGCCTTGGAAATAATGTCCAATGCCTGAACGGTATGTGATAAACAAGGCAGCACTATTCCTGGGATGAATCCCAAAGCCTGGGGCCGATCAGACAAAGGAGAGGCAATAAATTGTGGGAATGATTCCTGGAGTCTGACGCCTATCTGATACAGAGACTCTATCTTTGTATTTTCTGTTATACACACAACCCATTCTCTCTCCACATGTTCTGTCTCACACACACATACTCCACCTTTCTGTTATGCACAGGCCGAATCTCTGCCTCCACCTTTTCTGCTTTACCCATTACCCGTGCTCCTTGCCACATGTTTCCATGATGTCTTTCCTCTCTCTCTCTGCTCCTTCCCTCTGATGCCATCTGTTTGAACTCACTGAAGATCACTCCAGGTATCCTCTCTCCCTGCTTAATTCCCTCTATTACCATCTCACTGAAATCATTGAACATCACCCCAGGTATCTTCTCTCCCTGTTCCAATCCCTCTGTCCCATCTCCCTGAGCTAACTGAACATCACTCCAGGAATCCTCTCTCCCTGCTCCATTCTCTTTGATACCATCCCTCTGAACTCACTGATCGTTACCCAGGGATCCGCATTCTATCTCCCTTTAAAAGAAGTGGCTGTCGAGATAGTGGATGCATTGGTTGTAATCTGCCAAAATACCCTAGTTTCTGGAAAGCTCCTGGCTGATTGGAAACCCGTAAAATGTGGTGTGACAGACAGCAGGAAGCCATAGACCTTTTGGCCTAACAGCTGTCACAACTATTTAGACAGAATCTCAAGACCTTGAAGAGAGTGCAGAGGAAGTACACCAGAATAGTAGCAGGAGTATGGCATCAAGGAGCACGAGCAAAACTGGAGTCAATGGGAATCAGGGGAAAACTCTCCGCTGGTTGGAGTCATATCTAGCACAAAGGTGGATGGTTGTACTTGTTGGAGGTGAATCATCTCACCCCCAAGACATCACTGCAGGAGTTCCTCAGGGTAGAGTCCTAGACCCAACCATCTTCAGCTTCAATTTCAGCAATATTCATTTTCATCTTCCCTCCATCATAAGGTCAGATGATTGCACAATGCCCAGCACTCTTCCACCTCGAAGGAGAAGCGCAGCAGATGCATGGGAACACCACCAACTTCAAGGACCCCTCCAAGCCACACACCATCCTGACCTGGGACTATATCGTCGTTCCTTTGCTGTCGCTGGGTCAAAATTCAAGATCCCTTCCTAATAGCACCGTGGGTGCACCTACACCCCAAGGACTGCAATGGTTCAAGAAGGCAGCTCACCACCACCTTCTCAAGGGCAATTAGCGATGGCAATAAATGCTGACCTCGCCAGCGATGCCCACATCCCGTGAAGGAATGAATAAAGTGATAAACTTGTATGTGGGGAACCGAGAAAAACTGGGATTGCTCTCCCCATATCAGTATAGAGTAGATTGCATGTAACTGGTGTAACCCAGGACTCCGATTTAAAAGAATTGCTTAAAAAAGGACAAGGAAAAATAAGTTTTATTTAATACATGGAGATTTGTTAAGATTTAGAATGCATTGCTTGGAAGGTTGGTGGAAGCATTTTGGAATAGTAACTTTCGAAAGAGAATTGTTCCTTTACTTGAAAATGAAAACAATGCAGCGTAGTGTGAAAATTGTAAATGGTGAGGGATGATTTAGAGAGATCTTTCAAAGAGGCATAGGGACGCTGGACCAAAATCTTGGAACTCCCTTCCTAACAGCACTTTGGGTGTTTCTACCCCACAAGACTGCGGCAGTTCAAGAAGGCAACTCATCACCACTTTCTTAAGGCCAATTAGGGATCGACAATAAATGCTAGCCTGGACAGCGACACCCAAATCCCATGAAGGAATTACAAAAAAAAATGATATTCAGCTGCGAGGTCTCCTCAAGTTGAATATCACATCAGGTTAAGGGAAGGAAGAATTAACGGCCCTTCTGGAGGGCTCGGAGTGATATTTGGGAATGGGTGGTGTTGATGCTTGAACTCTTTCGCTGCCCCAATATCTCTCTCCCCTCATTCCCCACCACTATCATTTGGAGCTGTCCTGTCCTCTGTGCTACATTTATCGTGAATTGCCCTCGCTGACTCTCTCTGTCCCTTTGTCCTTTCCCCGGACTGCGTAAGACTTATTGGTGCACGGCAGCTTTAAGATGCTAGACAGACCTGCCTTGGGTCACAGCCATGAATCAGGGATCACAGGGGCTGATCGGAGGGTGGAGACGGCCGTGGCCCCCTGACTCGAAATCAATGGGGGAAACAGCCAATCACAGTGCGACGACACGGTGAAACCCATTTCTGTCATCCACAGCTCGGCTAACCGGCGTCTGCCGTGGTTTTGAGACGTACGCTCCGCCATCTTTGCATGACGTACACTACGATAGCTTTCTGTGGCGTACGGTCGGCCATGCGTCAGTGACGTCACATATTGTTTGCCGTTTATTTAGAAGAACAACTCTTTTGAAAGGAAAACCGACTTCAGTTTCCATCAAAATTGCTGTTCCATCTTCGTCTGTAAATGTGAAGGTTTCGTCCGCACCAGGACAGCTTTGAGGAGGGATGATATGCTAAATGAATCATCAAATGAGGGTGAAGTAAAAATGGAAATTAGAAAAGCAAAGCGAGGACATGAAAAAATATTGGCGGGGAAATCAAGGAAAACTTGAAGTCGTTTTATCAGTACATTATTAGCAAGAGGATAACTAAGGAAAGGGTCGGGCCAATCAGAGATGTACAAGGGAACATACGCTTAGATGCAGAAGATGTGGGCAAGGTTCTGAATGAGCTTTTTGTCTCTGTCTTTATAAAGGAGAGGGTTGATGCAGATATTGTAGTTAAAGAGGAGGATTGTGAAATATTAGATACGATAAGCATAATGAGAGAGGAAGTACTGGAGGGTCTGGTATCCCTGAAAGCGGATAAATCGCCAGGGTCTGATGGATTTCATCCCAGGTTGTTAAAGGAAGCTAGGGAGGAAATAACAGATGGGCTGAGGATCATCTTCAAATCCTCACCAGATACAGGAGAGGTACCAGACTATTGGAGGCATGCACAATGGCGGACCTGGTGCAGAAACGCGATGAGGTCAGCACTACATGATTAAGTCATCCTGCGCATGTGCCACTTAGTCCTGGCAAGATGTAGCTGACCTCATCTCCTCTGGAGATCTTCCCACTACAGCTTGCAACCCCATACTCCAACAACCCCGGATAGCCCGCTTCTACCTCCTTCCCAAAATCCACAAACAGGACTGTCCCGGCAGACCCATTGTGTCAGCCTGCTCCTGCCCCACTGAACTTATTTCCTCCAATCTTGACTCTATCTTTTCTCCGGTGTTCCAGTCTCTTCCCACCTACATCCGTGGCTCTTCTGATGCCCTACGTCATTTTGACAATTTTCAGTAACCTGGCCCCAACCGCCTCCTCTTCACTATGGAGGTCCAATCGCTCTACACCTCCATCCCCCACCAGGACGGTTTGAGGGCTCTCTGCTTCTTCCTTGAACAGAGGCCCAACCAGTCCCCATCCACCACCACCCTCCTCTGCCTGGCTGAACTTGTTCTCACATTGAACAACTCCTCCATCAACTCCACTCACTTCCTTCAAGTAAAAGGTGTTGCAATGGGTCCCCGCATGAATCTTAGTTATGCCTGTCTTTTTGTGGGATATGTCGACCATTCATTGTTTCAGTCCGACTCAGGCCCCCTCCCCCAACTCTTTTTCCAGTACATTGATGACTGTATGTTTGTACTTGCGGCTGTTCAATTTTCAGTCCATTAACAGCTTATCTGTACGAATGCTTTGTCTTTCAACACACCATTAACATATTGTTTGCCTTTGCTCCATGACCTTCTGGTCAGCTATTCTGTGACCTTGTCCTATTCATACCTTCCCCTTTATTATCTCTTGCCCCACCCCGCTTTACTTTCTTCTCACCTTATACATTTCTAATATTTGTGAGTTCTGAAGAAGGTCCCTGACCTGAAACGTTAACTCTGCTTCTCTCTCCACAGATGCTGCCAGACCTGCTGAGTATCTCCAGCATTTCTTGTTTTTATTTCAGATTTCCAGCATCCGCAGTATTTTGCTTTTCAAACTAATTCATGACAACGCTACTTCATCGAGAACGTCATCAGGACGCGCCGCAGTGCGCACATGCGCAGACGGTCTCATGCCCCCTGCGCATGCGCTGCGGTCCGACTTACCAGGACCGCTTTGCGCATGCGCAGAGGACGCGGTACGCGCATGCGTACACATTCTCTTTATCTCTGCGCATGCGCTGCGTTCCGACCTGCCGGTTTGGTTGTGCGCATGCGCAGATGACGTCATCGCGTTATTTCGTCTTCCTCGCCGACGCGCCAGTTTGGCCTCTGCGCATGCGTCAAATCTTCGGCGCGACTTTTTGAAAGTGGAAGGAGGGGAGGTTTCGTCGGGCATCTTATCTGAATTATTTGTTCGTTTTGGAGACTTGCTTCATTTTTATTTGACACAGGAGATTGTTCCAAGGTAAGTTGCTCTGCCTTTGTAAGTTGCTCTGAAAACATTTCCATTGTCTGGGCCACCGCATGTTCTCCAGTCCCTGTTGTGAGTTGCTCTGAAAACATTTCCATTGTCTGGGCCACCGCATGTTCTCCAGTCCCTGTTGCGAGTTGCTCTGAAAACATTTCCATTGTCTGGGCCACCGCATGTTCTCCAGTCCCTGTTGTGAGTTGCTCTGAAAACATTTCCATTGTCTGGGCCACCGCATGTAGCAGGATGAAGGCACAGTGACTGTGATTTCTGGCGCCAAACAGTACACACTGCAGATACATGATGGCCAGTCTACCTGCAGCTGCATCTTCTCCATTCAGACTTTGTTGCCCTGCAAACATGCTGTTGTTGTGCAGAGGCATCTGGGTCTGCGTTTGGACAGGCTCGCCCCCAATTGTCGCTGGCGTGCATCTCAGACACCAACGACGACAGGCATGGCTGCTGCCATTGTGATTACAGAGGAACAGCCAAGGCCCCTCAGCCACAATGAAAAATACCGCTTGCTTTCAGATCAATTGTACCAGCTACAACAGGCCATTCTGCAGAGTGGAACGGCAGCATTCATGAGGAGACTGGACTGGCTGCGGCAACAGACTCTCCGCTGGCAGCAAGGACTGGCTGATGAGATGGAGCCATTTACTATGCCCAACAATTGCCCGGAAGCACCTTCGGATGGAGGTGGCCGTGCGCTGGACATCAGTCACATGTCACAAACCCTGGATCCTGAGCGTCTCACCCCCTGGCCTAATGATCTGATGGACCATACATATGCCTACCTGTTCAAATCTCCACTTCCCCTACCTGCGGTACCCTCTCCTTGCTGCTCAGTTACACAGTCACCTGCTCCTACACCCATCAGGGCAGTGCACATGGACACACAGTTACCGGCTCCTACACCCGACAGGGCAGTGCACATGGACACACAATTACCTGCTCCTACACCCATCAGGGCAGTGCTCATGAGCACACAGTTACCTGCTCCTACACCCATCAGGGCAGTGCTCATGGACACACAGCCACCTGTTACCCCATCCGACGTTGAAACAACCATGCAGAGCCTTGTGAGACTCCGCAATTGCCAGTTGCTGCCTGTCAAGCCGAGAGGGCGTCCAAAGGGGTCAAGCACTTGGGGAACATTCAGCAAGAAGAGACTGAGCACTAAAAGAAACAAGCATGCCGTGTCCAGTGGTAGCAGAAATGTGAATGCTCTTGCTGTGAACACAACTGGTGATAGTAGTAGGCAGGATTAAATGAGAATGGATGGAAAGACGCACGACTAACATCACCACTGGCAGGGAACTGCTGGGCTAAATGGCCAGCTTTATGCTCATAGCCCAAAAGAAATGTGCTTCTTTTCCAGCACCCTCACATCATTCATGTTTTCCCTGAGAGCAGCATTGAACCATCACGAGATAGGGACAGTAACATCATCCTGCCTCCTACAGCTGAGGTGGGTACTAAGTGATCCATTGGCGGTGTTATCAGTACATGCCTTTACCGCAGAACACAAAGCATTCTCAACAGTAATTTCATTGGAGGGAGGGAAGCTCTGACACTGATGTTCTTTCCTTATTTTCTTTCATGTAAAACGTGCCCTTGAGAAAACAATCCTTGACACTTAAGGACGGCATTCAAGCAAAGGAGGCAGTGCGGGAGAGGACGCAAGGATGTGCTGATTCCTGCATCTGAGGTGGGTAATAAGTGCTTCATTGGCGACGTTATCAATTGGTGCCTTCACTGCAGAACTTAAAAAGGTGTGCACAACAGTAATTTCAGTGGATGGAGGGAGGCAAGCTCTGACTCTGATTTGCTTTATTTCTTTTCATGTAAAACATGCCATCGAGAAAACAATCCTTGAGACTTAAGGTCAGCATTCAAGCAACGAAGGCAACTAGATCATGCTGCGGAGCTCATCACGATGTGGAAAGGAACATTGCATTTATGGATGAATTGGGAATGCACATTGGGATGCGCTTGGGGAACATTCACCAAGAATAGACTGAGCTCAGACTCTTGTGACTTTGCCTTCTTCACATGGACAATACAGTAGTGGAATAGAGAGCCAAGCTTTTATTCACCACAAGGCTCTCCAGGAACAATCTCTTTAGCTGTGCATAGCAGAGACTCGGCCTGTCTGTCTAACGGGAATGCTGGACACAACACTCATGTATCCATGCACAGCAGTTCCTCGGATACTTAATGAACTTAATAAAACTTTTCAATAATTAAACCCAGAATTGTTGAGGTTTTGTTTTGCATGCTATTTCCCCGACTTTGAAACTGCACTTCAGATATTCAACTATGGTGGGGAGGGGGGGGGGGGGGGGTAGAGGGAGGGGTGTTTGAAGAGGGGGAGGGGTGGGGAGTGCGGGGAGGGGTGGGGAGAGGGAGCATGCAAAATGCAGGGACCAAACATTTGCAATGCCTGAAGTACTGAGGAGAAGTAGAGAAAGCAACTGGGTAGGGGAGAAAGCAACTGGATTGGGCATCCGCAGCTGGAGGGAACGGCTGAATGGAGAGGGCCGGAAGCGAGAGGCCGTAGAGAGCCGCGGGGAGCGAGCGTGCGAAGACCTTGGTGTCACCGGGTCCAGGGACTGGCCAGTAAGTCTTTTGCTGTTGTGTTTATGGCGCATGCACAGAAAAAGGCACTCCTCTTCCGTTCTGCTGCTCCCCCCCACTCTCTCCCCTTCCTCCCTCTCCCCCCCAGCTCTCCCCCTCCCCCCTTCCTTACCCCTCCCTCTCCCTATTTCACCCCCTCCCCCTTTCTCTCCCTGTTTCTCCCCCTCTCCCTCTTTCTCCCCTCTCCCTCTTTCTCCCCTCTCCCTCTTTCTCCCCCCACCCTCTCTCTCCCCCTCCCTCTCCCTCTTTCTCCCCCCCTCCCTCTCCCTCTGTCTCCCCCCTCCCTCTCCCTCTTTCTCCCCCTCCCCCCTTCCTGACCTCTCCCTCTTTCTCCCCCTCTCCCCTCCCTCTTTCACCCCCTCTCCCCTCCCTCTTTCTCCCCATCTCCCCTCCCTCTTTCTCCTCCCCTCCCTCTTTCTCCCCCCCTCCCTCTCCCTCTTTCTCCCCCCCTCCCTCTCCCTCTTTCTCCCCCCCTCCCCGGCACCGCTACCGCTGGTCACCCCGCGCTGCTCTCCCCGGCCCCCGCGCTGCTCTCGCCGGCCCGCTCCACTCTCTCACTCCGGCCATTGATTTCTGCCACGTGTTTGTTAGGTTTCATCTCTGTGATTTTTTGAGCAGCGCCATCTTTAGTCCTGGCAGCTGCAACAGTCGCAGGCTGTGACGTTTCCGTGGCACATGCTGTATCTGCGCATGTGCCAAAACAGCGCCACGACTGATCGCGTTGTCAACAATTGCGGTCTTTGCTTTCATGAAGATGTAGCTGCGCTTGGGCGTAGGTAGGCACACTCCGATGACGTCAGCGGGCCGGTGCGTTGTCAGGAATCACTTTGTTAGTGAAACTGCCAAGATTCACTCAGCAGGTCTGGCAGCATCTGTGGAAAGAGAAGCAGAGTTAACGTTTCGGGTCAGTGACCCTTCTTCGGAACTGACAAATATTAGAAAAGTCACAGATTATAAACAAGTGAGGTGGGGGTTGGGCAAGAGATAACAAAGGAGAAGGTGCAGATTGGACCAGGCCACATAGCTGACCAAAAGGTCAAGGAGAAAAGGCAAACAATATGTTAATGGTGTGTTGAAAGACAAAGCATTAGTGCAGATTAGGTGTGAATATACTGAATATTGAACAGCAGCAAGTGCAATCCTGAAGAAAAACAACCTGAAAAAAACAGTGGGTAAGCAATCTCTGACACCTCCCTTCCCTTCCTCGACTTCTCTGTCTCCATCTCTGGGGATAGGTTGTCTACAAATATCCATTATAAGCCCACTGGCTCCCACAGCTACCTCGACTACACTTCTTCACACCCTGCCTCCTGTAAGGACTCCATTCCATTCTCCCAGTTTCTCCGTCTCCGACGCATCTGCTCTGATGATGCTACCTTCCATGACGGTACTTCTGATATGACCTCCTTTTTCCTCAACCGAGGATTTCCCCCCACTGTGGTTGACAGGGCCCTCAACCGTGTCTGACCCATTCCCCGCACCTCTACCCTCACCCCTTCCCCTCCCTCCCAGAACCGTGACAGGGTTCCCCTTGTCCTCACTTTTCATCCCACCAGCCTCCATATCCAAAGGATCATCCTCCGCCATTTCCGCCACCTCCAGCGTGATGCCACTACCAGTCGCATCTTCCCCTCCCTTCCCCTGTCAGCATTCCGAAGGGATCGTTCCCTCCGCGACACCCTGGTCCACTCCTCCATTACCCCCACCACCTCGTCCCCGTCCCAGGGCACCTTCCCTTGCAATCGCAGGAGGTGTAATACCTGCCCATTTACTTCCTCTCTCCTCACTATCCCAGGCCCCAAACACTCCTTTCAGGTGAAGCAGCGATTTACTTGTCCTTCTTTCAATGTAGTATACTGTATTCGCTGCTCACAGTGTGGTCTCCTCTACATTGGGGAGACCAAGCGCAGACTGGGTGACCGCTTTGCGGAACATCTCCGCTCAGTCCGCAAGCAGGACCCTGAGCTTCCGGTTGCTTGCCATTTCAACACTCCCCCCTGCTCTCATGCTCACATCTCTGTCCTGGGATTGCTGCAGTGTTCCAGTGAACATCAACGCAAGCTCGAGGAACAGCATCTCATCTACCGATTAGGCACACTATAGCCTGCCGGACTGAACATTGAGTTCAATAATTTCAGAGCATGACAGCCCCCAACTTTACTTTCATTTTTAGTCATTTTTAGTTATTTTTTCTTCCTTTTTTTTTTACATTGCTTTTAAAATTTTTGCAATCTTTTTTTGCATTTATTTCATTTCATCTTAGTTTGCTCAGTTTGCTTACCCACTGTTTTTTTCAGGTTGTTTTTCTTCAGGTTTGCACTTGCTGCGGTTCAATATTCAGTATATTCACACCTAATCTGTACTAATGCTTTGTCTTTCAACACACCATGAACATATTGTTTGCCTTTTCTCCGTGACCTTTTGGTCAGCTATGTGGCCTGGTCCAATCTGCACCTTCTCCTTTGTTATCTCTTGCCCATCCCCCACCTCACTTGTTTATAATCTGTGACTTTTCTCATATTTGTCAGTTCCGAAGAAGGGTCACTGACCCGAAACGTTAACTCTGCTTCTCTTTCCACAGATGCTGCCAGACCTGCTGAGTGAATCCAGCATTTCTTGTTTTTGTTTCAGATTTCCAACATCCGCAGTATTTTGCTTTTATATCACTGTATTCTAGATGTGTTCTCACCAATGGCCTGTATAACTGAAGCATAATATCCTTAATTTTATTTTCAGTTCCTGTCGTAATAAATTATAGCAATCCATTAGACTTCTTTTTTACTGTACCTGCATACGAACCTTTTGTGCCTCATGCAGTAGAATTCCTAGATCGCTCTGCACCCCGAAATTCTGCAGTCGTTCTCCGTTTAAGTAATACTCTGCTTTTTTATTCTTCTTGCCAAAATGAACAACTTCACATTTTCACACATCTACGAGATTTTTGCCCACTCACTTAACCTATCTATATCGGTCTGCAACTTCCCTATGTCCTCTTTACAACATACTTTCCTACCTATCATTGTGTCATCTGCAAATTTAACTACCATGCCATTGCTCCCCTCATCTAAGTCATTGATATTAACTGTAAAAGGTTGAGGCTCCAGCACAGACCCCTGTGGGGCTCCACTCGTCACATCCTGCCAATCAGAAAATGACCCATTTATGCATACTGTCTGTTTCCTTCCAGCCAGCCAATCTTCTATCCATGCTCATATGTTATCCCCGGACACCATGAGCTCCTACTCTGCGCAATAACTTTTTATGTGGCACCTTGTCAAATGTTTCTGCAAATCAAGTACAGCACGTCAACGGACTTCCCTTTATCCACAGCGCAGGTTACTCCTTCAAAGTTTTCCAATAAATTGTTTAAACGTGATTTCCTTTTCACAAAACCATGCTGACTATTCCCGATTACCTTGAGTTTTTCTAGCTCGAGCCGACTTGATGATCGATTCCAATACCTTCCCCACGACAGACGTCAAGCGAACTGCCCTATTTTCTGACCTGATTTCTGCCTCGACCACCCACCACCAACACAGCAGCTGAATAGAGGGGTAATATTTGCTACTTTCCAGTCTGATAGAAACTTTCCAGAATATAGCAAATTTTGAAAAATTAACACCAACGCATCTACTACCTCATTAGCCACCTCTTTTAAGACCCTAGGATGCAACCCATCAGGACGCAGGAAATTGTTAGCCCGCAGATCCATCAGTTTGCTCACTACCGGTTCCCTGGTGATTGCAATTTCACCAATTTCCTCTCTTGCTTCCACCTCCTGATTTTCAGCTATTACTGGAATGGTTTCTGTATCCTCTATAGTGATGACAGAAACGAAATATTTGTTCATTTCATCCGCCATTTCCTTATTATCTACTATGAGCTCCCCATTCTCTCTCCCTAGAGGACCAACCCGTACTATAAATACTTTTTTCCTTTTTAAAATACACGTCGAAACTCTTGCTATCCGTTTTTACATTTCTAAGTAGCTTCCTCTCCTATTCTAATTTATTTCTCCTTATTAACCATTTAGTCATTCTCTGCCGTTCTTGATATTCTGACCAATAATCTGACCTGACACTTATCTTTGCGCATATAAATTTATTTCCTTAAGTTTGATGCTTTCGTCAACTTCGTTGGTTTACCACCGATAGTGGATCCTCCCCTTAGAATATTTCTTGACAGTAAGGATATACTTATCCTGAGCATTCTGAAATATCGCCTTAAACTTCTGCCATTTTTAAACTATTAACCAATCTGTTAACCTAGTAACCCAGTTCACTTCAGCTAGCTCAGCTTTCATGCCCACATAGTTGCCCTTTTCCAGTTTAGAATACTCGTCTTAGACCTGCTCTTCTCTCATTCAAACTGGATGTAACATTCAATGATATTGTGATCGCTACTACCCAGAGGTGCCTTTACTCTGAGGTCATTAATTAATCCAGTCACTTTACACAATACCAAGTCCAGTAAAACCTGCTCTCTGGTTGATTCCAGAACGCGCTGCTCTAAGAAAGTATCGGCTGTCTCCACTCTTTACTCACAATTGAAAATGTTTTCTTCTTCCGGTCTTTAGGTTAAAGGTTCAAAACCTTTGTGTCTGCATGGTATATAAATTCAGGACCACTCCCAATCGATCTTTGCGGAAGCAGGAGCTGTCAGATGAGGACAATGTCGAAACACAGAATTTCCCACACCCTGATCACGGGTATCTGAACCTTTCTCCCTCTCGCCACCAGAGGTCGTGAGATAACAATGTTCATTTTATGGATCTGTCGCCGGGCAGCGAAGTGAGTTAAGTTTATATTAAACTTATATATATTCAAAAATATACTCCAAAACCTGAGTATAATTTGGAATATATAGACGTTCAATAGCTGATATCAACTTCTCAGAGTAATCATTACAAAGAAGCATCTACATATCGAAGGATTACTTCTGAACAGTGTGGGTGGAAGATCGTGAAAGAATATTAAACTGTGAACGTCAGACACACCCTGAAATCTGAGTTCTGAATCATTAACTGTATCGTTACTGAAGGTCGATGTTAAATGAATGAAAGACAAATCGAAACCACCTGTATTTTGTTTATTTTCCTTCTCCACTCCTTTTGCCATTCTGAGTGGAATTTGTAACAGCAGTTTTTCATGTCCTGCTGATGTTGAGTATTCTGTTTTAGTGAGAACCCACCCTACATTCCGAAGGCTTCGAACCCGCTCCTGGCGCTCTGCTCCCGCCCACTTTCAGCCAAACAGCAACACATTGCTACAAAGCACTGATGTCTGTTCAGTAGTTTGTTCAGTAACAGCAGATATCATCGTTCTAATGTGATGGATCTATAAATCACTCCGATAAAATACCTGATCAATGTTAATTCACAAGTTAATTGATCGGTGAGGGAAATCTCACTGGATTCACGGTTACCTTGGTGCTGATGGTGAAGATACTGGAATTTGAGAGGAAGAATTAACGCCAGTATAAACCAAATCCAGTAACAATCTCATGTTTCTGGTTACAATAACCAGACAAGGGATTCTGTCCCCGCCCCACGACTCTAATAGCGGAACCATTCCCCATATGAGGACAGTGACTGTAGCCCAGCTCGGGGTGTTTCCATTCACTGACAGCCAGCTCACCACCTACCGCTCTCACAGCACCACTGGGGACACAAGGAAGTGAGGTGAGAGAATCCTGAGACAAGACAGCAGATTATTGAGGGTGGGGATTAGAACGGGTGTCTTCAAATATCCAACTCCCCTTTTACAGAGCGGACAGCGACAATGCGGCTACTCAGCATCTGGGTTGTGTGGGGAGCATTTCTGACAGGTAATTGTGGACAAAACACATTTCATCTTTTCTCTCGTTTCACAAACATGGTTTGAACCTGAATTTTCAACAACCGTCGGTCTGATCTTTTCCTGTTTAAACTTGTTTTTCAGATTTAAGTCATGGAGATTCTGTCACTCAGCCGCGTTCCCCAGATGTTAAGACAGAAGGAGAAGCGGTGATTTTAAGCTGTACCTATGATACGACACGGAGCGAGTATTCTTTATACTGGTACCAGCAACACCCAGATACACAGCCCGAGTTTATACTGAGGAAGGATTCTGATAATTATGAAGATAAAGCAGATTTTGCTAAAAATCATTTCTCCGCTGAACTCCACACCGTGACTAAATTCACCAGTTTAACCATCTCAGGGCTGCAGCTGACTGACTCTGCCGTGTATTACTGCGCCTTCAGACTCACAGTGATGGAAAGCAGTCTCACCCCTGCACATAAACTGCCTTTGGAGTGTGGGTGGGAGCTCTGGTCTGTTGGGGTCTGTGTAGAATCGCAGGCAGATGTGCAGCGACAATGTGCCGCGCGCTGTCAGGCACTCAAACACACACCGAGAGGAAACCAAATTAACCTCGGATCAAACTGTCACCCAACTGTTTCCAGGAACGGCCGAGAAATCAAACTACAGAATCCAATCAGACAGACAGATCCAGCACAGAAAACATATGTGAGGACCCCAGTTCTAATCCCCAGCCTCAATAATCTGCTGTCATGTCTCAGGATGCTCTCATCTCACTTCCTTGTGTCTCCAGTGGTGCTGTGAGACCAGTCGGTCGTCAGCTGGCTGTCAGTGAATGGAAACACCCCGAGCTGGGCTACAGTCAGAGTTCTGATAGGGAAATGGCTGCACATTTAGAGACCGGGGGTGGGAATGAAACCCTGGCCTGTTAATTATCACCAACCTGCTCAGGATTGTTAATGGCGACAGAAAATATTCCATCATTAAGGAGACACCCTGAAGCACAATGGACATTAGAGGAACTCTGTGTTTTGCGCTTGTTTTAAACATCACAGACACTACCTTGTGAAATCTATTCATTGTGTACGAACTGTCTCTGAGTCAGCAACACGCTCTGATCAAAAAAACCCTGTGAACAGGCGGCGGTCAAAGACTCTGAGAAACTGATATCCCAATTAATTATTTATTCTCAGGAAACAGCTAATTAAAGAAAAAAGCAACCAGTTAACCGCTGAATTGTGAGTGCATGTGTGTGAAAGGGCGAGTTCGGTTAAAATAAGAAGTGATAATTGTTTTTAGACATAAGTGTATCTTAATAGTGTTTAAGATTTAGTTGAAATAAATAGTTAATTTGTTGTTGTCTAAAGATACCGGCTTTGGTCTATTTTATTCTGGGGGTTACTAAAGTGTTCACTTTGGGTGTTTTCCGGTTTGGTAGAAAAAACTTAATAATATGCTGCAATCTGTGTAGTGATGGGACTGAACTGACAGTGCATTACTCCCGCCTCGGTCGTAATATATTAATTTGGTATCTCGTGTAGGATCAGATTAATTGGGGGTTCGCATTTGGAATTATATTAGTTGCTCATATCTGGGATAACATATAAATTGGGGTCTTGCGTCTGGCATCATATTAATTGCTATCGCATCTGGGGCCATATGAATTGGAAACTCGTTTGCTGGGATCCAAACCTAATGACAATTACGAAAACATAGCAGGAACCAGGGTTCTTGTGTAATAAGGTACAGTCTATGACATCAGAATGGCATTAGCAGTTGCAGCAGTTTTTCTGGGAAAGGACAACTTGTCCCTCAATGTCTTCACAATTTTACCTAAGAATAAACGAAAAGAACTGGCTGAAAAATTGGGATTGGAATTGAAATCAGGTGGCAAACAAAGCAGTAATAATTGACCTAATAGCCCAACATCTAAAATTAGAAGATGAAGAAGAGGAAGAAGATAGTAAGCCAAAGAATAATTCAGTGGAATTGGCTAAGATTCAGTTAGAAATCAAAAAACTGGAACTTGAACATGAAAAAGAAAAAGTCAAAGCAAAAAGTAAACTTGAGGCTGAAAAAGAATTGTAGAAAATTGAACTTGAAAAAGAGCAGAGAGGGAAAGAAAGGGAATTTAGGTTAAAAGAGGTGGAACTAAGACAAAGGGGTGGTCTTGACTCCAGGGAAAATTCAGCTTTGGAAGAAGCTGAATTCAGCGCAGAGCACAAGGAAAAGCTCTTTAAATTTATACAAGCTCTTCCTAAGTTTGAGGAAAGGGACATAGAGGCATTTTTCATATCTTTTGAAAAAATAACCAAACTGATGGAATGGAAATTGGAAAACTGGAGACTGCTGATGCAAAGCAGGCTGATGGGCAGAGCTCTTGACGTTGAGGCCACGCTTCCTGAAAAGGCTACTGCAGATTATCAAATGGCAAAAAAGGCCATTCTCGCTGTGTATGAGTTAGTCCCTGAAGCTTACCGTCAGACGTTTCGGAACTTGCGAAGATTGACTGGGCAGACGTATGTCGAATTTAAGAGAGTGAAGCAAAGTAATTTTGACCATTGGATACGGGCATTAAAGATAGAAACCACAGATGAGAACCTTCGAGAATGGATTCTCTTGGAAAAGTTTAAAAACTGTATTCCTTCAGTAGTGAGAACTGATGTAGCTCAGATGAAAGTTTTGAAAGCTAGGCAAGCAGTGGAAGTTAATGATTTTGAGCTTGTGAATAAGCCAAAACCTTTTGTCCATCACCCCCATAAACACGAGAAGGATAGAAGGTGGGAGAGTGAAAGGAAGGCAAGTAGCCGGGGACAAGAAGGAACAGCTTTGAATGCCCCAGGATCACCTCCTCAGGCCCGAAAGGAAGGTTCTGAGGGTAGAAGTGAGGTTTGCATGCTGAAGTGGTATCATTGCCACAAAACGGGTCATCTTCGTTCAGAGTGCTGGAAATTGCAAGGTAAACCCATAGGACTTGCAAAGCTAATGCAGAGGAAATGACTCTGACTAAGAGGACAGAAGACCAGGCTATTGCTTTAATGGCAGCTGTAAAACGAGATACAAAAACTAAAGTGAGTGTAGAGGTTAAGGATAAGATACCCGAAAGTTATAATTAATTTTTGGCAAAGGGGAAAGTAACTCCATTTCCTTTAAATGAGATGGGAAAACTTATCATTATGCTCAGGGATACAGCAGCAACCCAAACACTCTCGCTGGCGAAAGATATAACGTTTCCACATGACAGGGCTTTGAACGCTAAAAGTTCAGTTAATGGAGTTGGCGGGGAGTATATACACCCGTACCTTTATATAAAGAACGCTGAGAGACTGACTTAATATCTGGGATGGTAACTGCAGCAGTTGTCCACAGTTTTCCAGTGCAGGGAATTGATCTACTCCTCGGAAATGATCTGGCTGGATAAAAAGCATCAGTTTCTCTAATAATTACAGAGAAACCAAGTGTAGTTAGGTAAATGGAACAATTACAGGGGCAAGTTTCAGGAATATTTCCTGCATGTGTAGTCACCCGAGCAATGACTAAAAAGGATCCATTGTCGGAGGTAAAAGTGGCAGCACAAACAGATAGCCAAGTAGAAGAAACTTTATTTGGGGATTGAGATAATCCAAATGAGATGTTCATTAAACCTCTATAATTGCAGCACAGCAAGCCGATCCAGAGATATACAGAATAGCACAGACGGCTCTGACAGAAGCTGAGGCGAAAGGAGTTCCAGAAGGCTATTATATGGCAAGCAGGGTTTTGAGGAGTACTTGGAGAACGCCTCATAGACCTGCAGTCGAAGACTGGACAGTTGTTCAACAGATGACAAATATCACCACAGATTATGAAAGTTAGCACATGACGTTCCTTTTTCAGGACAGGGAGGAATTTGGAATACTAAATCACGTATAAACTAACATTACTACTGTCTAGACCTTGCAAAGGACGTAAAGCAGTTTTGTGTGGCTCAGAAACACCTAAAACACCCCAAGCCGATATGGAAAAGTGGGGAGACAAGAATGCAAAAACCCGCAATTTTCAACCAGGGGATGAAGTATTGGTACTGTTACCGATACAGGGGGAACCATTAAACGCACGGTTCAATGGCCCATTTAGAGTGAACAAAAGAGTGGGAAGGTAAATTACTTGATTGCCATCCCTGATCTCCGGAAGAAGAACTGGTTGCGTTGCATCAATATATTAAAGCAATATTATCGCAGGGAGGAAGATAAGATGTACAGATATGTCAGGTAATTGCGGATGTTGCGAAAGAAAAGGATAGTCAGGATGAGACAGAAGGAGGCATAGACAATTTTCAGTTTGAACCTCCAACTATCAGATTGGCGAATACAGAATGGCTAGGATAATTGGACAAAATACTTTTGCACTTAGAGACAAAACAACGTGAAGACCTAACCAGGCTTTTCACAACATTTAAAAAAGTCTGTCGGGATAAGCCAGGATATCCAACCTTAGCCACACATGATGTGGATATAAGGGGAACAGTTCCTTTAAAATAACATGCTTACCACTTAAGTCCGGACAAAAGGCTCAAGTAAAAGCAAAAGTCCAATACATGCTGGAAAACAATTTGATTGAACCTAGTCAAAGCAGCTGGAGTTCACCAATAGTTCTAGCACCTAAACCTGATGAGTCAACCCGATTTTGTAAAGACTACAGAAAAGTCAATGCAGTAACAAAGACAGTCTTCGACCCAATTCCGCATTTAGAAGACTGTATCAACAGAGTGGGCAGTGCTAGGTTTTAAAAAAATGAAGATTGGCTTGTTATTAGCAAGTTCCTTTGACTCGTCGAGCCAAAGATTTATCAGCTTTTGTAACACCTGACAGTCTTTATCAATGCCGGGTGATGCCATTCAGGTTAAAAAATGCTCCAGCCACTTTTCAAAGATTAATGAATCGAGTGTTCCCAATTGTGTAGTATATCTCGATGACGTACTAATATACTTGGCAAGAACACTTAAACCAGCTAAAAATTCTATTTAAAAAGTTGCAAGCAGTGGGCTTCGGGATAAATCTGAGAAAAAGCGAATTCAGAAAAGCAAGAGTAACTTACCTGGGACACAGCGGGGCAAGGACAAGTATTGCCAAAAATGGCCTTAGTAGAGTTCCCTATCCCTACATCTAAACGGGAAATAATGAGGTTTTCAGGGATGTGCAGCTTCTACAGGAAATTTGTACTGAATTTTATTACTGTGGCTGCTCCATTAACCGATTTGCTACAAAAAATATACACAAAGTAGTATGGTCAGATGAATGCCAGGCAGCTTTTGAAAAGCTAAAGGCAATCTTAACTAATGAACGAGTGTTGGCTGCTCCACATTTTGCTAAATACTTTAAAGTGGCGATTGATGTTAGCAACCTGGGGTTGGTGCAGTCTTATTCCAGGATGACGAATTGGGCATGGAGAAGAAAGTCGGGAACTTTTCAAGAAAACTACATTGCATTCAAAAAAGTATCCCACTGTTGGACTTTAGCTGGCACTCAAACATTTTGAAGTAGATGTCCACCAAGACTATAATGAAACAATATATACTGACCATAACCCATTAACGTTTGTGGAAAATTTTAAAATCGAAATGCTAGAATGTTTAGGTGAAGTTTATTGTTACAGCCTTATCATTTGAAAATTGTACATATTTCGGGGAAAAACAGTTATCGCCGACGCTTTGTCACGAATTTAACCATGTTAAGTTATATGGATGGCGATGGTACAAAGAAAATGCTGTAAATTATCAGTAGAGTGAATGGGTGCATGAATGTGGAAAATGTTAGAGTGTTTTTTTTTCCAGTTTCAGTTTTCTTTTGGATTGTAGTGAAACGCATTTTTAAGAATGACGTTTCATTTCACCAAGGGCGGAAGTGTCACGGAACTGTATTTATTATCTCCTCGGACTAAAACAGTGTGTGCCTTTAAGACTCTGTTTAAAAACATTGTGCCTTTGAAAAAACGAACAGGCACAGTGTGCCAGCAGCTGCACCTGTCGCTAGGCCATAGCAGGAGAGAGAGGTCACATGGTGCACTGTAACAATTTGACTTTGTGCGGGGCTCACTCGCTTTCACAACTCCATTGATCAAATCCTTATCCATTGAAAGCAGACAGGCACTGAGCTAATAGGCCGTTGATGGCCTCACCCACCTTCATAGGCAAAAATCTCAGTTCTCAAACCATTGAGACCTGGCAGATACTGAGATGACCCATTGTGAGAGGCATCGATCACCTGCAAAAGTACTTTCCTCAGGTCTTTCACGATTGAGTATAATTTTACCCAGCAAATCTGTGCTTTGACAAAATTTCTTGTTAGCTCTATTTATCCCCATCCGGCCTATTTTATTTTGCTGCGTTCGCCCCATCTTCCCCATTTACTTCACACCCCCAGACTCTCCCGTTGCCATGAACAGTTGGGGAACATCTTTGGAAAGCGAAATTGAAAAACAAAAGCAGAGTGTTAACAGGAAAAATCAAACAGCAGGTTAAAATAAAACAGTTATACATATGAAAAGAAGATCTGTTCAATGTCTCTCTGCAGGTGAGCGCGAATTCCCTCAGTGGATCAGCTCAGTGCCTCTCTGAACTCAATGGCTAAAATATGATACCCAGTGAGCAGACTTTTTACTCAGATCCCAGAGGCAGAAGCCTCAGACTGGTCCGGGAAGGAAACATTCGGGACACTGGCACTTGTCATAAGCTCCCACCCCGCTCCCCCTCCCCCACCCCCCCAACCGCCATAACCACCATGGATAAAGACAAGTGCTCTTGGACTCTTCCGCACCTGGAGCAAGTAGTCTGAGACACAGAAATCTCTTGTATGGTAGGTGAGGGGCTCTGGATTGGGCGGGGGAGGGGGCGGGGCGGAGCGTTTTGTGTGACTAGCCTCTGCTTTATGAGGGGAATTTAGGGTCAGATTGACATCTGTCTGTGTATCTTTAAACTCTGTCTCACTCATAATGTACTGCAGAATATAAACAGAGGCAGCTCTGGTGAAGTAATAACTGAGATAGGGCCGAGAGTGGTAGAAAGGAGAAAAGATCTAATGCAATATAACAGAGGCATGACCTAGTTTAGTCATAACAAAAATAATCCTTAATATAGCATAAACAGATGCAGGTCTAATGCAGAAATTACTGAGACAGGCCCTACTATACTATAAGCAGATACTGGGTCTAGTGGAAAATAAGCAGCCAAATGGTCCAGTGCAGTCATAACTGAAACAGGGTCTATTGTAATGTAAGGAGCGACAGAGTCAACTGTATTATGAACAGAGACATGGTCTTGTGCAGTAATAAGTGAGATTGGGCCAAGTGTAATAGGAACAGGGCAATGATCTGGTGCAGTATACCTGAGGCAGGGTCTGGTGTAATATAAACAGAGACAGGGTCTGGTGTAATATAAACAGAGACAGAGGCTAGAGCAATATAAACAGAGACAGGGTCCAGTGTAATATAAACAGGGGCCGGGTCTAGTGTAATATAAACAGAGACTGGGTCTAGTGTAATATAAACAGAGACTGGGTCTAGTGTAATATAAACAGAGACAGAGGCTAGAGCAATATAAACAGAGACAGGGTCTAGTGTAATGTAAACAGGGACAGAGGCTAGAGCAATATAAACAGAGACAGGGTCTGGTGTAATATAAACAGAGACAGGGTCTAGTGTAATATAAACAGGGGCCGGGTCTAATGTAATATAAACAGAGACAGGGTCTAGTGTAATATAAACAGGGACAGATGCTAGAGCAATATAAACAGAGACAGTTTCCAATGTAATATAAACAGAGACAGGGTCTCGTGTAATATAAACAGGGACAGAGGCCAGAGCAATATAAACAGAGACAGGGTCTAGTGTAATATAAACAGGGACAGAGGCGAGAGCAATATAAACAGAGATAGGGTCCAGTGTAATATAAACAGAGACAGTGTCCAGTGTAATATAAACAGAGACAGGGTCTAGTGTAATATAAACAGGGTCCTGGTCTAGAGTAATATAAACAGAGACAGAGTGTCTTCTTTGGCCTCCTTATCTCGAGAGACAATGGGTAAGCGCCTGCAGGAGGTCAGTGGTGTGTGGAGCAGAGCCTGGGGTGGCTATAAAGGCCAATTCTAGTGTGACAGACTCTTCCACAGGTGCTGCAGAAAAATTTGTTTGTCTCTCAAGACAAGGAGGCCAAAGCAGAATTGTTAGGATCTTCGCACCAGGCTGATTTCTGTCTACATTGTAGATTTATATTTTAATGCAAAACTTATTATTATTTGTTAATTCGCAGTGAGTTATATCGGAAGTAGCAGCGCACGGATATAACTAGTTCCGGGCCACCTGTTGGAGTTTATATTATCAATGTGAATGGTGAATTCCCAGAGATACACAAATAAACAACAGACAATTCTGCCCTCACACAGTTAATGTGATAATTAGACGGAATCAGTGATCGATGTGAATGATTTTTGATGGTGTTTATGTGGATTGTGCTCGGGTTCTGCCCGCACAGGAATGTATTCACTTGTCAGTGTGTGATCCGCTGTTATAAACAGCCCTCAGCAGACAGCAGCTGTGATCCAGAAACCTGCGGCAGTTATTGTACGAGGCTGTAGCTCGTTCCCATCACTGAGAGACTCAGTGCACAGTAACAGACCGCGGTGTCAGACGGCCGCAGCTCCGAGATGGTCAATCGGTACAACTTGTCTGAATGCTGGACTGTATCAGAAAATTGGTTGTGAGCGAAATCCACCTCAAATTCAGCGCGGCTCTTGTCCCTCCGGACTGAAAACTCGGGCTGTCTGCCTGGGTGTTGTTGGTACCAGAATAAGTAATAACCATCGTCGGGACAGATGCAGGTTAAAGTGACATCTTCTCCCTCTGTCTGTGTGAGCGAGGACTCCCGCTGACTGACAGAATCTCCATCTCTCAGATCTGGAACACACGGTTAAAGAAAGGGGAAATCACCGATTAAAAGTTCAAAATAGACCGAACTGACGGTGAAAATTCTGTTAGTGTTTCATAAATTTAAATAGAATTTAAAGCATAGGTCATTCGGCCCAACTGGTCCATGCCAGGGTTCCCACTCCCCACGAGCATCCTCCACCCCTCTTCATCTCAGTCTATCAGCATATCCTTCCACCCCTTTCTCTCTCATCTGTTTATCTAGCTTCCCCTTAAATGCATCTCTGCTATTCACCATTCTCTGGATGAAGAATTTTGAATTCCCGAGTGGATCTTTTGGCGATTCTAATATTTATGACCCATTGTTTTGGTATCCTCTTCAAGTGGAAACATCTTCTCCAGTTCTACCTATTGAATACCTTGATAATTTTAAAGACATCTATCAGATTGCCCTCAGTCTTCTCTTTACGAGAGGAAAGAGCCTCAGCTGGTATAGTGTTTTCTGATAGCTATTATTTCTCAATTCTGGCATCATCCTTGTGAATCGTTTTTTGCATTTTTTCCCTACATCCTTGTTGTCATATGGCGACCAGAGCTGCTCACAATACTCCAATTGTGGTCTGACCAAGTTCGACACAATTTACCATGAACTCTGTTTTTTCAAATTTATTTCTGTCGAAATTAATCCCTTTTTAAAGTTTGGAATTTCTTATCGACAACGAATGTCACCCAGAGCCCAGCGAGAAGAGGGAGCCGTATTGCTGCTGCTGCGGAATTCGAGGGACTTTCGACCTCTCAGAAATCTGGAGAACATGAAAAGAGCTGAGGCTGGTCTGACGTCACTTCCTGAAGAGCCTCAAATGGAGAAAGCTGAGAGGATTGGCTCTGACTGGTCTGATGTCACTTCCTTAACCACAAGTCCTTGTTTATTTTAGAGAACTGAGACAGTAAATTCGCATTCTGCTCATCAGAGAGAAAGATTAATAAACGTGAACAGATGGATCTCCAGTTGACCAGAGACAGAATGATCTCGAATTGATCTGAGAGGAGCTTGATGTTCAGTTGATCTGAGAGACAGCTTGATCTCCAATTGATCAGAGAGAAAGTTTTGTCTTTGCTTGACCTGAGGGAAGTCCTGTCAAGAAACAAAGACTGGTGTTGAATGCAGATAAAGATGTTCAGTTTATTTCACTATCACTAATCAGACCTATCTGGTTGACGGGGATCGGGTTTGTTTACTCCTCTGCTGAAAACACACAAGGGGAAGATTTCAAAGAACAAAGAACAAAGAACAGTACAGCACAGGAACAGGCCATTCGGCCCTCCAAGCCTGCGCCGATCTTGATGCCTGCCTAAACTAACACCATCTGCACTTTCGGGGCCCATATCCCTCCATTCCCTTCCCATTCATATATTTGTCAAGATGTCTCTTAAACGTCACTACCGTATCTGCTTCCACCACCTCCCCTGGCAGCAAGTTCCAGGCACTCACCACCTTCTGTGCAAAAAACTTGCCTCGCACATCCCCTCTAAACTTTGCCCCTCGCACCTTTTAGCTATGTCCCCTAGTAACTGACTCCTCCACCCTGGGAAAAAGCTTCTGACTATCCACTCTGTCCATGCCGCTCATAACTTTGTAAACCTCTATCATGTCGCCCCTCCACCTCCGTCGTTCCAGTGAAAACAATCCGAGTTTATCCAACCTCTCCTCATAGCTAATGCCCTCCAGACCAGGCAACATCCTGATAAACCTCCTCTGCACCCTCTCCAAAGCCTCCACGTCCTTCTGGTAGTGTGGCGACCAGAATTGCACGCAATATTCTAAGTGTGGCCTAACTAAGCTTCTGTACAGCTGCAACATGACTTGCCAATTTTTATACTCTATGCCCCGACCGATGAACGCAAGCATGCCGTATGCCTTCTTGACTACTTCATCCACCTGCGTTGCCACTTTCAGTGACCTGTGGACCTGTATGCCCAGATCTCTCTGCCTGTCAATTCTCCTAAGGGTTCTGCCATTTACTGTATACCTTCCACCTGCATTAGACCTTCCAAAATGCATTACCTCACATTTGTCCGGATTAAACTCCATCTGCCATTTCTCCACCCAAGTCTCCAACCGATCTATATCCTGCTGTATCCTCTGACAATCCTCATCATTATCCGCAACTCCACCAACCTCTGTGTCATCCGCAAACTTACTAATCAGACCAGCTACATTTTCCTCCAAATCATTTATATATATTACAAAGAGTAAAGGTCCCAGCGTTGATCCCTGCGGAACACCACTAGTCACATCCCTCCATTCAGAAAAACACCCATCTACTGTTACCCTCTGTCTTTTGTGACTGAGCCAGTTCTGTATCCATCTTGCCAGCTCACCTCTGATCCCGTGTGACTTCACCTTTTGCACCGGTCTGCCATGCGGGACCTTGTCAAAGGCTTTACTAAAGTCCATATGGACAACATCCACCTTATCAATCATCTTCGTCAATTCCTCAAAAAACGCAATTAAATTAGTAAGACACGACCTCCCCTTCACAAAACCATGCTGTCTCCCGCTAATAAGTTCGTTTGTTTCCAAATGGGAGTAAATCCTGTCCCGAAGAATCCTCTCTAATAGTTTCCCGACCACTGATGTAAGGCTCACCGGCATATAATTTCCTGAATTATCCTTATCACCCTTCTTAAACAAAGGAACAACATTGGCTATTCTCCAGTCCTCTGCGACCTCAGCTATAGCCAATGAGGATGCAAAGATTTCTGTCAAGGCCCCAGCAATTTCTTCCCTTGCCTCCTTCAGTATTCTGGGGTAGATCCCATCAGGCCCTGGGGACTTATCTACCTTAATGCTTTGCAAGACACCCAACACCTCCTCCTTTTTGATAATGAGATGACTAAGACTATCTGCACTCCCTTCCCTCGGCTCATCATCCACCAAGTCCTCCTCCTTGGTGAATACGGATGCAAAGTACTCATTTAGCACCTCACCCATTTCCTCTGGCTCCACGCATAGATTCCCATCTCTGTCCTTGAGTGGGCCAACCCTTTCCCTGGTTACCCTGTTGCTCTTTATATATGTATATTTCCTCTGGTGTCTCTGTGATCGTGACATATCAAACAGAACAGGAAAATGCATGGACAGTGAACTGGAGAAACTTGCAATTTAACCCCCAATACCCGCTATGTTGGCCTGGTTTTCGCCTGTCGATTCCTCATTATAGAGTGAATGAAATCTGAAATCTGACTCCTCTATTCAGAGCTGATGGGAGCTGCCTTGCGGGAACATTCTGTCCGGAGAATAACCTACCTGTTCAGAGTATCACAGAGCCGGCAGCCACACACTGTTCAAGTTACACACAGTGTGCTGAAGGTTTTGTACAGGGTGCACACGGAACTGTGTAGCTGTGTGTCTCAGGGGACAGTAATATACGGCGCTGTCTGACAGCTCCGCCGCAGAAACAGTCAGCTGAACCGTACTCTCTTCTGTGCTCAACTCTGCTGTAAAACGGTCCATGGCGAAGTCGACTGGAAGGTATCATATTGGGTGATAAGCAACACGTTTCCCGGAGCCCGACCGGGAAGCTGCCAGTACCAGAAAAGATAAGGGTTTGTACTTGTTGTTTCAAAACTTCAATTCAGCATCACCGCTCCTTCTTCCCGCACTGTCTTGGTCGAATAGCCCTGATGAACCGAATCGCCGCCAACGCTGCTGGCTGAAAGAGAAATTAAACATGAACAACTAACCGCCTCAATAACCAGACCTGTTAGTGTTTATTTATACACAGATTCTACATGTACTTACACAGCACAGAGAGGGCCCAAACCAGGCTGGAATAAATAAGGAAACACATCACTGTCCGCTTGTCGAATGAGAGCAGCGACACTTTCTCTCCAGTGGCAAAAACTGCCACCCACACCGGAACAGGCTGATCTATTTTACCCTGTGACAGGGATAGAAAGGAAACTGACTCTGCAGTCATGTCATATCCGTTATTGACAATGTCACATCATCAGGGAACAGGAAGAATTGTTGCGGTCGCTGTTTGTGCAGCAACATCAGAAATGTTTCATTGAAGAGTCCTCTGGACAGTATTTCCAGCGAAATTGTAAACTTTGTTTTTACTTGTTCAACCATTTAATCGCAAAGAATGTATTTAAGGTCAGCTTAGAGAGAGGTCAGAGGAAACCATCGCGGAACTATTTACGATTCACTGTATTCAATGAACAGGGCAATTATCCCACTCAGTTCGTTATTCAGTTCATTTGCATGTACCTGTGGTATTTTACATGGACAGTACGGAGCTGCCATTAGCGTTAACGGGGGACAGGATATGATTTTAATCACTGAACACAACCGAGAGTCGGTGGAAAATCGTTCCAGAGCCACAATTGGCCAGAGACTGAATGATGCCAGTTTTCCTGGGTCGATGGCGCCCCCTAGTCTCTCTTTAATTCCCCATTTCATAGAATCCTGCGGCAATGGAGGAGGCCATTCGGTCCATCGTGTACGTGCTGGCATTTGATTATTGCCACTGCTCTGCTCTTCCCCCAGTGGCCTGTAAATTTATCCTTTTCAAGTATATATTTAATTAATTTCTGGGAATTCCTATTTGGACAGGAAGGGCGTGAACTGCACAAGAATTGTGATAATAGAGAGAGTTTAGTCCTCGGGAATTGCTCGGTGTTCGGAATGCGTGTGCGCCCATCTGTGTGGTGGTCTATCTCAATTATATATACTGTGTGTGTACATGTGTGTGTGCGCAGTTAAACAGGATATAGTTATTTTAATAAATGAATAATTGACAGAAAGATGGAGACTGTAAAGTATTAAGCTTATAATATTGGAAGATGGTTGCAAACAATGACCGGCTGAAGGTTTTCCTGGTAACCTCACCTCACGTGGGCTGTTTAATGTCGAGCGAACATTCCCGCCTCGGTTATGTTGTGAAGTGCTTGTGCTAGTGATCATCAGCAGATTATTGATGAAGAGAGGGACACAGGTGCTTGTGCTAGTGATCATCAGCAGTTTACTGGTGAAGAGAGGGACACAGGTACCTCGCCACTTCCTCACCACAGGCTGGTTAGCTGTTACCATCCAGCTCCAGTGCAGTGAACTCCTCCCTGGGACGGATCAGGGTCAGACACTGAACACACTGCACCCCACCAGGGACATCACAAACTGCCCCCTCCCTGGTTTCGTCATTGCTGGAGGGATTGAAGCTGGAATATTGGAACAGGATTGGCCATTCAGCCCCTTCGAGCCTGATGAAACATTCTATTAGATCATGGCTGATCTGCACCTCAGTTCCATTTTCCCGCCTTTGATCCATTTCCTTTGATATCTTTACCTACAAGAATCTATTGCTTCGTGTCTTGAGAATGTGCAGGGTTACAGGGGGAAGGTGGGGGAATGGCATTAGGTGAATTGCTCTTTCGGAGAGCCAGTGCAGACAGGATGGGCCGAACGTCCTCCTTCTGCGCTGGAACAATTCTGTGATTCTGATTCGGCGATTTTAACCAAATTGACATCAAGATCTGACAGAAGCTCTCGATTCATTAGAACATGATTATTATCATTTTTTGAATGTGGAAGGAGAAATGTTTGTCTCTTCTGTCTGTCGGAAACAATTTCAAACATCAATGTGACTGGAAAAGCACCGAGACACACACACCCGAGTGGGAGTGTTCCAGTGCACTGACTGTGGAAAGAGCTTTAACCAGTTACACAGCCTGAAAAACCATCATTCCATTCACATCGGGGAGAAACCGTACACGTGTTCTGTGTGTGGCTGAGGCTTTAACTGATCATCCGATCTAGAGAGACAGAAGGACACCCACTCCACGGCGAAACCGTGGACATTTGGAGACTGTAGGAGGGGATTCAAGTGTGAGAGGCTGTTCCGCTGCTCCATTTGTGGGAACCAATTCACTCAGTCATCCAACCTCCATACACATCAGCGTGTTCAAACTGGA
Organism: Heterodontus francisci; assembly: GCF_036365525.1. Classification (NCBI taxonomy): domain Eukaryota; kingdom Metazoa; phylum Chordata; class Chondrichthyes; order Heterodontiformes; family Heterodontidae; genus Heterodontus; species Heterodontus francisci. The sequence goes on from NC_090404.1 coordinate 12,078,891, forward strand.
GAGCGTCCGTTCACCTGTATTGAATGTGGGAAGGTATTAAATGTTTTATCGCACCTTCTGTCGCACCAGCGAGTTCACTCTGATAAGAGACCGTTTAAATTTTTTGACTGTGAAAAGAGCTTTAAGAACAAAAGTCAACTGCTAAGACACCAGCAGCTTCACACTGGGGAGAGGCCGTTCACCTGCTCCGTGTGTGGAGACAGATTCACTTGATGCAGCAACCTCGCTTTACATCAACTTGTCCATACCGAGCAGAAACCGTTTAAATGTTCCAACTGTGAAATGAGCTTTAAAAGCGCAAGTGATTTGCTGAAAAGCCAGTGAGTTCATATTGGGGAGAGGCCGTTCACTTACTCAGTGCGTGGAAAGGGATTTAATCGATCAGCCAACCTGATGAGATACCAAAAAGTTCACAACTTTAAAAGTGACTGCAGGGATTCACATCCAGTTAATCAGATCTAGGACTGACCCATGTTTATTCTGACTGCCGGGCTTCATATCTGCTGATATTAATAATATTTATAACTGGGATGGAATTTGATATTCTGGCGATGTCTTTACTTTACTTTGTAACCATTACTCTTGAAATAAAGTATCTCCCTTCAGGCTATGCTCAAGGTTTAGTGGGATGAAACCAAACAGTGATTTACATCCACATTTTTCAATTTATTATGTTGTATTTGATGCTCCCGATGCGGTCTGCTCCACACTGGGCAGACCGAACACAGACTGAGTGTTCGTTTTGTAGAACACCTCTGTTCAGATTATCAAGTATAGTAATATCAAGCGGCTCTTGCTTATCAATAACCTGCTCAGTGAAGCTCAGTTTGGGTTCCGCCAGGGTCACTCAGCTCCTGACCTCATGACGGCCTTGGTTCAAACATGGACAAAGGAGCTGAACTCAACAGGTGGGGTGAGAGTGAATGCCTGTGACATCAAGGCAGCATTTGACCGAGTGCGGCATCAAGGAGCCCCAGCAAAACTGGAGTCAATGGGAATCAGGGGAAAGCGCTCCACTGGTTGGAGTCATACCTAGCACAAAGAAATATGGTTGTTGTTGTTGGAGGTCAATCATCTCAGCTTTTGGATCTCACTGCAGGAGTTCCTCAGGGTAGTGTCCGAGGCCAGAACCATCTTCAGCTGCTTCATCAATGACCGTCCTTCAATTATAAGGTCAGAAGTGGGGATGTTCGTTGATGATTTTACGATGTTCAGCACCATTCGCGACTCCTCTGATACTGAAGCAGTCTGTGTAGAAATGTAGCAAGACCTGGACAATATCCAGGCTTGGGCTGACAAGTGGCAAGTAATATTCGCGTCACACAAATGCCAGGAAATGACCATCTCCAACAAGAGTCAATCTAACCATTCCCCCTTGACACTTGATGGCATTACGATCGCTGAATCCCCTACTAACAACATCCTAGGGGTTATCATTGACCAGTAACTGAACTGGAGTAGCCATATAAATACCATGGCTACAAGAACAGGTCAGAGACTAGGAATCCTGCGGTGAATAACTCACCTCCTGAGTCCCCAAAGCCCGTCCACCAAGGCACAAGTCAGGAGTATGATGGACTACTCTCCACCTGCCTGGATGGGTGCAGCTCCAACAACACTCAAGAAGCTGGACAGCATCCAAGACAAAGCAGCCGGCTTAATTGACACCACATCCACAAACATTCACTCCCTCCACCACCAACGCACAGTGGCAGCAGTGTGTACCATCTACAAGATGCACTGCAGCAATGCACCAAGGCTCCGTAGACATCACCTTCCAAACACGCGACCTTCACCACCTAGAAGGACAAGGGCAACAGATGCATGGGAACAGCACCACCTGCAAGTTTCCGTCCAAGCCACTCACTAACCTGACTTGGAACTATATCACCCTTTCTTCACTATCGTTGGGTCGAAATCCAGGAGCTCCCTCCCGAACAACACTGTGGGTGTACCTACCCCACATAGACTGCAGAGGTTCAAGAAGGCGGCACACCACCACCTCCTCTGATGAAAGGTCACAGACCTGAAACGTTTACTCTACTTCCCTCTCCACAGATGTTCCATGACCTGCTGAGTATTTCTCGCACTTTCTGTTTTTATTTAACCTTTCCCAATGTTTCCCATTTGGCACCGCTCTTAAAATGTGCAGAGAGGCACCGGGTGGATCTATGGAAGAAGGAGTCACTCAGCTGCGCAGCTCCATTGATCAGATCTTCAACCATTGTTTTATTCATTCATGGGATGTGGGCGTCACTGGCTAGGCCAGCATTTATTGCCCATCCCCAATTGCCCTTGAGAAGGTGGTGGTGAGCTGCCTTTTTGAACCGCTGTAGTCCATTTGGGGTAGGTATACCCACAGTGCTGTTAGGAAGGGGGTTCCAGGATTTTGACCCAGTGACAGTGAAGGAACGGCGATTTCGTTCCAAGTCAGGACGGTGTGTGACTTGGAGCGGAACTTGCAGGTGATGGTGTTCCCATGTATTTGCTGCCCTTGTCCTTCTAGTTGGTAGAGGTCGCGGGTTTGGAAGGTGCTGTCTAAGGAGCCTTGGTGCATTGCTGCAGTGCATCTTGTAGATGGTATTCACTGCTGCCACTCTGCATCGGTGGTGGAGGGAGTGAATGTTTGCAGATGGGGTGCCAATCAAGCGGGCTGCTTTGCCCTGAGAACAGACAGGCACTGACCTGATGCGCCTAAGAGTGCCTCATTCATCCAACTGAACGGGCTGTTGCTCAGATCTTCATTCACTGAGACCAGATCAGGATATGGCTGATCCACTGAGGGGAGCCTCACGAACCTCCATCAGCAAAAATCTCAGATCGCTAACCTTTGAGACCAGGCAGACACTGAACGGATCCCTCGTAAGGCTCCTCACTCAGCTGTAAAGGTACATTGCTCAGATAGTTAACCGTGATGTATAGAGAGGCACTGAGATGATGCACCATAGGGAGCCACAGTCATCTGCACAGTTACATTGTTAAGATTTTTAACCATTGAATACAGACAGTATCTGGGTTCATGCACAGAGGAGGCCTCATTCACCTGCACAAGTCCTTTGCTCAGATTTTAAACTTTGAATACTTACAAATGAAGGACCAATCCCCTGTGGGAGCCTCACTCACTTACACTGGGCCGTTTCTCAGACCTTCCTTTCATCGTAATACTTCATAATTTTAACCCGCTGTTTATTTTTCTGCTCCCTGGCTAGATTTTTTTAACCTCTGCTTATCTCTGTCATTCTGTTTTTTCCTTTTGCCTCTTTCTTCATACTATCATTCTGTTTTTTTCCTTTTGCCCCTTTCTTCTCATCTCCCCAATTCCCTTCACAAAGACCAGATACACAAGAGCACAAGAGATAGGAATGGAGGTTGACCATATAGCCCATCGGGACAGCTTCGCCATTCAATACGATCATGGCTGGTCTTCGGCTTCATGTTCATTTTTCTGGCAGCTCCCCATATCCCTTGATTCCCTGCGAGCCCAAAATTCTATCTATCTCAGCCTTAAATGTATTCAATGATGGAGCATCCACAATCCTCTGGGGGAGAGAATTCCAAAGATTCACAAACCTTTGAGTGAAATAATTTCTCCTCATCTCAGTCCTGAATGATTGGCCCCTTATCCTTCGACTGTGTCCCTGTGTTCTAGATTCCCTGACCAGCGGGAACAATCTCTCAGCTTCTACCCTATCAAGCCCTTTCAAAATCTTGTATGTCGCAATTAGATCGCCTGTCATTCTTCTAAACTCCAGAGAATATAGACCCAATTTACTCAGTCTCTCATCATAGGACAACGCCTTCATTCCAGGGTCCAATTTAGTAAATCTTCGCTGCACTGTCTCCATTGCAATATGTCACTTCTTAAATGTGGAGACCAAAACTGCACAGAATATTCCCGGTGCGGTCTCACCAAAGCTCTGTACAATTTTAGTAAGCCCTTTTCGTTGTGCAGCTTTTCCAGGAGCACAGGCATTGCGAGCGAGGAGTGAACAGCTGGGAAGTCAATTTCATCGGGAGTTTCGGTGGAGCAGGGACCACTGGGTAAGTAGAAACCTATATATTTGGGCTGTGTAAATTCTCTTACCTTTTCGTTGTGCAGCTTTTCCAGGAGCACAGGCATGGCGAGCGAGGAGTGAACAGCTGGGAGTCAATTTCATCGGGAGTTTCGGTGGAGCAGGGACTGCTGGGTAAGTAGAAACCTATATATTTGGGCTGTGTCAATTCTCTTACCTTTTCGTTGTGCAGCTTTTCCAGGAGCACAGGCATTGCGAGCGAGGAGTGAACAGCTGGGAAGTCAATTTCAATGGGGAGTTTCGGTGGAGCAGGGACTGCTGGGTAAGTAGAAACCTATATATTTGGGCTGCTTCTGAACCCGAGACATGCAGAAGAGGAAATTTAAGGCAGAGAAATGTGAAAAACGTGGAGAGGCAATGTAAAATAAAGGGTGCAATTCTAAAAGGGGTGCAGGAGCAGAGGAACCTGTGTGCATATGTGAATAATTCTTTGAAGGTGGCAAGACAGGTTGAGATAGCGGTTAATGGAGCATACAGCATACTTGGCTTCAATAATATGTGCATAGAGTGCAAAAGCCATCAATGCATGTTGAAAATTATATCGAACACTGGTTTGGCTTCAACTGGAATATTGCGTCCAGTTCTGGGCGCCAGAATTTAGGAAAGATGTGCAGGCATTGGAGAGCATGCAGAAAAGTTTCACGAGAATGGTTCCAGAGATAAAGAACTTCGGTTAGGTGGAAAAAAGTGGAGAATTTGGGACAGTTTTCTTTGGAGAAGAGACGGTTGAAAGGAGATCTGATAGAGGTTTTTAAACAGATGTGGAGTCTGGACAGAGTAGATAAGGAAAAACTGTTCCCATTGATCGAGAACAAGAGGGCACACATTTAAGGACATTATCAACAGAAGCAATGGTGACATGGTGACAGCGGCAGGTTAGGATCTGGAATGCACTGCGTGAGAGTGCGATGAAGTGATATTCAATCGAGGCATTCAAAAGGGAATTGGATTATTATCTGAAAAGGAAGAATGTGTCGGCCTCCGGGAAGATGGCGGTGCAGTGGCACTAGGTAAATTGCCCTTTCGGAGAGCTGGCGCAGACACGACGTGCCGAATGGCCTCCTGCTCTGATTCTGTGACAAAATGAATGAAGAAATTGTAGAAATGATTCGATTTGTTTTGATCTACAGACCATTGAGTTTGACAGAGACAGGCTGGAGAATCTGCTCCACTCAAGATAGGTGAACTCACCAATTCAATCCGAGTGGCTTCAAGGAGCACAACAAGATTTGAAACCACGGAGTTTCTGATAGACTAGTCCCAGAGCTGCCAGTAGATGAAGGTATCGCCAAGAACCTTCTCTCAGCAGTTAATGGGCGACTCTGCAAGTGACTGTTTTAATACCAGCAGAGATCAACTTTTCCAGGCAGATGCTGCAGGGTGATTACTGCGGATTTGCCGCCATCTGGTGGAATAAATCAGAATTTCTCCCCAGCAATCTTTCCTTCAATAGGAGAACTTTTGTTTCGGAATTCATTTCGTGAGGCATTCATAAGGACACTACACCAAAACGGTTGTGATAATTAAATAATAAGTGCAGGACAAAGTACAGTTACAAAGTCAGATTGCTAAGAATCTTACCTACTAGGGCAATAGATACGCCAGAAATGGCATTGCACGTTCCCTTTGGGAGCAGAGCCGATCTCTTGCTCTGCACTGGGCCAAACTCGTATCTTTCACGTTTTTTTTTTACTTTTATGTGTCATATATTTTATAGTGTTAGTCACATCTTGCTAACGTGATCACATTTCAATGTATTAATTTCGTTACAAATTAATACTCAACACGTTAATTAAATTATACGAATTTCTTCAGTGTATCTGCATTTTTATTTTACTCTCTGCATTGTCTCAGTTATTCCTGCACAAGGCTCAGTCTGAAGTTTATATTACACGCAGAACTATCTCAGTCAAGATTCATTCAGGAGATGTGGGCGTCGCTGACCAGGCCAGCATTCATTGCCCATCCCTAATTGCCCTTGAGAAGGTGGTGTTGAGCTGCCTTCTTGAACCACTGCAGTTGTTGGTGTTCGGGTACACCAACAGTCCTGTTAGGAAGGAAGTTACAGAACTTTGATCCAGTGACAGTAAAGGAATGGAGATATAGTTCCAAGTCAGGATGGTGTGTGGCTTGGAGGAGAACTTGCAGTTGATAGCTTTCCAAGCATCTGCTTCCTTATTCTTCTAGGTGGTAGAGGTCACGGGTTTGGTAGGTGCTGGCGAAAAAACCTGGGTGAGTTGCTGAAGTGCATCTTGTAAATGGTATACACTGCTTCCACTGTCCGTCGGTGGTGAGGGAGTGAATGTTAAAGGTGGATGCCAATCAAGTGGGTGGCTTTGTCTTGGATGGTGCGTCCTATTATATCTCTTTTTATATTACACTCGATACTATCTTATTAATTGTCGCACTAAAATCTATTCAATAGATAGATAGATAGATTGAAAGAAAGACAGAAAGGAAGGAAGCAAGGAAGGAAGGAAGGAAAACAGGAAATGTCACATCTCTATTCAAGAAAGGGGGCGACAGACAGCAAGAAACTATAGGCCAGGTAGCCTAACCTTTGTTATTGGTAAATGCTGGAATCTATTATTAAAGAAATTAAGGAAATCATTTGGCAGACGGTAAGGATGATACCAATCAACTTCAACAGGACATAGATAGGCTATCAGAACGGGCAGACAAGTGTCAGATGGAAGTTAATACAGAGAAGTGTGAGGTGATGCATATGGGAAAAATGGATATGAAGAGGAAATAGAGACTAAATAGTACAGTTCTAAAGGGTTTACAGGGGCAGAGGGACCTGAGGGTTCCTGTGCATAGATCTTTAAAGGTGGCAGGACATATTGAGAGAATAGTTAGCAAAGCATATGGGATCTTGGACTTCAGAAATAGAGGTATTGAGAACTAAAGTAGGGAAGTTATGCCGAGCCTTTACAAAACTCTGGTTAGTAGACAACGAAAGTATTACATCTGATCACCACATTTTTGGAAGGATGAGAGTGTCCTTGAGAGGGCGCAGAGAAGATTTACCAGAATGGTTCCAGAGATGAGGGATTTTAGTTACTAGGTTATGTTGGGAAAGCTGCGGTTGTTCTCCTTGGAACAAAAATATTGAGGGGCGATTTGGTAAAAGTGTGATTATGTGTGTGAGAGAAGTGATTACGAAAGATTTGGGTAGGCAAGTCAAATAACAGCTATTCTCATTATCTGATGGTACAAGGACTAGGGGACACAGATTTAAGCTTTTGGGCAAGAGATGCAGGGGGTACATGAAGAAGAACGTTTTTACACATTGAGTGGTAATAACCTGGATCTTGCTGCCTACAAGGGTGGTGGAATCAGAAACGATGAAATGTTTCAAAAAGAAATTGAATGCACACTTGAGGGAAATAAACTTGCAGGGCTAAGGGGATGGAACCACTGAATGGAACTGTTTAGATTGTTCTACCGATAGCCAGTATGGACTTGGAGGGCTGAATGGCCCACTTCTGTGCCGTTATGATTCTATGACTCTGTAATGCAATCAGGTGGCACAGTGGCGCTGTGGTTAGCACCGCAGCCTCACAGCTCTAGCGACCCGGGTTGAATTCTGGGTACTGCCTGTGTGGAGTTTGCAAGTTCTCCCTGTGTCTGCGTGGGTTTTCTCCGGGTGCTCCGGTTTCCTCCCACAAGCCAAAAGACTTGCAGGTTGGTAGGTAAATTGGCCATTATAAATTGCTACTAGTAGAGGTAGGTGGGAGGGAAATATAGGGACAGGTGGGGATGTGGTAGGAATATGGGATAAGTGTAGGATTAGTATAAATGGGTGGTTGATGGTCGGCACAGACTCGGTGGGCCGAAGGGCCTGTTTCAGTGCTGTATCTCTAAACTAAACTAAACTAAAGTTGTGTTTGGCAATTTTGTTAGAGTTCTTTGAGGACGTAACAAGCAGGGTGGAAAATAGGCAACCAATGGATGTAATGTATTTGGATTTACAAAAGGCATTCAATAAGGTGCCACATAAAAGGTTACTACACAAGATAAGAGCTCATGGTGCTGAGGGCAATATATTAGCATACATAGAGGATTGGCTAATTAAGAGGAAATAGAGAGTCGGGTTAAATCGGGCATTTTCAGGTTGGAAAACAGTAAGCAGTGTCGTGCCACAGGGATCAGTGCTGGCTCCTCAACTATTTACAATCTATATTAATGACTTGCATGAAGGGACTGAGTGTATCATAGCCAAATTTGTGGACAATACGAAGATAGGTAGGAAAGCAAGTTGCAAGGAGGATGCAAACTGCGTGCAAGGAGATATAGATAGGTTAAGTTAGTGGAAAAAATGGGCAGATGGAGTATAATGTGGGAAAATGTGTGGTTGTCCACTTCGATAGGAAGGCTAGAAAAGCAGAATATTATTTACATGGAGAGAGACTGCAGAATACTGTGGTACAGAGGGATTTGGGTGTCCTCGCAAATTAATCACAAAATGTTAGCGTTCAGGTACAGCAAGTAATGAGGAAGGCCAATGGAATGTTGGTGTTTATTGAAAAGGGGATGAAGTATAAAAGTAAGAAAGTATTGTTACAACTTTACAGGGGATTGGTGAGAGCTCACTTAGAATACTGCATACAGTTTTGGTCTCCTTACTTAAGGAGGGATGTAATTGCATTGGAAGCAGTTCAGAGAATTTTCACGAAGCTGATTTCTGGGGTTGTCTTATGAGAAATGGTTGAGCATGTTGGGCCTATACTCATTGGAGTTCACAAGACTGAGAAATGATGTTATTGAAAGACATAAGATTCTGAGGGGGTTTGACAGGGCACATACTGAAAGGATGTCTCCACTCATGAAGGAATCTAGAACTAAGGGGCACAGTTTCAAAATAAGGGGTCTCCCATTTAAGACGGAGGTGAAGAAGAATTTCTTCTCTCAGCGGGTCGTCAGTATTTGGAACACTCTTCCCCAGAGAACAGTGGATGCTGGGTCATTGAAGATATTCAAAGCTGCTTTAGACAAATTTTTGATGTGCAAGAGAGTCAAGGGCTATGGCCAGCAGGAGTAAAGTGGAGTTCAGGCCACAATCAGACCAGCCATAAGCGTATTGAATGGTGGAGCTAACTCGAGGGACCAAATAACCTACTCCTGCCCCGATTTCTTCTGTTCTTCTAGATAGACAGATCGACAGACAGACAAACAAATGGATAGACAAATAGCTAAATAGATAGACAGTGTCAGTCGTATATTTAAATATAAATAAAATATACCTTTGTGTGTTGAAAGAATACATTTCATCTTGTGAATAACTATCAGCACCTGTGTGCAATTTCTAATTGCTCTGGCATTACGTGGGGAATCTTTGCGTCAAAAGGATGAGTGAACCTTGAAACAATCTCACAGAGATGAACTGGGATTAAGGCACAGGACTAAAGGTGAGCAATATTGTACTGCACGTTACACTACTTAGTGACAAAACTTTGTTGTGTTAAGGTTTACTAATTCATATTTGTGTTGTACTATGTCCATTGCTGACAGTTTTTTTTAATGTGAAGGATTTTTTTATTCTGCAGGATTTTCTATTGAACTTTTGCCTCACCCACTGCTTGTGTTGGTCAGAGTCTGGAACCATGTCCTCACAGCACCAGCAGATGGGCTGCCGTAGGGTCCTAATGTCCACCCGATTATCTCTCTCTCAACTGGTTAAGAGGTGCAACTGAAACCAGCTCATGTAATATGGGCGGCACAGTGGCGCAGTGGTTAGCCACTGGGGTTCAGTTCTGGGTACTACATGATCGGAGTTTGCGAGTTCTCCCTGTGTCTGCGTGGGTTTCCACCGGGTGCTCCCACATCCAAAGATAGGTTGATAGGTAAATTGACCTTTGTAAATTGCCCCAAGTAGGTGGAAGGGGAATGGTGGGGATGTGGTAGACAATATGGGGTTAATGCAGAATTAGTGTAAATGGGTGGCTGTTGGTCGGCACAGACTCGGTGGGCCGAAGGGCCTGTTTCAGTGCTGCACCTCTAAATAAATAAAATAAAATATGCTTTCTGTGTTAGTGGGATTGTGTCTGTGCTCTCTGGTTGCTTGTATGTGTGAGCTGCATGGCTGTGTGTGGGTACACATAATTCTTAATGCTTGCAATACATTGCACCAAGAGAAGTAATTATGTCCACCTTCTGTTTTTCAGCATTTTATTCAACTTCGATTCACACAACATGTGATAACATTGCCAATCGTTTTATAGAAGACAAATGTAGGTCCCTTACGGTCAGAAACGGGGCAATCTATAATGGGGAACAAAGAAATGGCAGAACAATGAAACACATACTTTGGTTCAGTCTTCACAAAGGAGGACACAAATAACCTCCCAGAAATGTTAGGGAACCAAGAGTCCAACGAGAGGGAGGAACTGAAGGAAATCAATATTAGCAAAAAAATAGTGCGAGGGAAATTAATGGGATTAAAGGCTGACAAATCCCCAGGCCCTGATAATCTACATCCCAGAGTACTAAAGGAAGTGGCCCTGGAAATAGTGGATGCAGTGATGGTCATCTTCCAAAATTTTATTGACTCTGGAACAGTTCTTACAGATTGGAGGGTGGAAAGTGTAACCCCACTATTTAAAAAAGCAGGGAGAAAAAAGCCTTACATCAGTAGTGGGGGAAATGTAAGAGTCCATTCTGAAAGATCTGATAGCAGAACACCTGGAAAGCATAAACGGGATTGGACAAAGTCAGCATGGGTTTAGGAAAGGGAAATCATGCTTAACAAATGTTCTGGAGGTTTTTTTGAGGATGTAACTAGCAGAATAGATAAGGGAGAACAAGTGGATGTGGTGTATTTGGATTTTCAGAAGGCTTTTGATAAGGTCCCACTTAAAAGGTTAGTGTGCAAACTTAAAGCATATGGGATTGGGGGTGATATACTGGCATGGATTGAGAATTGGCTGACAGATAGCAAACAGAGATTGGGAATAAATGGTCTCTTTCTGGGTGGCAGGCAGTGACTAGTGTGGTACCGCAGGGGTCAGTGCTTGGACCCAGGCTATTCACAATATATATTAACGATTTGGGTGAGGCGACTGAATGTAACATTTCCAAGTTTGCAGGCGACACAAAGCTGGGGTATAGGGGGTGGTGGGAAATGTGAGCTGTGAGGAGGATGCAAAGAGGCTTCAGTGTGATTTGGACAAGTTAGGTGAGTGGGCAAATGCATGGTAGATGCAGTATAACGTGGATCAATGTGAGGTTATCCACTTTGGTTGTAAAAAGAGAAAGGCATATTATTATCTGAGTGGTGATAGATTGGGAAAGGGGGAGGTTCAACGAGACCTGGATGCCTTTGTACACCAGTCGCTGAAAACAAGCATTCACGTGCAGCAAGCACTTAGGTGGGCGAATGATATGTTGGCCTTCATTGCAAGAGGATTTGAGTACAGGAGCAAGGACGTCATATTGCAGTTATATAGGACATTGGTGAGACCACATTTGGAGTATTGTGTTCAGTCTTGGTCTCCTGATTTGAGGAAGGATGTTCTTGCCACGGAGGGAGTGCAAAGAAGATTTACTCAGCTGATTCCTGGGATGGCAGGATAGGCGTATGGAGAGAGACTGGGCCGACTAGGTCTATATTCACTGGAATTTAGAAGAATGAGAGGGATCTCATAGACACCTATAACATTCTAACAGAACTGGGCAGGCTAGATGCAGGAAGGATGCTCCCGATGGCTTGGGAGTCCCAAACCAGGAGTCACAGTCTCAGGATATGGGATATGCCATTTAGAACCGAGACGTGGAGAAATGTCTTCACTCAGAGGGTTGTGAACCTGTGGAGTTCTCTACTGCAGAAGGCAGTGGAGGCCAAGTCATTAAATATATTCAAGAAAGGGACAGATATATTTCTGAATGCCAATGGGATCAAGGGATATGGGGAGAAAGAAGGAACAGGGTACTGAATTGGAAGATCAGCCATGATCTTTTTTGAATGGTGGAGCAGGCCCGAATGGTAGAATGGCCTACTCCTGCCCCTATTTTTTTATGTTTCTATGTTTAATAACAATGACAAATATTCGCAACCCATTCTGTTGCAAGTTCTTGTTTCGAAAGCAATCTCACATTGAACATTCTGTTACCAAGGCGAGCACGTCTGTCACCGAACTCATTGAACCTCTCTCCTCTCTCTCAGACTGAGCTCACTGAACCTTTCTCCTCTCCCTCTTTTTCTCTGTCTCTCTCACTCAGACAGACCCTGACTCCCTTAAAATCTCCTGTTTTCGAATAATCCTCTGTGAGGAAAATTCATGTTGTTTGTTTCCCCTCATTTCTCCCAGTGATCATCCTCAATCCATGTTCTTCAGTGAATGCTTGAACACCCAAATGAACTCATGTCTTTTACTCTTGAAATGAGAATGGAGGTGAATGCAATGTTGAGTCAGAAGCAATCAGTGTGCTGGTTCTTGGTGCTGTCAGAGTGAATCCACCCTCACAGGCAGGATGACTGTTCATGGTGATAACATGAAACAGACAGCTGCTGTTTCATTCTCAGGTAGCACAACTTCCTATTTCTCTGCTGCCGCTTCAAAACCGCACATCTCACTTCTGAGCAGAAAATAAATCCAGGGGCCACAATCTGATGGAAACATCTGCTAAGGCGGCCTATATCTGGCCACAGAGTCGGTGCAGAGTCACACAGGTCACATTGTGGAAACATTTACAAATGAACCTGTTGTTTCTGTTTCGAGTCTCTATTCCCGGACATAACTGGCAATGTCTGGATCAGTCACCGATCTCCCTCTGCTCTCTGGAGCCGGGAGCTGGTCGTTTGCTCCCTTTCATTTTATATAATTCTCTCTGTGTGTTCCTTGTTCGCCCATAACTCCGCTTTTATCTCTCACCACCTTCTGTTTCTGCCTTTTTATAGTCCCTCTCAGTTTTTCTCTCACTCTTTCTTTCTCTAGTTTTCTCGCATCTTTTTCCATCTGCGTGTTCCTATTTAATAGAGATGTTCAAAATAATAAGGAATTTTTGATAGATTATGTGAGGAGAAACAGGAGTTGCCCTCCATAGAGCAGAGAAGGTTCAAGGGAGATTTCATGGAAGTGTGCAAAATCAGAAAAGATTTTTCATAGATATGGAGAAACTGTTTCCAATAGCAGGAGGGTTTGTAAGCAGAGGGCACAGAGATTTAAGATATTTGGAAACAGAACCAGAGGGAGAGATGAGGAGAATTTTGTTTTTAAACAGTGATTTATTGTGATCAGGAATGCACACCCTGAAAAGGGTGCTGGAAGCAAATTGAATAGTAACTTTCAATGGGAACTGGATAAATATCTGAAGGGGAGCAAATTGGCTGCGTTATGGGGAATAGGACTAATTGGACAGATCACTCGTTTTTACTCTGAATTTTCCTCTGGTGAGGTTTTGAGGTTTGATCTTTTCAGTCATTATGTGCCTTTAACAGAAGATTTAAAACATTAGTTTCTGCAAACTGTCAGATCCAGCCCCGATGTTTCTGTGTAGCACGGGGACTGAAATAAAGAAAAAGAAAGACTTGAATTTCTATAGCGCTTTTCACAACCACCGGACATCTCAAAATGCTTTATAGCCAATGAAGTACTTTTGAAGTGCGGTCACTATTGTAATGTAGAAGCACAGCAGCCAATTTGCAAACAACAAACTCCCACAAACAAAATTTAATCCTGCAATTTCGTGTCAGCCTTGATTTTCGTGCTCACGCCCTGGAGTGGGTCTTGAACTGTGACTCAGAGGTCAGAGTGTTACCAACTAAGGCACAGCTGACAGCTGCAGAATGATGAGAAGGAACAGATTCTTTTCAGTGCCTCTGAGAAATGCACCATTGACACCTCAGATATCAGAAATCTCTGGAGTCCGCCACGTCTTCATGGTCACCCCCTTTTGTGCATCAGCTCTTAGTCGGGTGGAATCAGTCACATGCCTTTGTCATGATGTTCCCACACCGACATTATCACACAAATGCCTGTGTCACTCACCATGACACAGAAGCCTGCACTGGGCCCAAAACATCATTATTTCCCTGCTCATTGTCTTCCTGTTGCAATCAGGCATTTGTTAGGCCCCCTGCCTTCCTCAATGTAAGAATACTTGCACTAAAAGCAGCTTGTGTTATTGATACACTGGAGCCCGCCTCTGTGATTATTATTATACCAGGTCCCAGTATATATTCAAGAAGGGGATAGATATATTTCTGAATGCCAAATGGATCTAGGGATATGGGGAGAAAGTGGGAACAGGGTACTGAATTAGACGATCAGCCATGATCTTTTTTGAATTTTGGAGCAGGCCAGAAGGGCCGAATGGCCTACTCCTGTTTCTATTTTTGTATTTTTCTAAGACAGCAATTAACAAGATTAAACATATTCTTCCATAGAGAAAATGATTACACCCTCCCACACTCACAAATATATGGCGTGGAAATTGGTCTCAGGCAGTGGCACAGAACGAGCAGTGTGGGATTGAATGCCTGGTATCGGCAGCGCCTGATATTTAATTCTGTTGAGTGTAATGAAACTGAATATCAGGTGCGGCATACAACGGGCGAACGAGCCAATAGCGCCCGGTTTTGGCCGTCACACGAGACCAATTAGCAGTTGAACATCTTTATTTATAATATATCTTCATCTCAGAGAAACATGGCCTAGTGCAGTGATAACCCGACAGGGCCTGGAACAATATAAACATAGACAAGGTCTAGCTTGATATAGATAGAGACAGGGTCTTATTTAATATAAACAGAGACAGGTCGAGTTTAATATAAACAGAGGCAGGGCTAGTGTAATATAAACAGAGACAGGGCCGAGAGTAATATAAACAGACTAGAATTATGTAGCAGACAAAGGGTATTACAAGCAGAACGGGTCCAGTGCAATATAAACAAAGAAATAGTCTGGTGAAATATAGTCAGGAACAGGGCCTAGTGTAATATAAACAGAGACAGAGTCTTGCTCAATATAAACAGAGACTGGGTCTAGTTGAATATATACAGACACAGGTTCTAGTGTAATAGAAACAGAGAAAGGGCCAGTGTAATATAAACAGACACGTGATCTAGTGTAATATAAACACACGGGCTGCACTGTAATATAAACAGATACAGGGCCAACTGTAATATAAAAAGAGGCAAGCTATTGCTTAATACAAACAGAGACTGGGTCTAGTTCTAGACACTCAGATACAGGTTCCAGTGTAATAGAAACAGAGACAGCATCGAGTGTAATATAAACAGAGATTGGGTGTAGTGTAATATAAACAGAGGCAGGGCCTAGGGCAGTATGAAGAGAGATAGGATTTCATGTAATATAAACAAAGGCATGGTCTAGCACAATATTAATGTATGGAGAGGGCCTCGTTTAATATAAAGAGACATGTTTCAGTGGAGTAATAGGGACAGAGAAAGAGCCTTATGTAAGATAAATAGAGCAAGAGCTTAGTGTAATATAAACAGAGAAAGGGCCTATTGTAATATAAATAGAGACAAGGCCTGCATTAATACAAACAGAGTCGGTGTCCAGGGCAATATTAACAGAGACAGGGTCTACGGTAATGAAAACAGAGACAGAGTCTCGTGGAATATATACAGAGACAGGGCCAAGTGTAATATAAACTGAGACAGGACGTATTGTAATATAAACAGCGACAAGTTCTCAGGTAATATAAACAGAGAAAGGCCTAGTGCAATATAAAAGAGACAGGGTGTAGTAATATACACAGAGACAGGGTAAAATGTAATATAAACAGAGATAGGATCTAGTTTAATACAAACAGAGAAAGGGCCAACCATAATATAAACAGAGACAGGGTCAACATTAATAGAAACAGTGTAATACAGATAGAGACAATGTCAAGTGTCAGAAACAGAGATGGGGTCTAGTGTAATGCAAACCGAGACAGGGTATAGTGTAACATAAGCATAGACGGGGTCTAGTTGCATATAAACAGGGACAGGGTATAGTGTAATATTAACAGAGATTGGGTCTTGTGTAATATAAACAGAGACAGGGTACAGTGTAATATGAACAGAGGCAGGGCCTTGTACAATATAAACAGACATGCTCCAGTGTAATATAAACAGAGAGAGTGGTCCTAGTGTAATATAAACACAATACTAATGTAGAGAGAGGGCTTAGTTTGATACGAAGAGACATGTTCCAGTGGAGGAATAACAGGGACATGGTCTAACGTAAGCTAAACAGAGACATTGACTACTCCAGCATTAATTGAGACTGGGTTTAGTGTAGTAAAGCAGACACAGAGATTGGTGCAGTAATAACAGAGACTTTTGCGAATTTAATATAAACAGAGTCATAGTTCTGTGTATTAATAAGTGAGAAAGGGTCTAGAACAGTAATAATTGAGAGAGGAACTGGCGCATAGGATCGGAGACAGGCTCTGTTGTAATATGAACAGGGACAAGGTCTTGTGCAGGAATACTAAGACCTAGTGCAGCAATTATTGATACAGGACATATAGTAATCTAAACCAACACTGGGGATCGTTCAGTAATTACTGAGACAGGGCCTAGCGCAGTAAAAACTGGAATTGGGTCTCGTGTAGTATTCACAGAGATGGGATAGTGCAATTTAAACAGATACATGTTCCAGTGCAATACGAAATGAGTCGAGTACAGTAATAATTGAGACAGAGTTTTGTGTAATGTGTGCAGAGACATGGTATAGTATAGTCAGAAGTGAAACAGAGCCTAGTGTAAGAAAAAAACTGAGACAAGTTCCAGTGCAGTTTTAACTGATAGAGGACATTGTGCAATAGAAACTGAGACAGTCCCTAGTGCAGCTATTACTGATACAAGACCTGGATTTCTATGAGCTGGGACATGGACAAATGCAGTAATAGGTGAGACAGGATTCCGTATCATTTAACAGAGAGATGGTTCATTACAGTAATAACGGAGAGAGGACATTGTGTGATAGGAACAGAAACGTGGCCTAATGCAGCAATAACTTAGACAGGGCATTGTGTAATGCAAGCAGAAACATGGTCCAGTATATTAACACCTGAGATTAGGCTAATGTAGAAATACCTGAGGCATGGACTGCTTTAACATGATCTGAGAAATTGTTTGTTGTAATATAAATAGGAAAATGACCTCGTGTAATATAAACAGAGACACCATTTAGTATAGCATTGACTAAAGCAAGCTTTAGCTTCATATAAAAGCAAAATACTGCGGAGTTCCGAAGAAGGGTCACTGACCCGAAACGTTACCTCTGCTTCTCTTTCCACAGATGCTGCCAAACCTGCTGAGTGGTTCCAGCATTTCTTGTTTTTATTTTAGCTTCATATAAACTGAGACAGAGTCTAGTGTAATATAAGTAGAGAAAAGGTCTAGTGTAATATAAACAAAGTAATTGCCTTGTGTAATATAAACAGAGACAGGGTCTAGAGCAGTATTAACTGAGGCAGCGCCTGTTTCTGGTAATATTAGCCAACGGGCTTTCACTGACACGTGGTGCTTGTGTTTGGCCATTGTTCCTGTTGTGAAAAAGTCGAAGTCAGTTGCTGTTTCTGATATTAATACATCAAGGAACAACTTGCATTGCGATAGCAGCTCATCACCTTCTCTGGAAGGTCCCAAAATTTGAGGTGCAACTGATTCCAGATGAACGTGGCCGATTTGTGTGCAGAAACACCAGGAATAGAGCAAAGTGCCTGAACTCTTGTTAATGAATTTTCGTTGATCTTGGTTGATTAGGTTGTGACACGTGAGGCAGAATCTGCCTCTCAAGGGTTGGCCTTCACAGCGTCAGCAAAGGTGCACCAAGAGAAGACACCCAACCTAAATTGATTGTTTGCTGCACACGCATCATCATTCTGTAGCTGGAAGATGCCAAACCATTATTGAAGGGCAGAATGTTGACCAGGGCACAATGTGGGGACCATGGGAACTTTAATATCTAACTCAACAGATAAGGGGGAGGGGAGAGATTATTGGTTCATGATATCATCTGAAAGACAATGGGGGGCGATTTTCACCGATACTTTAAATGCTACAGAGCCTCCAATGGAGCCAAGGTTGGACCTTAAGATGAAGAATTGATTTAGACTGCGTTTAACAGAAGATACCATCTTGGATAAGGTGTTGACGCTTGCGCTTGGATCAGTCACCCGCAGGATCATTCAGCAGCTGATTGCCACTGAAATCGCCTGTTAATGCTCATTGAAGAGGCTGGACTTCATTTTAGCAACTCGCACTTGACCGATCTTCTCTATAAACAGCTTCCAGCTGAGTGGGGTAAACAAGTTGTTACAGAGGGCTTTTGTGCTACTTAATGGTACGACACCTTTCACTGTCCACTTGCTGCTGGAGGTTTGAAGAGGTGTTTTGAAACCCATCAGGAGAATTTCGGGAACACTTTTTCGACTTCGCTAACATACCATCAACATTTATTCTTGGAATTCTCTGACGGTCTCACCCAAAAAATGTAAGAGCTGTGTGACTTGACCTGAGAGGAGTCACTAGGATAAATGGAATGCTTGGTCATCGGCATCTTCCTGACTGGTCAAATGGGGTGAGGACATGCGGCCAGGAAGAGCAGCACCAGCTGCTGTAGCAGAGTGAGACAGGAGGGTGAGGTGGTGTCCTTCCCCATTGCGGGTACAGGACGTCCCTGCTCCCTTGGATCTCCTCCACCAGGAACTGCAATGCTGTGCATGAGAATCTGTGCACCCATTCAAATGGTTCCTGAGCCATCCTGAAATATGTCACTGTGTGTCAGCCAGGTTATCCCACGCTTATAGTAGAAGTGGGTGCATGGAGCTCACAGAATCTGCTTCAAGAAAATTGTGGTCAATCAGCACTTGAGTGCTAAACCTGCTGGTCATGGTTTAGTGCCTCCAGGCAAGTTCAATTATGGTAATCAGCAATCAAGATCAAAATTGTCTGAACAATCCAGACATTCAAACAGAGGTATTTCACTAGCACAGTGCCCATTGAGACTCTGCTTTCACTCTTTCACCAAAATCACCCCCTAAGTGTATGTTATATATGTGTGCGTGTATGTGTACAAAACTCATCATGTTGTTTGCAATTCCACAAACATAAATAGTTAGCTCACCAATTATTTTCAGCATTTCATGATATTTAATTCAAAATGTAATTGCAGACCGAGGGTAATGAGCAGCTGCTCACCCGTCTTTGTGCTTTATTGTTAAGTGATCACCTCACCATCACAGAAGCTGCTGGTATATACCTCACATGTGTGATGATTTGTGCAAGTAATGGTAAAAATGAAACTACCTGTACCTAACGTGGTTAATAAATTTGTAAATGACTGATGTATAATTTCCCTCATTTGCAAAGGAATGAAACACTTGCTGCTTTCCAGTGAAATTTGCACCATTTTTGTTTCCACAGACTTCACTTTTAGCCCGTTACCTTCAATATTTCCTTCCCGACGTCTTCCATTTTTGTATGGTTCAGTTCATTGACATCTGAGGCAAAACCTACCATGTTTTTGGAAGTGACATCGTTCAGTGGAATAAATAGAGACATGGCCTTGTGCAGCAATAATTGAGACATAGCCTAGCATAATATAGAAAGCAACATGGTCTAGTGTCATGCAAGTGGGACATGACCTCGTGTAGTAATAACTGAGCAAGGCCTAATGTATTAGAAACAGACAAATGGTCTCCTGCACTAATAACTACACAGTAAGCTGAGACAGGGCCTCGTGTGATAGAAACAAAGATAGGGTCCTATGTAGTAATAGGTGAGACAGGGCCTAGTGTAATATGAGCTGAAGCATGGTCTAGTGCTGTAATAACCTAAAATGGATCGTGTGCAATGTAAACAAAGAGATGGTCTAATGCAGTGCCAACTGAGATAATGTCAAGTGTAATATAAACGAGTGCAGTCATCAAGGAGGCAGTGCCTAGTGTAACATAAATAGAGACAGGGTCTAGTGAAATATCAACAGAGACTCTATTTCGTCGAGTACTAAATGAGGCAGGATCTGGTGCAATAGAAATAGAGACATGGTTTAATAACTGAGAGAGGAGGTGCTGCAATATAAACAAATGGAATGAGATGTCTTCTAGTGCAGTCATAATTGAGACATAATCTTGTATAATATACTAAGAGGCACAATACTCGGCATTTAAAACTGAGACATTAGCATAATAACAACAACAGAAATAGAGTCGGGTGGAATATAAACAGGATCTAGTGTAATGTAATGTAATATGTACTCCAAGACCATGTATATGTTCATATTACGTCAGGCCTGGTCTCAGTTCTCATTGCCACGAAGCCATATACCACACGAGTAGATAAATAATGATAATGCTAAACCTTCAAAAAAAAAAACACCGGTCAGCCTCAGTTGGAGTAATGTAACAATCTCAGAGAGATGACTGGGTTTGAGGGATCACATTAAAGGTGAAAATTAGTGCACGGCACTTTGCACTACTTAGTGACAAACTCTGTTATGTTAAAGTTTACTAATTCATTCTTGTGTTGTGCTGTGATAATTGCTCACAGTTTCTTTTCTTAGTTAAGGGTTGTTTTTCCTGCAGGATTTTCTATTTAGCTTTCCTCTGACCCACTGTCTGTGCCCGACAGAGTCTGAAACCGTGACCACACAGCACAGCCGTATGGGCTGCCGTAGGGTCCTAAACTCCACCCAATGAATTAGCTCTCAGCTGCGAGATCGGAAAAAACTAAAGTGCATTTATATATAATACATATGTGTATATGTGTGCTTTTATTTATACAGAATATATATATAAAATGTGTGTGGATATGTGATTGTGTGGAAAGCACATCATTATTTATATTTACAAGCTGAAGTGACGAAGAGAGGTGATTATCTTCACAAATTATGTTTTTGGCATTTTATTTCCTTCTATTCAAAACGTATTTGCAGAACATTTAATACATTTGACCAAGGCTCGAAATTTATTACACAAGACGTTTTCACTGTTCACATTATGTCACATCTCTGTCTATGGATGTGGAAAGGATGTTTACTGTTGTGGGAGTATCTAAAACTAGGGGTCACTGTTCAAAAAAATGGGTCACCCATTTAAAACAGAGACGAGATTTTGCTTTCTCTCAGAGGGTCGTGAGTCTTTGGAACTTTGTTCCTCAAAAGGCGGTGGAAGCAGAGATTTTGAATATTTTTAAGGCAGAGGTAGATAGATTCTTTATAAGGAAAGGGATGAAAGGTTTTTGTTCGCCGATAGGCATGTGAAGTTGAGGTTATCATCCGATCCGCCATGATCTAGTTGAATGGCGCAACAGCCTCGAGCGGCCAAGTGGCCTATTCCTGCTCCTAATTCGTATGCTTGTATGTATGTTAGATGCTCTCATTTGTTACTGAATTGCACAATGTGTCAATTAAGATTGCACTAGATCCTATCTCAGTTATGAATACACCACGCCATGTGTCTGTTTATATTATATTAGCCCTTGTCTCAAGTGTCATTGCACTATGCCATAGAATACTCCAGTGCAAAAATGATTATGATAAACTTTTACAAAACACCAGTAGGCCTTAGCTGGAGTATTGTGTCCAATTCAGGGTGCCACATTTTCAGAAGGACTGAGCCTTGGGGAAGGTCCAGAAAATACTTTCTAAACTGGGACCAGGGATGAAAGATTCCAGTAACTTGGAGAGACTGGAGAAGCTGAGGTTGTTCTGCCGAGAGCAGAGAAGGTTAAAAGGAGATTTCATAGAGGCGTTCAAAATCATGAACTGTTTTGATAGAATAAATAAACTGAAAATATTTTCAGTGGCAGAAGAATCGGTAACGAGAGGGAACAGATTCAAAGTAAATAGCGAAGTAATCAAAGGCTACATATAAATGACTTGGATCTTGGAATGCAAAGTAGAATCGCAATATTTGTCAATGACATCAAACTTGGAGGGATGGCAAACTGTGAGGATGATATGAACCACTTGCAACAGGACATCGATAGGCGAGCAGAGTGGGCCGACAAGTGACAGATGGAATTTACTGCTGCCTAGTGTGAGGTGATGCATTTTGGCAGAAGGAATAGGGAGAGGCAATATATACTTTATGGCACAGTTCCAAAGATTGTGCAGGAACAGAGGGACCTAGGGGTGCACGTGCATCAATCTTTGAAGGCGGCAGGACATATTGAGAGAGTGTTTAGTAAAGCACATGGGTTCTTGGGCTTCATAAATAGAGGCATTGAGAACAAAAGCAGGGAAGTTATGCTGAAACTTTATAAAGCCCTTTGGTAAGGCCCAAATGGAGTATTGCGCCCAGTTCTGGCCACCATACTTTAGGAAGAACGTGATGGGCCTTGAGAGAGATTTATCACAATGGTTCCAGGGATGGAGGAATTTAGTTCCCAATTAGTTTGGAAAAACTGGTGTTATTCTTCTTAGAACAAAAGGGATTGAAAGGAGATTTAATAAAAATGTACAAGATTATGACAGGCTTAGATAAGTTAGAGAAGGGAAAACTGTTTACATTAACTAATGGTACAAGGACTAGGGGGCACAGATTGAAGGTTTTGGGCAAGAGATTGAGGGCGAATATGAGAAATCAGTTTTTTACGCAGCAGGTAGTAATGATCTGGAACTCGTTGCACACGAGGGTGGTAGAAGCAGCGACAGCAAATGACTTCAAAATGAAACTGGATGAGAACTCGAAGGAAATAGACTTGCAGGGCTACGAGGATCAAACGGGGGAGTGGAGCTGAATAAATAGCTCTGTTAAGAGCCGGCGTGGTCCCGATGAGCTGAATGGCCTCCTTCTGTGCTGTAAATGACTCTATAACTCAATGACTCTAGGCGATATCAGGGGGAAGACAAATGACAGACCAAATTGTTTTTATCTGGATTTACTGCCTGAAAGGGTGGTGGAATCAGATTGAATAAGAACTTTAAAAAGGTAATTTAATAAATATTTCAAATGGAAACAAATGGCACGGCTCTGGGGAAATAGCAGGGGGTAGTGGAATAACTGAATAGTTCTTTCAAAAAGCTGATACTGTCCTTAAGAGCTGAATGGACTCCTTCGCAGCTTTATCATTCTATGAGTGTATGATTTACTGGCTCAATCCAACACTCCTTTTTTTTTTTACACCTATTGTTAGTAAAAAGAACAAAAGCAAAATGTTGCCTTTGTGTAGCCCCTTTCACGACCACAGGACGTTTCAAAGGCTTTTCAAACAATGGCGTACTCCTGCACATATTCCTTAGGTTCTTATCACAATGACCTGAGACCTCAAGCTGAGTAAATCTCACTGAAGTACTGAACTCGTGAACAATTCAGTCAATGCATGAATGGACTGAATGGAGTGGCTCTGGGGAAGGTGGTCAAAGGAGTGAAGGACATTTGTCTTTGCGACCACAATGTGCAATACCCACAGGATATATTTCACTGTGGCCAATGATTTGCAATGAATATATGGCGGTAAAGCAAGTTACAGTTCATGCTGCTTTAATCCGTGCTGTTTGGAATGGTGTGACTGGACCAGTCTCACCATTAATGTGGGGATGTGGAAAACGTATCCAATCGTTTGCTACATTTCTGCTGTGACTGAAGTAATTCTGGTGAGGATATGTTGTGTGCTTGTTGTACATGAAAGGACCACATGTTCAGAAATATTACAATCGTCCCTTCACAACCCAGACATATTCTCCCTTTATCTCTTTGAGATGAGAATCTGTCATTTGCAGAGAATGATCATCAGCACCACGGGGATATCTCCAGGCCTCTCTTGGCGAATTAAGCTCGTTACTTCTGGTTATCCTAGGTATTGAAATGATCCCAGAAATTCAGGAAGGACTGAATGCGTCAGAGAGATACAAATGAAATAAAGGGGCTACTTCATGTTAGGAATATTCAATCACAAAGATGTGATTGTCGAACAGCATCTTTCAGGCCCATCTATCCATCTGTCCGTCAGTTCATCCATTATCAATCAACCCGTTCATCGGTACATGTAACAAAACATTCGGACATTCAGGCTATGTCTCCTTCCTCTGCCCTATCACACACGTTCCCTTTTGTCCTCCTTCACCACCACCTCACCCCCACCACTTTCACTTGCTCAAAACGTATTACATTTCTAACCTTTCCCAGTTCTGACGAAAGTCAGAGACCTGAAAGGTTACCTCTGGTTCTCTCTCCACAGATGCTGCCTGACCGGCTCAGTATTTCCAGCACTTCATGCTTTTATTTCAGATTTCCAGGATCCACAGTATTTTGATTTTATTCAAGCTTCCAACGATCGATTCATTCCAGCTATGCAACAGCCTCCATCCACGCAAACAAGCATATTTATCTATTTCAGAATGTATCATCTCTCTGAGGCCCTCTCTGTCTATCTGTCGATCTATCTATCCATCTGTCTGTCTGCCTGTCTGTCCACATAGCTATCTGTCCATCTGTCTATCTATTATCTATCTATCTGTCTATCTATCTATCTATCTATCTATCTATCTATCTATCTATCTATCTGTCTGTCTGTCTGTCTATCTATCTATCTATCTATCTGTCTATCTATCTATCTATCTATCTATCTATCTTATCTATCTATCGATCTATCTATCTA
Organism: Heterodontus francisci; assembly: GCF_036365525.1. Lineage (NCBI taxonomy): Eukaryota > Metazoa > Chordata > Chondrichthyes > Heterodontiformes > Heterodontidae > Heterodontus > Heterodontus francisci. The sequence goes on from NC_090404.1 coordinate 12,103,530, forward strand.
TCTATCTATCTATCTATCTATCTATCTATCTATCTATCCATCTATCTGTCTATCTATCTATCACAATGGTATAATGCGCTGCACAGATGCTCCAGCGGACTTTTGCTCCCAACGAGGTGTCTGTGACTCTGGATATATTTCCTTTCCTGTGAGATGGGAACAGTTCATGTAGGTACACAACTGGAAAAATAAAATTGAATTCAGTGTTGTTGCTGGGTAGATGTGTTTATGAATCGGTCTCATTGACAATGTTAAGGATTTGAAGCTGGCTTGCAGCCAAGCAGTCAGTAATGAGGAAACAGATCTTTGATTTACTGCACAGAACTGCCAGATGCTTCCTGTAAATTACATTGGATGTTCGAGTCTTCCTGACAACAGTCAGCTGGGTTGCTGCCAATTACTGTGTGGGACAAATTAGCGTGAATATGAATCGGCAAAGATGGGATTTAACCATTTAAACATTAACTTATTCAGCAGCGCTCTGAGAAAAAAAAAGGGAAAGCATTTTACGATATCACATCTAAAGAATGATTTTCGGCAAATTCAGTGCTCTTATCATGATAAAATGGGACAGCAAAATAATAAATTGACCCATGTGGCAATAAAATATAATTCGAGGTAATTAAGACCATTTATTTTTGTACTGCATGAATCTCTACAGAGAGATTTTAATTACCCCATACCCACATCGTAATGAGAAATGTGGGAATCGCAAAGTAATAGGTGGAATTGCCGCTGCATTTCCTTCAATTTTCTCGCAGAGCTGGAAATCATATTCAAACTAAAGACTCCTTTATTGGTGATAACAGCTGCGAACCGTAAAGTTTAATTTATGATAGTTTGGGTTGCATATTCAGCCCTCTCATAGACAGGATACCAATGGGTAGAGAAAGGCCCAGTTTGAGTTCCGTTTCCACAGCAGGTAAAGCGTTTGTTTTTGTGATATTCTGTAGCATAACGTTAAGATCTGATATACTGAGTTCCCGATACCAATGTATGTTAAACAGTCTATCGCTATTAAAATTAGCTGCAATGATCTGGGTGCCGAGGATAGATATGCTGATCGCCATATCTGTTTTGATTCACCAGATTGTCTTTCTCAAAAACTGAACTGAATTTTATGTGTTACTCCTTAATTATCAGGCAAACGGACATTTCTATCAGGCAATTTTCAAAGGACTGGCTTCGGGTCACCGAGTGAGGAACAGCTCGAGAAATGTAGACAGAGAGCGGGAGAGAGAGAGGGGGAGAGAGAGAGAGAGATACTTGTGTATTGCGAGGAGTTTCTATTCTAACAGAACTTGACAGGGTAGATGCAGGAAGGATGTTCCCGATGGTGGGAGTGTCCAGAACCAGGGGTCATAGTCTAAGGATACGGGATAAACCTTTCAGGACTGAGATGAGGAGCAATTTCTTCACCGAGAGAGTGGTGAGCCTTGGAATTCGCTACCACAGAAAGCATTTGCGGCCAAAACATTGTATGTTTTGAAAACGGAGTTAGATATAACTCTTGGGTCGAAAGGCATCAAAGGGTATGGGGCGAAAGCCGGAACAGGCTACTGAGTTGGATGATCAACCATGATCATAATGAATGGCGGAGCAGGCTCGATGGGCCGAATGGCCTCCTCCTGATCCTATTTTCGATGTTTCTCCGTTTCATTCTGGTCCTAAATAGTGCAACTGCAGCCATTTATACGGCAAATAGAATCTTACTAATATCCTGAATTTAGCTGCATAAATTGATAACAATTCAAATTATTGGGGATACTTCACTGGTACGGATTGAAGGGATAGATAACGAGAGTTGGATTAAAATATACTGGCAGTCACTTTCGACCCTGGTAACGTTGTTTAATCTGAGAGATTCACATTCGCTGTGAAGAGTTGAGAAAATAATGAGATTTAATTTACAGTCCACAATGCAATTATTTATTACTGAACACATTCTCAACTGCAGTATCTCCAATTAGGCCCAAGTAACACATTGCATTTAAACCAGGCAGCCAAATAACTATCCCTGGATACAAATAAAAAGTTCACATTTAATTCTAACCCAGTGTAATGATATGACTCCATTCTGTTAATGATGTGGAAGGTGGACGTGGATCCAGTCACCGCCTCCATCAGGGAATCAATAGGCGGCGCCTGTAACCTCGCCCCCTTCTGCCGGGTATTTAAATGCCGGTAACTGGAATCGCAACACAACAGACCGGGAGCGTGTTTGCTCAGTGAGTTGTCGCCAGAACCATTTTCCCGAATTGCCAGAAGGATGAGATCGGCGATTTCTCTCAGTCTGTTGCTGATTTTCTTATCCCGTGAGTAGTTTTTGCCAGCCGTGTCTTGCAATGTTACTGTCTCAGTGTTAGTCTCTCTCTGGAATGTTACAGAGTCAGGAATCATTTCACCAGGATTAATCCTCGGGGTTTTTGATATTTTTTTTACAGGTGTCCATTCGGATGTCGTGTTGACTCAGCCAGAGGCAGAGACCGGGAAACCCGGAGGCTCCCTGCGACTGACCTGCAAAACCAGCGGGTTCAATCTTGAATACAGCTATATGAGCTGGGTCCGACAGGTTCCCGGGAAGGGGCTGGAGTGGTTGGTCAGCTACATGTTTTCATCAGTTGACAATTACGCCCCAGGGATTCAGGATCGATTTACTGCGTCCAAAGACACTTCAAACAACATCTTCGCCTTGGACATGAAGAACCTGAAGACTGAAGACACCGCCATGTATTACTGTGCAAGATACCACAGCGAGAGGAACCAGGGCTGGACCCGTACAAGTACAGATCGTGAGGGATTCGACAAATTCGGTCATAACCTGACGGTCAGTAATTGTATTAAATATATTATTAATTGCTGCGGTCACAACCAGACCGTACACAAAACAGCACAGAGAAAATTCAATGGTACAAATCGAAGACACTAACACTGAGTAATTTTGCCTGTGCTCAATTTTAATGTTAACAGCATTAACAATGTTAACAATTGCAGACCTGGATAAGATGTTGATTTTAATGTGACTGATACCTGGAGGGAGTTACTTGGAGCTGTGTTCACTTCTGACCGCGTGGTGTAAACATTTGGATATGTTCTAAACTAGATCAGAAGTGAATTTCTGTTTGAAGTGAATGTTGACAGTACTGAACAGAGAGTGAGTGCAGTATTTGTGCGGGTTCGTGTCACGGTGGGTACTATGGGGGTCACGGTGCTGTACAGAGCGAGTTCCTCTTGCAAAATCCCCAGACACGGAGCTTGCTCAAAGCTGCGATCACTACCACGGCAGGAGGGTCGTAAACAATGAGAATTAAATAAAAATAATGGATAAATATAATGCAGTTTGTGACAATGTATGAAAGTCCATTGCTTTATTAGTGTTGACTGTCATGCTAAATCAACATAGATTCTTCAGAAGTATTTCAATCCGCTTTAGAAATATAATGACCCGGAGCAATTGAATTATCTCACGGATGTACTCTTCGGTGAGTGGGAATCAGGTTTTTTAAGAGTGCTGTGGAATTTAATCTCTGTATTTTACAGTTAACAGTCCGCCACAGTATTTGACACGACGTGTCTCACTGTGTACTGGGTGGCACAGCAGTTACTGTCAATACAAAAAGCCGCTCAGCACTAATTGATGAACCTGGGTCACTGATCGTTTTTGCAGTCCAACTGTAGATGCAGCAAAAGTACTATTTGTGTCCAGCACTGTCCTACTAGCACGGTTTATTATGGATAAACTGATAATTATTCATTTGTCAGTTGGTGATTTCAATAATTACTGACATGTTACTGTGTGAAATATAAAACATCAGGGAAATTTATGAAGAGTGAAAAGAATCATTAACACAGTTATAATTTTCTGAAGAACCATCATGATTTTATTTTGCCTCTGTGGTGTGGATATTTAAAATAATGCTGGATTTCTCTCTATTCTGTGCAGAGCCGGTTATTGTGTGACCCAGCCCAGGGAATATAACACTGTGACTATCTCGAGGACTGGGGTCAAGGGACCATGGTGACGGTGACTGCAGGTCAGAAAAATGAACGTATTCAGTAACTGATTTATTTGTGTTTTTATTTTATATTTCTGTTTATTTTAATGATACATTTATTCACTGAAATGTGGATTTGGTGGATTCTGTCTTGATATTTGTTGCAATGTTTCATTTGACTCTGCTGCAAAGGGATGAAAGAATTTAACGGTTTCTTCACAATCGGTTCTGTTGCGGGATTCAGCTCCAGATTGATGTGATTTGGTATTTATTTGCTGATGAGACTGTGTGTCTGGGCTACTTTAAATATCTAACTGTTGTTAAACTTTTTGACGTTTCTGCAATGTTTAATCTTGGTGACATCTAGTCACTGCAGGTTTTCCGATCTAATACAAACAATAAGTGTTTAAATATGTTTGCAATAAAATTGTATGCAGAAAACGTCAGTGGTCAAAAATAGCCTTACGATATTTTGATCTATTTTTATTTGTGGCAATTAAATTGTCATTTATCAATCTACTGCTCACGAATGCTCATATGTAATACATTAAATTTTGATGTAATTAAGAATGACATAAATAACAAATTTGCAGTTTTAGTCAGATTTACATTCATATAACCTCACTCATTATACTTCGGTGATATCGGCCAATATTAATGAAATATGCTATAGTATCAAGATTAATTTATTAAACATGCTGTCTGTGCTGAAAATTCTGCTGCCATTTTTATATATTTGCTGGTAAGTCAGACAGGCGGGCTCGGTGGATTCTGTATTGAGATTTGTTTGCAATGTTACGTTTGAGTCTGCTAAAGTTTTTGTCGAATTAAGCTACTTCTCTATGAAACGTATTGAGGCTGGATTCAGTTCCTCAGTGATGTGATTTGGTGTTTATCTGCTGAGGAGAGTGTGTGTCTGTGTTACAAAGAAAAATTTGTGAAACTCTTTGGCATTGTTCTGCATTGTTTAATCTCGGTGACATTGAGCGGCTTCATGTTTTCTGATCGAATGCAAACATTCTACGTGTTTAAAACTGCTTGAAAGACGATTGCAGCTGGAAAACTGGCAAGTTTCAGAAATGAGAAAAGAAAACATTGAAAGATATTTCAAGGCATTTTTTAAATATAAGTGATAATCGCAGATTAAACTATTAAGCCATGTTTACAACGCACGTTCAGTACGTGGAATGTAACTGCAATTACAAACTGCATAAGTAGCAGGTTTGCGGATTGGAGAGTCAAGTTAATGTAATTCAAACAAATGGAATGCGGCAGTATCTCCTCATTTAAACCAAATGTGCTTTAATATTAACATCGATTTATTATTCATTAATTGCCTTTCAGAATTCTGGTGTGCCATGCGCACAATAATCATGACCAGAAAATGTTATGGGCTGGAGACAATTTTTAATTATGCTTGAAATTATTTCAATCAGAGGGTACTTATTCCAATTTTCTGTTCAGTTTGATGTGCGCTTTTGAATTATTTTTTATATTCCTGTTTAAAACAGATGAATGACAGCTTTTATTTACTTATAACTTAAATAGGAGTTGTAAATTGCAGTTTGTCAATGTATTATCTCTGTCCGGTTATTACATTTTTTGCGTGAAGCCCAAACCATGTTCTTCCTTCAGTGTCAATTGTTGTTGGATAGCGAGAAAATGATCACTAATCAAATATTAACCATTTTCCCGAGACAAGAAGTCGCTGGTAGTCAAAGAATTGTTCATATGATTTTATTTAAATTGAAGAAACTTGTCGACTGCCCAAGGCGAGAGACAAACAAATAGCACGTTGAAATTCAAGTAGATTCAATTAATTTCAAATGGTTAATGTTCGTTTTGACTTCAATAACAACAACCTCTCTTTCTAGCTGTGCTGCACACAGGATAGAAATATAGACAAAGAACAGATTATACCCGAAAGTTACAATTCATTCTTATTAAGTATTAAATTGACCAACAAAATCTCGGCTACATTTGCTCACTAAGTTTCAGTGCCGCAGATGATCTGAAAGAATTGTTCTCGTCCAGTTTTGCAGTGATCATTTTGAAGTTTCTTTCAATAGAAGCACCATGTATTTAATAATTAATTTACAGGAATTTTGTAAATTACTGGAGTAACATATAAAAACATTGTGTGATTAAATAGTGGCAGCACAGTCACCGATCGTAAACTGCCTTGAGGAGAAATTATTGTTCAATTTAAATGATTGAACTGCGATTCGATTTAAGTAGAAGTAATATATTTTATGCATGTTTGAATCTATTAATATGATATTTATTATTTAATATTGATTAAGTGTCACAATAATTTAATTAAACCCCCCATTATTTCACAAGGCACCAGGCAGAAGCAGGTCTTGAATTAATATTAACTTTTAAAAAAGTATAAAATCAGCTAACATGAATATTAACCAAGAATATAATAATAGCGCTAATTCATTAAACTTAAATGACCTCCCACAATTGAGTAGTGTACTTGCCGGGATTCCAATGAGTGCAAAATCTCAAGGGTCGGAGAGAATTCTGAATAAATTAGAGAACAATGTATTTCTTACTCAGCTGTTCTTAGCTCGATGACGTGTCGCCGCAGATTTTAATGAATTAACTATGTGTAATGCTTCAATTTTTTTTGGTAACGTTTAAGTATGCAATTGTATCAAACCGGTGGGTAATCGGTTTGTAAGGTGTGTGCTTCCTGACTTGTTCAATTCTTATGCTGTCACTGAGTTCCTGTTACGGACATCAAATTCCTCCGAATGTGAATTGTTTTGATGAACACATTTTAAGTGGGACTACATCATATGTTTTTAAGATTACAGACAAATAGGGAGAAACTGTTGAAGTGGAAGGGTGTTTTTGAAATGAATACCAGTTTATTTTCAAAGAGCTCACAGACTTGTATTGGTCTCAATTTGACAATTGATAAATTAGAATCAAACATCTTCATTGAAGTTGACAGATTCAACAGATCTATCTGCTGAGAGCCCCATTGTTACACCATTAGTGCCTGTTCTGTTTCTGTGCGCCTGCTCACTGTGTGGAGATCAGTAATCCTCCCGACTGGTTGTAAACCTTCTGGTTCGTCCTCATGTATTTCATGAGTGCAATTTGATCCATTTATTTAAGAAACTTGTACCTGTGAGAAAAACGAAATTTTGGCTTTAAGTCTGATGAGGCGCCTCCGCGATGAGATCTGTATTCCAGTCTGTGACAGTCAGAAATAGCAGTTCAGTGTCATGACAGACAGAATGTAGAAGGAGAATTGGTCAATTTGTAATCAGTAATGTCTCTCCCTTGGGAGCATTTGACTGCCAATGTCGAGGAAGCTTTGCTACATATTTAATCCAAGCTGTAACTGTCCTGGGATTGTTTGATGGGGACAGTGTCGAGAGAAAAAATACTCTGTATCGAAATCGGGTTGAACCTGTCCTGGATGTATTTGATGGGACAGGGTACAGGGAGCTTTATTTTATATTAAACTAGAGCTGTACCTGACCCAGAGCGATAGTGAAGTATAGAGGTGGCTTTCCATGGTAGATAACACTTGTGATGTCTGATCTTACAGCTCAGGATAGGGACGTACAGGGGGATCTTTACTTTACAATTTAACTGTCCTGTACCTGTCCCGAAAGTTTTTTCCCCGCAGTGTTCAAGGATCCTCAATCTGCATCTAACTCATGAGCTGTGAGTTCTCGAGCCAGACATATGAAAATAAATTGTTCCATTGCCCAGATGAAATAACGCACATGAATTGATTTTAACCATTCATGCAAGCCCAATTTTTAATGAATTAAAAATATTTAAACCTGTTAAGTATCAGATAATTATCGAATGAGATTGGCCTGATCTTGAGTGTACTTTCAGAAGAAAGAGTTTCAGGAAGCAGCTGTCGTGCCCCAGTTAGCAGCACCTGTTCTGAACTGATGGGAGAATGGAAGTTCTTTTGGCACTTTAAATGGAAATAGTCGAGACTCCGGCTACAAATAACCATCATGATAATCTCATCTTTGAAATCATTATTTCGTTCAAGTATTTTCAAAAGATAACAGGCAGTGATAAACTCTGATGAGATGCAGTAATTGGACTGGGTCACAACTGAGGGTACTTCCCACTAAAGTCAGCTTGTGTGAAACTATTGAAGTGATACTTTCGGCACGGTGGTGCGGTGGTTAGCACTGCAGCCTCATAGCTCCAGCGACCCGCGTTCAATTCTGGGTACTGCTTGTGTGGAGTTTGTAAGTTCTCCCAGTGTCCGCGTGGGTTTTCGCCGGGTGCTCCGGTTTCCTCCCACAGCCGAAGACTTGCAGGTTTATCGGTAAATTGGCCATTATAAATTGCCCCTAGTATAGGCAGGTGGTAGAAATATGGGCTTAGGGTAGGATTAATATAAATGATATTGATGTTCGGCGCAGACTTGGTGGGCCGAAGGCCCTGTTTCAGTGCTGTATCTCTGAATAATAAATGATACAGTTAGCCTGCAGTCAATGTCAATCACGATAAGCTTTAAGTCTCTGACAGTATCTGATTGACTCAGTTGTAGTTTTTAAGATTAGTCGCTATTTTGGAGGGAGGGGGTTGTGCTGGGGATGGAGGGAGGGGGTGGAAGGGTGGGGGCAACACAGCAGTCTACTTGCAAAGAGCAAATTTCCAAAACACTGCAATTGATAAATGTTGAATGCTTTATTTTTTGAAAAGTGCTGCTGGTTTAGAAATAAATACTGACCGGAATAGCGGCGAAACTCCACCTCCAGCTCACCACCACCTCCTCAAGGACAATTATGGACGGGCAATAAATGCTGACCTCGCCAGTGACGCCCACATCCCATGAATGAATAAAAGGCTCTTACTTTTGTAATGTTACAGGTCCTGTCAGAGAGGTGTGTTCCTCACCAGGGGACCGACAGGTGATGATCACCAAATGATGGAGTTGCTAGAAGCTCCAATGCGGATGAAGGTTTTAATATTAGAATCAGTTTCTTGCTGGAGCCAAATTCCAACTTGTTTGGTTACTTGATAAGCATGAATTACAGTGTCTAACTCGTTCAATTAATAAATGCAGAGTGTTTTTTTTTTGACAAAGTGCTCTTGGTTGAGAAATAAATACTGGCAGGAATAATGGGGAAACCCCTCTTCCATGTTAATCCAATGCAAGGTACTTTATTCAGGCGACGTCAAAAGGCTCCTACTTTTGTAATGTAACAGATCCTGAAAGAGAGGTGAATTCCTGACCTGGAGACCAACAGGTGATGATTCCCAATGATGTAAGTGGTAGAAGCTCAAATGCGGATGAAGATTTTAATTGGAAAATATTGGAATTAGTTTCTAGCTGGAGTCAAATTCCAAGTTGTTTGGTTACTTGATAAGCATGAATTACTGAGTCTAACTTGTTCAATCTGCCATTCTTTCACAGCGACACCGTCTCCCCCAACCCTTTACGGCCTGTGCTCCTGTGAGCAACCCAACACCGACGGCTCCTTGGCCTACGGCTGTTTGGCAATGGATTACATCCCCCAAATCACCAGCGTTTCCTGGAAGAAAGATAATGAGCCGATCACCACTGGATTGAAGACTTATCCGTCAGTGCTGAACAAGAAGGGAACCTACACCCAGAGCAGCCAGTTAACCATCACCGAGTCAGAGGTGGGAAGCAGCAAAATCTACTGCGAGGTTCGACGCGGAGAGTCGGTCTGGATCAAGGAAATTCCAGGTTAGTGTTGTGGAAACTGTGAAAAATAGAAAAGCTTTAATGATCTTATTTAGAGCTTTGGCTCTACCATATTCAGAGTACCGTGCACAGTTCTGATCCCTCTAAACTCCAGCTGGTGTCTGCTTGACAGCAAAGAAGCTGTTAAAATATAAGAACAGTTTGCATTAGTTATTAATTTCTTCTAAAAATGTCTAACGTGTTTTTCTTGAAGATTGTAAAGGTGACAAGGTCCATCCAACTGTTATCCTCACCCAGAGTTCCAGTGAAGAAATCACAAGCAGAAGATTTGCAACTGTCTTGTGTTCAATCATCGATTTCCATCCAGAGTCAATAACCGTGAGTTGGTTGAAGGATGGACAACACATGGAATCGGGCTTCGTCACATCTCCCACCTGTGGAGTGAACGGGACCTTCTCGGCGACCAGTCGGCTGACAGTCCCCGCTAGGGAATGGTTCACCAACAAGGTCTATACCTGCCAGGTCTCCCATCAAGGGGTCACCCAAAGCCGAAACATCACCGGATCTCAGGGTAAGAGACTTAAACCAAAGAAGCTCCAGATCATTCTGTGCTCTGTTGTTAATCAAATAAAGGAATTTATAGGAACTCGTACAAAACACAGAATATTTTCTAATTTCCCATCATGCAGTTTGTATATTTCTTTCCGCTGTGAGTGCTGAATTAGGATTGCTCACGGTTCAACATGTCATCACATCACATCAATAGTCCCCTCTGCCTAGATGCCATATAGTGAGTGAGGTGACCTTGATATCAGGTTTATTCTGAGCGGCATTAAGTAATGAGGACAGGTTTATCAGACCTAACTGGTATTGCTTTCAGTATTAAAGATGAAAAGGGAATCTAACTGAGGTGTTTTAGTTGTTTATTGGAATTGATGGAGTCGATGGAGAAAAACATTTCTTCGGGTGTGGGACTCCAGAACAAGTGGGTATAACCTACAAATTTGACCAAGATCATATAGGGATGATATCAGGAAGGAGCTATTCACACAATGGGTAGCGCAAACCTAGAATTATCTCCCTCAACTCACTCTTGAAGTCTGGCATCAATTGAAACATTTAGTGTTGATATTGATAGATTGAAATTAGGCAAGGGAATAAGGGTAGACGGTGTTAAGATACAGATCAGCCATTGTCTAACAGAATGGTGGAACAGGCTCGAGGGGATGAATGGACTACTCTTTTTCTTCTGTTTTTATGATTGTCCTCTGGTCAGATCGCCCTCTGACTCCAGACGGACATATGAGGAGTTCTCACTCATGACAGATATTTGCAAAGTGCCTCAGACCGTTATTGCAATTTATTCTCCACATCAAAAAGACTCCTGAGAATATTTTCACCACCTTTCACCCCTCCTGCGATTGGTTCCAACATATTCTCAACTCCTCAACTATCGTGACAAGGCGCCAGAAAATTAACTTTTTTTTCCTGTTGGGCCAAAATTTCGGAATTTCGTTTGACACTCGTTTTGAGCCAGTGTGAATTACATGTCTAGCTTGTGCCCATGGGAGATAGAGCCATTATATTCAGCGGAGATACGAACATACTAATTAGGAGCAGGATTTGGTCACTCGGCCTCTCGAGCCGGCTCTGCCAGAGATTTCAGGAAGAACGTTATTCAGTGCGTAACACAAATTCTCCCACAATTATTCGTTTTTTACACCGCGTACTTGCTTCAAAGTCCATTACAGGCTTCTTAGGGTGCAAGTACACAGTATATGTTATAGGATCTCCAGGAAGCACTTTCAGGTTGTTGTCCTTCCAATAAACTATAATATTTTGAGCAACAGCTGGAGATTGATGTCTCGAAATTGATTTAATCTCCTAGAGACAGTGAAGGCTGAAAACTGGTGCCTGATTTTGAAGACGAATCTTTGTTTGCCTTTCATTTCTGTTTTACAGTTCCTTGCTCCTGCAATGATCCAGTAATTAAACTACTGCCACCATCAATAGAACAGGTCTTACTGGAGGCGACGGTGACCTTAAACTGCATCGTGTCTAATGCTCCTTATGGAGTCAATGTGTCCTGGACCCAAGAACAGAAGTCTTTGAAATCAGAGATTGCCGTCCAACCTGGAGAGGATGCAGACAGCGTGATCAGCACCGTAAACATCTCGACGCAAGCCTGGCTGAGTGGGGCTGAGTTCTACTGCGTGGTGAACCATCAGGATCTGCCGACTCCTCTCAGAGCATCCATCCACAAGGAAGAAGGTGAGCGGTGAGATTGAAGCTATAAGTGAGATGTTGTGATCATTTCTTGCGTTTGTGCAAGGCCCAATTCGTCCTTTTAAGTGCTCACATGGATTATTCTGATAATTTAAGTGTAATTCCACTGAAAAAACCCCTCTGGAACCATAGGTAATGCATTTAAGGGGAAGCGAGATAAGTAGATGAGGGAGAAAGGAATAGAAGGAGATGAAGTAAGGCGGGAGGAGGTTTGTGTGCAGAGTAAGCAACAACACAGACTAGTTGGGCCGAATGACCAGTTTTTCTGCTGTAAAATCTATGTAATGTTCCAGTCTAATCCTTTAAATTCTCATCGAGAAGGATTGCATCCACCTCTGCTCCGGGCTGGAAAACAGGACTGAGCCCAGAGGGGAAAAGGAAACCTTTAAAATTCAGCGCAAAGCACATTCCTTTCACATGTAACCACCGGTTTCATTGTCTCTGGAATTCTCCAGTTTATTGACATTAATTTTAATTTTTCTGCAGTTAAAGATCTGCGAGAACCGTCCGTGTCTATCCTCCTGTCCCCGGCAGAAGATGTCTCCGCTCAGAGGTTCCTCTCCCTCACCTGCTTAGTGAGAGGTTTCTCCCCCCGAGAGATCTTCGTCAAGTGGACCATCAATGACAAGTCGGTGAATCCTGGCAACTACAAGAACACCGAGGTGATGGCAGAGAACGACAACAGCTCCTACTTCATCTACAGCCTGTTATCCATTGCAGCGGAGGAGTGGGCCAGCGGCGCTTCTTACTCCTGTGTGGTGGGACATGAAGCGATCCCCTTGAAGATCATCAACAGAACAGTTAATAAATCGAGCGGTAAACCCAGTTTTGTGAACATTTCCCTTGCACTGTTGGACACTGTCAATTCTTGTCAATGAGAATCTCTCGATTGCATTTCAATTCTTAAATAAAAACCAATAAAGACCTTTTATTCCAACCGCGATTTAAATACACAGCCACTCAATTAATTTTGCTTCCCACATTTGCTAAGGGTAGATCTGTTCATGTAAAGTAGGATATTTGAAAAACACGGGCACAAGTCTGTAGAATGGTGCTCCAAGCTCAGATACACCACAGCTGAGCAACAAAGGAAGGGAATTCATTGCTGGATTCTGCAGAGTAACTTCAGCAACTTTCCCCCTCTGGGGGAGGTCCGAAATTTTCCCTTTTCTAACAAACAAACGCGGCGAATTGAGATTTTGGTGTTCCTGCTCCTCGTGTTGTCCATCCTTTCAGATTTGGGGCCAGTTTTAATTTGCAGCAGAGGAAAGACTGATCAGCCGAAGGGCCTGTTTCTGTGCTGTCTAACTCTGCGACTCCATGAATTGAGGACGACACACGAATACCAACAACACCCAAAATCCCCCAACAGGAAGAGGGAAAAGGACAATTTATTAACTCACTGTAACCCCACTTCCTGAACAGAGAAAGGGAAAGGGCAGTTGTTAATCCACTGTAACTCCACTTCTCCAACAGAGAGAGGGCAGAGGGAGATGTGAACCGATTGCAGCCCTCACTCAATTCCTCCAATAGATAAACGAGCAAGGACATTTTTTAACCCACTAGACTCTCACTCCTCCGGCAGAGAGCTTGGAAGGCAACTGCTCTCTATTATATGGACTCAGTTGTCATCAGTACAAAGTCAGCTTCTAGCTGACTGTGCGAGCATTTTAAACTTTCTACACGGAAACCATCTTGTAAAACATATATGTATGCAACATAATATCTTTAAACTTTTCCCTGTTAATCTTGTTGAAACAGATTGAATTCTAACAGTCCAATTCTAACCAGTGATATAATCCTCCTCTGTTTTTTCATACTTGTGCTCCTGATGTTTATGAGGCCCATCAGTTGCATTGCTGCATGCATGCAGATGATGTCATATTGCATCTCTCACAAAATACATTTACACAGAATAGTGAAGAATGTTCTCGACAATGCACACTGTCAAGGCCAGACCTGGTTATTGGTTCTCTGTGAAACTTTGAAGAATAATAAAAACACACAGGCACACGGACACAAACACACACATAAACACACTCACATACACCTACACACTGGAACAGACACAAATGCTGATATATAGGCTCCCACAATCACACACATAAACATAAACATAACGACGCACCGTAGTACAGTCTCACGTACACAGAAACATAGACATAAAAGCACACACATGGATTCACCATTGACACACATACATGGGCGTATATATTAGCACATTAGCAAACTGGCAAACATGCACCCAAACATGTCGATAGATAGACACATTAACACACAAATAAACACCAACATTAATATACTGACACACTCACTCACACACAAATAAACACCAACATTAATGTAAATAAATGCAAGATACTGCAGATGCTGGAAATCAGAAATAAAAACAAGAAATGCTGGAAACACACAGCAGGTCTGGCAGCATCTGTGGAGAGAGAAGCAGAGTTATCGTTTCAGAACAGTAACCCTTCATCAGAACTGGCAAATATTAGAAATGTAAAAGGTTTTAAACAAGTAAAGTAGGGGTGGGGCAAGGATAACAAAAGAGAAGGTGTTGATAGGACAAAGTCACAGAGAATAACTGACCAGAAGGCCACAGTTTGCCTTTGATCCTTTTATATTTTAAACGTTTGCATTTCTAATATTTGCCAGTTCTGATGAAGGGTAACTAACCAAGCTTAATGTACTTACACACTCACTCACAGCATCAACAGCAACTTAAGATACTGACACATTCACTCACACAGAAATAAACACCAACATTAATATACTGACACACACATGGATAAACAAACACGCACATAAACACATACATTCGCACACATGTACAAATAATCATACATGAACACACGCATTAATGCATAAATGTAAACATTAACACACACACGCACATTATCACACTTATGGAGGTACCAACACATGTAAACAAACACATTAACAAACCCAGATCGACACATTGACACATAAAATCGGATTAACTTACAGGGACACATAAAGATCCATCAACACAGAAACACAGGTTAACAAACTCACACATAAATAAATATTGACACACTCATACAAAACATGGACAGATAGGCACAACACACACACAAGCACACACAGCCGCATACACACATGCGGTCATTTGAATACACATATCTATGCACATTGGCACAGCCATCAACATATAAACTAGAACATTAATACAGTCGCACTTGAATATATAAACGAACAAATAAACACACTCATTAACACTCACACGCAAGCACACATGGATACACACACACAGAGTAATGCAAAGCAAGAGATACTGATACACACACACAGAAGCAATAAAGCGCACAGACAAAAACACTAGACTATAGACGAAAGCAGAATTCAAATGCAATATTTGAACAGACAACGTCCCCAACAATTTCCTTGATACATGTTGGACTTTCAATCGCAATAAAGCAATGTTCTCAGTTAGAAACTGCGATCAATTAATGATTTACTAACCACTCTCATCACAAATAAACAAACAAGATTGGAATTCACATTCGATCTCTTACCCAGCACCATTGACAATCTCCAAACAAGTAGTTATCTGAATCTATCTTCACAATAATTGTTATCGATCAGCAAACCTCCCTCGGTATCTCACCATAATTGCTAAGGATAGAACGAAATTGATCCAAAATAAAAGCGCTTGACACTGAAGGAAAAACTGACATATTTTCCAATATGACCTGGACGAGGATCATAAAGAAAGAACGACTGTGGCGTTACTAACAGAGATTGATTGCTGAATGTGATTAATCTAACAATAGATATAGATTTAAAATTAAATTCGGGAGCAAAATCATGGGTTAAGGAAGAGAAATGCGAATGCAAACTAACAATCTTATATCCTGCTTTAATAAATAATCTAAATATATTTCCTCCTCTACATCACTGTAGATTCCTCAGACCACATCTGGATTGAAGACAATGAGCAAGAGAGCGGCAGCGTCTGGACAACAGCTTCTACATTCATCATCCTGTTCTTCCTGAGCATTTTCTACAGTGCTGCCGTCACTCTGGTGAAGGTGAGAAGATTCAAACCACTCACACTTCAATTTGACTGAAGCTGTTTAGTAAATCTCTAAAACTTTCATCGATTTAAAAAAAAACTCTGAGATGAAATTCCCAGACCACGAAATCTCTGCTTCATTCTTTTATCCCTCTTTTACAGGTCAAGTGAATGATTGAATTTCGGCCGGCCTGGATTTTCCTCATTTTCTAACATCTCTGTATGACCAAAAAAAGAGGAAACCTGTAAAAGTAGAATACTTTCAGTTTATGGTTCCGAATCTGCAGCTGAGAAAATCATAAACATTAACTTAGTTGTTTTTTTTGAAATGTATGAGATAATCGTGGCAATAATGTAAATGTACCTTCGACATTCATGTGTAAATAAGTAACTATTCCTTACTCATAAGTGTTTCCTCTCTTTTATGTTTTCTCTCTCTCATATGTTACAGTTTTACAGACAGCTGCAGCTCAGACCGCATGTGTTCTGTTCTCAATGTGATGCACAGTTGTTATATTCACTCTTCCTTTTCTTTTAAAGTCTTCTCTGTAAAATGTTCCTTTTGAAATTGCTAATAAATATTGAACAACAACAAACTTGGACTTTGCTGAATCCTTTACCCCAAGGCCACCCACACCGCTCTATATTCCCTGTTCCACGTTTTTCCCCTTTCCTGACATCTATTTTGCACCAGTCCGTCTGGTTGCGTTTAAACCCACGGCTCTTCGGTGAAAGAGCCGCTGCGCCATCCAGAGCCCCATCAGAGTAAAGACACCTTTCCCTCTGCCTCATTGTGACAACCACCAGAGGCAGAAAGACCGCACAGCGACCAGGAGCACCTCGCTGACTTCCACTATCTTATGTTCTGTCAGAGTCACCTGCCAGGTTATATTAAAGAGCAGCATTCTGCTCTATCACAGATTGATACAGTATGGCATAACAAAGAATGCGGTCCCAACAAACTTTTCCAGGACAGGCATGGAAAAGGTTAGATGTCGGAGTAATCTCACTCTGCACTGTCCCATCAAACACTCCCAGGACAAGTACAGCACCAGTTAGACACAGAGTAAAGCTCTTTCTACACTGTTTCGCAGGACAGGTATGGTACAGGTTAGATTTATTACACAGACACGTGAGGAAGAACAAACCCTGGGCCTGATTCCTCGAGACTGGTGCATATCTGACATAATAAATCATCGAGTACAAATACCGAGCATTATCCCAAGAAACTGGGGTCCATCTGACAAGCAGGAAGCACAAACCCTAAGAATGATTCCCACAGCTTGGGGCTTAGCTAAAGCAAAGGAGAAGACATGCCTTGGAAATAATGTCCAATGCCTGAACGGTATGTGATAAACAAGGCAGCACTATTCCTGGGATGAATCCCAAAGCCTGGGGCCGATCAGACAAAGGAGAGGCAATAAATTGTGGGAATGATTCCTGGAGTCTGACGCCTATCTGATACAGAGACTCTATCTTTGTATTTTCTGTTATACACACAACCCATTCTCTCTCCACATGTTCTGTCTCACACACACATACTCCACCTTTCTGTTATGCACAGGCCGAATCTCTGCCTCCACCTTTTCTGCTTTACCCATTACCCGTGCTCCTTGCCACATGTTTCCATGATGTCTTTCCTCTCTCTCTCTGCTCCTTCCCTCTGATGCCATCTGTTTGAACTCACTGAAGATCACTCCAGGTATCCTCTCTCCCTGCTTAATTCCCTCTATTACCATCTCACTGAAATCATTGAACATCACCCCAGGTATCTTCTCTCCCTGTTCCAATCCCTCTGTCCCATCTCCCTGAGCTAACTGAACATCACTCCAGGAATCCTCTCTCCCTGCTCCATTCTCTTTGATACCATCCCTCTGAACTCACTGATCGTTACCCAGGGATCCGCATTCTATCTCCCTTTAAAAGAAGTGGCTGTCGAGATAGTGGATGCATTGGTTGTAATCTGCCAAAATACCCTAGTTTCTGGAAAGCTCCTGGCTGATTGGAAACCCGTAAAAT
This sequence comes from Heterodontus francisci, assembly GCF_036365525.1. Lineage (NCBI taxonomy): Eukaryota > Metazoa > Chordata > Chondrichthyes > Heterodontiformes > Heterodontidae > Heterodontus > Heterodontus francisci. The sequence continues at coordinate 12,121,537 of NC_090404.1, forward strand.
GTGGTGTGACAGACAGCAGGAAGCCATAGACCTTTTGGCCTAACAGCTGTCACAACTATTTAGACAGAATCTCAAGACCTTGAAGAGAGTGCAGAGGAAGTACACCAGAATAGTAGCAGGAGTATGGCATCAAGGAGCACGAGCAAAACTGGAGTCAATGGGAATCAGGGGAAAACTCTCCGCTGGTTGGAGTCATATCTAGCACAAAGGTGGATGGTTGTACTTGTTGGAGGTGAATCATCTCACCCCCAAGACATCACTGCAGGAGTTCCTCAGGGTAGAGTCCTAGACCCAACCATCTTCAGCTTCAATTTCAGCAATATTCATTTTCATCTTCCCTCCATCATAAGGTCAGAAGGGGAATGTTTGCTGATGATTGCACAATGCCCAGCACTCTTCCACCTCGAAGGAGAAGCGCAGCAGATGCATGGGAACACCACCAACTTCAAGGACCCCTCCAAGCCACACACCATCCTGACCTGGGACTATATCGTCGTTCCTTTGCTGTCGCTGGGTCAAAATTCAAGATCCCTTCCTAATAGCACCGTGGGTGCACCTACACCCCAAGGACTGCAATGGTTCAAGAAGGCAGCTCACCACCACCTTCTCAAGGGCAATTAGCGATGGCAATAAATGCTGACCTCGCCAGCGATGCCCACATCCCGTGAAGGAATGAATAAAGTGATAAACTTGTATGTGGGGAAACGAGAAAAACTGGGATTGCTCTCCCCATATCAGTATAGAGTAGATTGCATGTAACTGGTGTAACCCAGGACTCCGATTTAAAAGAATTGCTTAAAAAAGGACAAGGAAAAATAAGTTTTATTTAATACATGGAGATTTGTTAAGATTTAGAATGCATTGCTTGGAAGGTTGGTGGAAGCATTTTGGAATAGTAACTTTCGAAAGAGAATTGTTCCTTTACTTGAAAATGAAAACAATGCAGCGTAGTGTGAAAATTGTAAATGGTGAGGGATGATTTAGAGAGATCTTTCAAAGAGGCATAGGGACGCTGGACCAAAATCTTGGAACTCCCTTCCTAACAGCACTTTGGGTGTTTCTACCCCACAAGACTGCGGCAGTTCAAGAAGGCAACTCATCACCACTTTCTTAAGGCCAATTAGGGATCGACAATAAATGCTAGCCTGGACAGCGACACCCAAATCCCATGAAGGAATTACAAAAAAAAATGATATTCAGCTGCGAGGTCTCCTCAAGTTGAATATCACATCAGGTTAAGGGAAGGAAGAATTAACGGCCCTTCTGGAGGGCTCGGAGTGATATTTGGGAATGGGTGGTGTTGATGCTTGAACTCTTTCGCTGCCCCAATATCTCTCTCCCCTCATTCCCCACCACTATCATTTGGAGCTGTCCTGTCCTCTGTGCTACATTTATCGTGAATTGCCCTCGCTGACTCTCTCTGTCCCTTTGTCCTTTCCCCGGACTGCGTAAGACTTATTGGTGCACGGCAGCTTTAAGATGCTAGACAGACCTGCCTTGGGTCACAGCCATGAATCAGGGATCACAGGGGCTGATCGGAGGGTGGAGACGGCCGTGGCCCCCTGACTCGAAATCAATGGGGGAAACAGCCAATCACAGTGCGACGACACGGTGAAACCCATTTCTGTCATCCACAGCTCGGCTAACCGGCGTCTGCCGTGGTTTTGAGACGTACGCTCCGCCATCTTTGCATGACGTACACTACGATAGCTTTCTGTGGCGTCCGGTCGGACATGCGTCAGTGACGTCACATATTGTTTGCCGTTTATTTAGAAGAACAACTCTTTTGAAAGGAAAACCGACTTCAGTTTCCATCAAAATTGCTGTTCCATCTTCGTCTGTAAATGTGAAGGTTTCGTCCGCACCAGGACAGCTTTGAGGAGGGATGATATGCTAAATGAATCATCAAATGAGGGTGAAGTAAAAATGGAAATTAGAAAAGCAAAGCGAGGACATGAAAAAATATTGGCGGGGAAATCAAGGAAAACTTGAAGACGTTTTATCAGTACATTATTAGCAAGAGGATAACTAAGGAAAGGGTCGGGCCAATCAGAGATGTACAAGGGAACATACGCTTAGATGCAGAAGATGTGGGCAAGGTTCTGAATGAGCTTTTTGTCTCTGTCTTTATAAAGGAGAGGGTTGATGCAGATATTGTAGTTAAAGAGGAGGATTGTGAAATATTAGATACGATAAGCATAATGAGAGAGGAAGTACTGGAGGGTCTGGTATCCCTGAAAGCGGATAAATCGCCAGGGTCTGATGGATTTCATCCCAGGTTGTTAAAGGAAGCTAGGGAGGAAATAACAGATGGGCTGAGGATCATCTTCAAATCCTCACCAGATACAGGAGAGGTACCAGACTATTGGAGGCATGCACAATGGCGGACCTGGTGCAGAAACGCGATGAGGTCAGCACTACATGATTAAGTCATCCTGCGCATGTGCCACTTAGTCCTGGCAAGATGTAGCTGACCTCATCTCCTCTGGAGATCTTCCCACTACAGCTTGCAACCCCATACTCCAACAACCCCGGATAGCCCGCTTCTACCTCCTTCCCAAAATCCACAAACAGGACTGTCCCGGCAGACCCATTGTGTCAGCCTGCTCCTGCCCCACTGAACTTATTTCTTCCAATCTTGACTCTATCTTTTCTCCGGTGTTCCAGTCTCTTCCCACCTACATCCGTGGCTCTTCTGATGCCCTACGTCATTTTGACAATTTTCAGTAACCTGGCCCCAACCGCCTCCACTTCACGATGGAGGTCCAATCGCTCTACACCTCCATCCCCCACCAGGACGGTTTGAGGGCTCTCTGCTTCTTCCTTGAACAGAGGCCCAACCAGTCCCCATCCACCACCACCCTCCTCTGCCTGGCTGAACTTGTTCTCACATTGAACAACTCCTCCATCAACTCCACTCACTTCCTTCAAGTAAAAGGTGTTGCAATGGGTCCCCGCATGAATCTTAGTTATGCCTGTCTTTTTGTGGGATATGTCGACCATTCATTGTTTCAGTCCGACTCAGGCCCCCTCCCCCAACTCTTTTTCCAGTACATTGATGACTGTATGTTTGTACCTGCGGCTGTTCAATTTTCAGTCCATTAACAGCTTATCTGTACGAATGCTTTGTCTTTCAACACACCATTAACATATTGTTTGCCTTTGCTCCATGACCTTCTGGTCAGCTATTCTGTGACCTTGTCCTATTTATACCTTCCCCTTTGTTATCTCTTGCCCCACCCCGGTTTACTTTCTTCTCACCTTATACATTTCTAATATTTGCGAGTTCTGAAGAAGGTCCCTGACCTGAAACTTTAACTCTGCTTCTCTCTCCACAGATGCTGCCAGACCTGCTGAGTATCTCCAGCATTTCTTGTTTTTATTTCAGATTTCCAGCATCCGCAGTATTTTGCTTTTCAAACTAATTCATGACAACGCTACTTCATCGAGAACGTCATCAGGACGCGCCGCAGTGCGCACATGCGCAGACGGTCTCATGCCCCCTGCGCATGCGCTGCGGTCCGACTTACCAGGACCGGTTTGCGCATGCGCAGAGGACGCGGTACGCGCATGCGTGCACATTCTCTTTATCTCTGCGCATGCGCTGCGTTCCGACCTGCCGGGTTGGTTGTGCGCATGCGCAGATGACGTCATCGCGTTATTTCGTCTTCCTCGCCGACGCGCCAGTTTGGCCTCTGCGCATGCGTCAAATCTTCGGCGCGACTTTTTGAAAGTGGAAGGAGGGGAGGTTTCGTCGGGCATCTTATCTGAATTATTTGTTCGTTTTGGAGACTTGCTTCATTTTTATTTGACACAGGAGATTGTTCCAAGGTAAGTTGCTCTGCCTTTGTAAGTTGCTCTGAAAACATTTCCATTGTCTGGGCCACCGCATGTTCTCCAGTCCCTGTTGTGAGTTGCTCTGAAAACATTTCCATTGTCTGGGCCACCGCATGTTCTCCAGTCCCTGTTGCGAGTTGCTCTGAAAACATTTCCATTGTCTGGGCCACCGCATGTTCTCCAGTCCCTGTTGTGAGTTGCTCTGAAAACATTTCCATTGTCTGGGCCACCGCATGTAGCAGGATGAAGGCGGAGTGACTGTGATTTCTGGCGCCAAACAGTACACACTGCAGATACATGATGGCCAGGCTACCTGCAGCTGCATCTTCTCCATTCAGACTTTGTTGCCCTGCAAACATGCTGTTGTTGTGCAGAGGCATCTGGGTCTGCGTTTGGACAGGCTTGCCCCCAATTGTCGCTGGCGTGCATCTCAGACACCAACGACGACAGGCATGGCTGCTGCCATTGTGATTACAGAGGAACAGCCAAGGCCCCTCAGCCACAATGAAAAATACCGCTTGCTTTCAGATCAATTGTACCAGTTACAACAGGCCATTCTGCAGAGTGGAACGGCAGCATTCATGAGGAGACTGGACTGGCTGCGGCAACAGACTCTCCGCTGGCAGCAAGGACTGGCTGATGAGATGGAGCCATTTACTATGCCCAACAATTGCCCGGAAGCACCTTCGGATGGAGGTGGCCGCGCGCTGGACATCAGTCACATGTCACAAACCCTGGATCCTGAGCGTCTCACCCCCTGGCCTAATGATCTGATGGACCATACATATGCCTACCTGTTCAAATCTCCACTTCCCCTACCTGCGGTACCCTCTCCTTGCTGCTCAGTTACACAGTCACCTGCTCCTACACCCATCAGGGCAGTGCACATGGACACACAGTTACCGGCTCCTACACCCGACAGGGCAGTGCACATGGACACACAATTACCTGCTCCTACACCCATCAGGGCAGTGCTCATGAGCACACAGTTACCTGCTCCTACACCCATCAGGGCAGTGCTCATGGACACACAGCCACCTGTTACCCCATCCGACGTTGAAACAACAATGCAGAGCCTTGTGAGACTCCGCAATTGCCAGTTGCTGCCTGTCAAGCCGAGAGGGCGTCCAAAGGGGTCAAGCACTTGGGGAACATTCAGCAAGAAGAGACTGAGCACTAAAAGAAACAAGCATGCCGTGTCCAGTGGTAGCAGAAATGTGAATGCTCTTGCTGTGAACACAACTGGTGATAGTAGTAGGCAGGATTAAATGAGAATGGATGGAAAGACGCACGAGTAACATCACCACTGGCAGGGAACTGCTGGGCTAAATGGCCAGCTTTATGCTCATAGCCCAAAAGAAATGTGCTTCTTTTCCAGCACCCTCACATCATTCATGTTTTCCCTGAGAGCAGCATTGAACCATCACGAGATAGGGGCAGTAACATCATCCTGCCTCCTACAGCTGAGGTGGGTACTAAGTGATCCATTGGCGGTGTTATCAGTACATGCCTTTACCACAGAACACAAAGCATTCTCAACAGTAATTTCATTGGAGGGAGGGAAGCTCTGACACTGATGTTCTTTCCTTATTTTCTTTCATGTAAAACGTGCCCTTGAGAAAACAATCCTTGACACTTAAGGACGGCATTCAAGCAAAGGAGGCAGTGCGGGAGAGGACGCAAGGATGTGCTGATTCCTGCATCTGAGGTGGGTAATAAGTGCTTCATTGGCGACGTTATCAATTGGTGCCTTCACTGCAGAACTTAAAAAGGTGTGCACAACAGTAATTTCAGTGGATGGAGGGAGGCAAGCTCTGACTCTGATTTGCTTTATTTCTTTTCATGTAAAACATGCCATCGAGAAAACAATCCTTGAGACTTAAGGTCAGCATTCAAGCAACGAAGGCAACTAGATCATGCTGCGGAGCTCATCACGATGTGGAAAGGAACATTGCATTTATGGATGAATTGGGAATGCACATTGGGATGCGCTTGGGGAACATTCACCAAGAATAGACTGAGCTCAGACTCTTGTGACTTTGCCTTCTTCACATGGACAATACAGTAGTGGAATAGAGAGCCAAGCTTTTATTCACCACAAGGCTCTCCAGGAACAATCTCTTTAGCTGTGCATAGCAGAGACTCGGCCTGTCTGTCTAACGGGAATGCTGGACACAACACTCATGTATCCATGCACAGCAGTTCCTCGGATACTTAATGAACTTAATAAAACTTTTCAATAATTAAACCCAGAATTGTTGAGGTTTTGTTTTGCATGCTATTTCCCCGACTTTGAAACTGCACTTCAGATATTCAACTATGGTGGGGGGGGGGGGGGATAGAGGGAGGGGTGTTTGAAGAGGGGGAGGGGTGGGGAGTGCGGGGAGGGGTGGGGAGAGGGAGCATGCAAAATGCAGGGACCAAACATTTGCAATGCCTGAAGTACTGAGGAGAAGTAGAGAAAGCAACTGGGTAGGGGAGAAAGCAACTGGATTGGGCATCCGCAGCTGGAGGGAACGGCTGAATGGAGAGGGCCGGAAGCGAGAGGCCGCAGAGAGCCGCGGGGAGCGAGCGTGCGAAGACCTTGGTGTCACTGGGTCCAGGGACTGGCCAGTAAGTCTTTTGCTGTTGTGTTTATGGCGCATGCACAGAAAAAGGCACTCCTCTTCCATTCCGCTGCTCCCCCCCCACTCTCTCCCCTTCCTCCCTCTCCCCCCCAGCTCTCCCCCTCCCCCCTTCCTTACCCCTCCCTCTCCCTATTTCACCCCCTCCCCCTTTCTCTCCCTCTTTCTCCCCCTCTCCCTCTTTCTCCCCTCTCCCTCTTTCTCCCCTCTCCCTCTTTCTCCCCCCCACCCTCTCTCTCCCCTCCCTCTCCCTCTTTCTCCCCCCCTCCCTCTCCCTCTTTCTCCCCCCTCCTTCTCCCTCTTTCTCCCCCTCCCCCCTTCCTGACCTCTCCCTCTTTCTCCCCCTCTCCCCTCCCTCTTTCTCCCCCTCTCCCCTCCCTCTTTCTCCCCCTCTCCCCTCCCTCTTTCTCCCCCTCCCCCCTTCCTTACCTCTCCCTCTTTCTCCCCCTCCCTCTTTCTCTCCCTCTTTCTCCTCCCCTCCCTCTTTCTCCCCCCCTCCCTCTCCCTCTTTCTCCCCCCCTCCCTCTCCCTCTTTCTCCCCCCCTGCCCTGCACCGCTACCGCCGGTCTCCCCGCGCTGCTCTCCCCGGCCCCCGCGCTGCTCTCGCCGGCCCGCTCCACTCTCTCACTCCGGCCATTGATTTCTGCCACGTGTTTGTTAGGTTTCATCTCTGTGATTTTTTGAGCAGCGCCATCTTTAGTCCTGGCAGCAGCAACAGTCGCAGGCTGTGACGTTTCCGTGGCACATGCTGTATCTGCGCATGTGCCAAAACAGCGCCACGACTGATCGCGTTGTCAACAATTGCGGTCTTTGCTTTCATGAAGATGGAGTTGCGCTTGGGCGTAGGTAGGCACACTCCGATGACGTCAGCGGGCCGGTGCGTTGTCAGGAATCACTTTGTTAGTGAAACTGCCAAGATTACCTCAGCAGGTCTGGCAGCATGTGTGGAAAGAGAAGCAGAGTTAACGTTTCGGGTCAGTGACCCTTCTTCGGAACTGACAAATATTAGAAAAGTCTCAGATTATAAACAAGTGAGGTGGGGGTTGGGCAAGAGATAACAAAGGAGAAGGTGCAGATTGGACCAGGCCATATAGCTGACCAAAAGGTCAAGGAGAAAAGGCAAACAATATGTTAATGGTGTGTTGAAAGACAAAGCATTAGTACAGATTAGGTGTGAATATACTGAATATTGAACAGCAGCAAGTGCAATCCTGAAGAAAAACAACCTGAAAAAAACAGTGGGTAAGCAATCTCTGACACCTCCCTTCCCTTCCTCGACTTCTCTGTCTCCATCTCTGGGGATAGGTTGTCTACAAATATCCATTATAAGCCCACTGGCTCCCACAGCTACCTCGACTACACTTCTTCACACCCTACCTCCTGTCAGGACTCCATTCCATTCTCCCAGTTTCTCCATCTCCGACGCATCTGCTCTGATGATGCTACCTTCCATGACGGTACTTCTGATATGACCTCCTTTTTCCTCAACCGAGGATTTCCCCCCACTGTGGTTGACAGGGCCCTCAACCGTGTCTGACCCATTCCCCGCACCTCTACCCTCACCCCTTCCCCTCCCTCCCAGAACCGTGACAAGGTTCCCCTTGTCCTCACTTTTCATCCCACCAGCCTCCATATCCAAAGGATCATCCTCCGCCATTTCCGCCACCTCCAGCGTGATGCCACTACCAGTCGCATCTTCCCCTCCCTTCCCCTGTCAGCATTCCGAAGGGATCGTTCCCTCCGCGACACCCTGGTCCACTCCTCCATTACCCCCACCACCTCGTCCCCGTCCCAGGGCACCTTCCCTTGCAATCGCAGGAGGTGTAATACCTGCCCATTTACTTCTTCTCTCCTCACTATCCCAGGCCCCAAACACTCCTTTCAGGTGAAGCAGCGATTTACTTGTCCTTCTTTCAATGTAGTATACTGTATTCGCTGCTCACAGTGTGGTCTCCTCTACATTGGGGAGACCAAGCGCAGACTGGGTGACCGCTTTGCGGAACATCTCCGCTCAGTCCGCAAGCAGGACCCTGAGCTTCCGGTTGCTTGCCATTTCAACACTCCCCCCTGCTCTCATGCTCACATCTCTGTCCTGGGATTGCTGCAGTGTTCCAGTGAACATCAACGCAAGCTCGAGGAACAGCATCTCATCTACCGATTAGGCACACTGCAGCCTGCCGGACTGAACATTGAGTTCAATAATTTCAGAGCATGACAGACCCCCACTTTACTTTCATTTTAAGTCATTTTTAGTTATTTTTTCTTCCTTTTTTTTTTACATTCCTTTTAAAATTTTTGCAATCTTTTTTTGCATTTATTTCATTTCATCTTAGTTTGCTCAGTTTGCTTACCCACTGTTTTTTTCAGGTTGTTTTTCTTCAGGTTTGCACTTGCTGCTGTTCAATATTCAGTATATTCACACCTAATCTGTACTAATGCTTTGTCTTTCAACACACCATGAACATATTGTTTGCCTTTTCTCCGTGACCTTTTAGTCAGCTATGTGGCCTGGTCCAATCTGCACCTTCTCCTTTGTTATCTCTTGCCCAACCCCCACCTCACTTGTTTATAATCTGTGACTTTTCTAATATTTGTCAGTTCCGAAGAAGGGTCACTGACCCGAAACGTTAACTCTGCTTCTCTTTCCACAGATGCTGCCAGACCTGCTGAGTGAATCCAGCATTTCTTGTTTTTGTTTCAGATTTCCAACATCCGCAGTATTTTGCTTTTATATCACTGTATTCTAGATGTGTTCTCACCAATGGCCTGTATAACTGAAGCATAATATCCTTAATTTTATTTTCAGTTCCTGTCGTAATAAAGTATAGCAATCCATTAGACTTCTTTTTTACTGTACCTGCATACGAACCTTTTGTGCCTCATGCAGTAGAATTCCTAGATCGCTCTGCACCCCGAAATTCTGCAGTCGTTCTCCGTTTAAGTAATACTCTGCTTTTTTATTCTTCTTGCCAAAATGAACAACTTCACATTTTCACACATCTACGAGATTTTTGCCCACTCACTTAACCTATCTATATCGGTCTGCAACTTCCCTATGTCCTCTTTACAACATACTTTCCTACCTATCATTGTGTCATCTGCAAATTTAACTACCATGCCATTGCTCCCCTCATCTAAGTCATTGATATTAACTGTAAAAGGTTGAGGCTCCAGCACAGACCCCTGTGGGGCTCCACTCATCACATCCTGCCAATCAGAAAATGACCCATTTATGCATACTGTCTGTTTCCTTCCAGCCAGCCAATCTTCTATCCATGCTCATATGTTATCCCCGGACACCATGAGCTCCTACTCTGCGCAATAACTTTTTATGTGGCACCTTGTCAAATGTTTCTGCAAATCAAGTACAGCACGTCAACGGACTTCCCTTTATCCACAGCGCAGGTTACTCCTTCAAAGTTTTCCAATAAATTGTTTAAACGTGATTTCCTTTTCACAAAACCATGCTCACTATTCCCGATTACCTTGAGTTTTTCTAGCTCGAGCCGACTTGATGATCGATTCCAATACCTTCCCCACGACAGACGTCAAGCAAACTGCCCTATTTTCTGACCTGATTTCTGCCTCGACCACCCACCACCAACACAGCAGCTGAATAGAGGGGTAATATTTGCTACTTTCCAGTCTGATAGAAACTTTCCAGAATATAGCAAATTGTGAAAAATTAACACCAACGCATCTACTACCTCATTAGCCACCTCTTTTAAGACCCTAGGATGCAACCCATCAGGACGCAGGAAATTGTTAGCCCGCAGATCCATCAGTTTGCTCACTACCGGTTCCCTGGTGATTGCAATTTCACCAATTTCCTCTCTTGCTTCCACCTCCTGATTTTCAGCTATTACTGGAATGGTTTCTGTATCCTCTATAGTGATGACAGAAACGAAATATTTGTTCATTTCATCCGCCATTTCCTTATTATCTACTATGAGCTCCCCATTCTCTCTCCCTAGAGGACCAACCCGTACTATAAATACTCTTTTCCTTTTTAAAATACACGTCGAAACTCTTGCTATCCGTTTTTACATTTCTAAGTAGCTTCCTCTCCTATTCTAATTTATTTCTCCTTATTAACCATTTAGTCATTCTCTGCCGTTCTTCATATTCTGACCAATAATCTGACCTGACACTTATCTTTGCGCATATAAATTTATTTCCTTAAGTTTGATGCTTTCGTCAACTTCGTTGGTTTACCACCGATAGTGGATCCTCCCCTTAGAATATTTCTTGACAGTAAGGATATACTTATCCTGAGCATTCTGAAATATCGCCTTAAACTTCTGCCATTTTTAAACTATTAACCAATCTGTTAACCTAGTAACCCAGTTCACTTCAGCTAGCTCAGCTTTCATGCCCACATAGTTGCCCTTTTCCAGTTTAGAATACTCGTCTTAGACCTGCTCTTCTCTCATTCAAACTGGATGTAACATTCAATGATATTGTGATCGCTACTACCCAGAGGTGCCTTTACTCTGAGGTCATTAATTAATCCAGTCACTTTACACAATACCAAGTCCAGTAAAACCTGCTCTCTGGTTGATTCCAGAACGTGCTGCTCTAAGAAAGTATCGGCTGTCTCCACTCTTTACTCACAATTGAAAATGTTTTCTTCTTCCGGTCTTTAGGTTAAAGGTTCAAAACCTTTGTGTCTGCATGGTATATAAATTCAGGACCACTCCCAATCGATCTTTCCGGAAACAGGAGCTGTCAGATGAGGACAATGTCGAAACACAGAATTTCCCACACCCTGATCACGGGTATCTGAACCTTTCTCCCTCTCGCCACCAGAGGTCGTGAGATAACAATGTTCATTTTATGGATCTGTCGCCGGGCAGCGAAGTGAGTTAAGTTTATATTAAACTTATATATATTCAAAAATATACTCCAAAACCTGAGTATAATTTGGAATATATAGACGTTCAATAGCTGATATCAACTTCTCAGAGTAATCATTACAAAGAAGCATCTACATATCGAAGGATTACTTCTGAACAGTGTGGGTGGAAGATCGTGAAAGAATATTAAACTGTGAACGTCAGACACACCCTGAAATCTGAGTTCTGAATCATTAACTGTATCGTTACTGAAGGTCGATGTTAAATGAATGAAAGACAAATCGAAACCACCTGTATTTTGTTTATTTTCCTTCTCCACTCCTTTTGCCATTCTGAGTGGAATTTGTAACAGCAGTTTTTCATGTCCTGCTGATGTTGAGTATTCTGTTTTAGTGAGAACCCACCCTACATTCCGAAGGCTTCGAACCCGCTCCTGGCGCTCTGCTCCCGCCCACTTTCAGCCAAACAGCAACACATTGCTACAAAGCACTGATGTCTGTTCAGTAGTTTGTTCAGTAACAGCAGATATCATCGTTCTAATGTGATGGATCTATAAACCACTCCGATAAAATACCTGATCAATGTTAATTCACAAGTTAATTGATCGGTGAGGGAAATCTCACTGGATTCACGGTTACCTTGGTGCTGATGGTGAAGATACTGGAATTTGAGAGGAAGAATTAACGCCAGTATAAACCAAATCCAGTAACAATCTCATGTTTCTGGTTACAATAACCAGACAAGGGATTCTGTCCCCGCCCCACGACTCTAATAGCGGAACCACTCCCCATATGAGGACAGTGACTGTAGCCCAGCTCGGGGTGTTTCCATTCACTGACAGCCAGCTCACCACCTACCGCTCTCACAGCACCACTGGGGACACAAGGAAGTGAGGTGAGAGAATCCTGAGACACGCCAGCAGATTATTGAGGGTGGGGATTAGAACGGGTGTCTTCAAATATCCAACTCCCCTTTTACAGAGCGGACAGCGACAATGCGGCTACTCAGCATCTGGGTTGTGTGGGGAGCATTTCTGACAGGTAATTGTGGACAAAACACATTTCATCTTTTCTCTCGTTTCACAAACATGGTTTGAACCTGAACTTTCAACAACCGTCGGTCTGATCTTTTCCTGTTTAAACTTGTTTTTCAGATTTAAGTCATGGAGATTCTGTCACTCAGCCGCGGTCCCCAGATGTTAAGACAGAAGGAGAAGCGGTGATTTTAAGCTGTACCTATGATACGACACGGAGCGAGTATTCTTTATACTGGTACCAGCAACACCCAGATACACAGCCCGAGTTTATACTGAGGAAGGATTCTGATAATTATGAAGATAAAGCAGATTTTGCTAAAAATCATTTCTCCGCTGAGCTCCACACCGTGACTAAATTCACCAGTTTAACCATCTCAGGGCTGCAGCTGACTGACTCTGCCGTGTATTACTGCGCCTTCAGACTCACAGTGATGGAAAGCAGTCTCACCCCTGCACATAAACTGCCTTTGGAGTGTGGGGGGGAGCTCTGGTCTGTTGGGGTCTGTGTAGAATCGCAGGCAGATGTGCAGCGATAATGTGCCGCGCGCTGTCAGGCACTCAAACACACACCGAGAGGAAACCAAATTAACCTCGGATCAAACTGTCACCCAACTGTTTCCAGGAACGGCCGAGAAATCAAACTACAGAATCCAATCAGACAGACAGATCCAGCACAGAAAACATATGTGAGGACCCCAGTTCTCATCCCCAGCCTCAATAATCTGCTGTCATGTCTCAGGATGCTCTCATCTCACTTCCTTGTGTCTCCAGTGGTGCTGTGAGACCAGTCGGTCGTCAGCTGGCTGTCAGTGAATGGAAACACCCCGAGCTGGGCTACAGTCAGAGTTCTGATAGGGAAATGGCTGCACATTTAGAGACCGGGGGTGGGAATGAAACCCTGGCCTGTTAATTATCACCAACCTGCTCAGGATTGTTAATGGCGACAGAAAATATTCCATCATTAAGGAGACACCCTGAAGCACAATGGACATTAGAGGAACTCTGTGTTTTGCGCTTGTTTTAAACATCACAGACACTACCTTGTGAAATCTATTCATTGTGTACGAACTGTCTCTGAGTCAGCAACACGCTCTGATCAAAAAAACCCTGTGAACAGGCCGCGGTCAAAGACTCTGAGAAACTGATATCCCAATTAATTATTTATTCTCAGGAAACAGCTAATTAAAGAAAAAAGCAACCAGTTAACCGCTGAATTGTGAGTGCATGTGTGTGAAAGGGCGAGTTCGGTTAAAATAAGAAGTGATAATTGTTTTTAGACATAGGTGTATCTTAATAGTGTTTAAGATTTAGTTGAAATAAATAGTTAATTTGTTGTTGTCTAAAGATACCGGCTTTGGTCTATTTTATTCTGGGGGTTACTAAAGTGTTCACTTTGGGTGTTTTCCGGTTTGGTAGAAAAACCTTAATAATATGCTGCAATCTGTGTAGTGATGGGACTGAACTGACAGTGCATTACTCCCGCCTCGGTCGTAATATATTAATTTGGTATCTCGTGTAGGATCAGATTAATTGGGGGTTCGCATTTGGAATTATATTAGTTGCTCATATCTGGGATAACATATAAATTGGGGTCTTGCGTCTGGCATCATATTAATTGCTATCGCATCTGGGGCCATATGAATTGGAAACTCGTTTGCTGGGATCCAAACCTAATGACAATTACGAAAACATAGCAGGAACCAGGGTTCTTGTGTCATAAGGTACAGTCTATGACATCAGAATGGCATTAGCAGTTGCAGCAGTTTTTCTGGGAAAGGACAACTTGTCCCTCAATGTCTTCACAATTTTACCTAAGAATAAACGAAAAGAACTGGCTGAAAAATTGGGATTGGAATTGAAATCAGGTGGCAAACTAAGCAGTAATAATTGACCTAATAGCCCAACATCTAAAATTAGAAGATGAAGAAGAGGAAGAAGATAGTAAGCCAAAGAATAATTCAGTGGAATTGGCTAAGATTCAGTTAGAAATCAAAAAACTGGAACTTGAACATGAAAAAGAAAAAGTCAAAGCAAAAAGTAAACTTGAGGCTGAAAAAGAATTGTAGAAAATTGAACTTGAAAAAGAGCAGAGAGGGAAAGAAAGGGAATTTAGGTTAAAAGAGGTGGAACTAAGACAAAGGGGTGGTCTTGACTCCAGGGAAAATTCAGCTTTGGAAGAAGCTGAATTCAGCACAGAGCACAAGGAAAAGCTCTTTAAATTTATACAAGCTCTTCCTAAGTTTGAGGAAAGGGACATAGAGGCATTTTTCATATCTTTTGAAAAAATAACCAAACTGATGGAATGGAAATAGGAAAACTGGAGACTGCTGATGCAAAGCAGGCTGATGGGCAGAGCTCTTGACGTTGAGGCCACGCTTCCTGAAAAGGCTACTGCAGATTATCAAATGGCAAAAAAGGCCATTCTCGCTGTGTATGTGTTAGTCCCTGAAGCTTACCGTCAGACGTTTCGGAACTTGCGAAGATTGACTGGGCAGACGTATGTCGAATTTAAGAGAGTGAAGCAAAGTAATTTTGACCATTGGATACGGGCATTAAAGATAGAAACCACAGATGAGAACCTTCGAGAATGGATTCTCTTGGAAAAGTTTAAAAACTGTATTCCTTCAGTAGTGAGAACTGATGTAGCTCAGATGAAAGTTTTGAAAGCTAGGCAAGCAGTGGAAGTTAATGATTTTGAGCTTGTGAATAAGCCAAAACCTTTTGTCCATCACCCCCATAAACACGAGAAGGATAGAAGGTGGGAGAGTGAAAGGAAGGCAAGTAGCCGGGGACAAGAAGGAACAGCTTTGAATGCCCCAGGATCACCTCCTCAGGCCCGAAAGGAAGGTTCTGAGGGTAGAAGTGAGGTTTGCATGCTGAAGTGGTATCATTGCCACAAAACGGGTCATCTTCGTTCAGAGTGCTGGAAATTGCAAGGTAAACCCATAGGACTTGCAAAGCTAATGCAGAGGAAATGACTCTGACTAAGAGGACAGAAGACCAGGCTATTGCTTTAATGGCAGCTGTAAAACGAGATACAAAAACTAAAGTGAGTGTAGAGGTTAAGGATAAGATACCCGAAAGTTATAATTAATTTTTGGCAAAGGGGAAAGTAACTCCATTTCCTTTAAATGAGATGGGAAAATTTATCATTATGCTCAGGGATACAGCAGCAACCCAAACACTCTCGCTGGCGAAAGATATAACGTTTCCACATGACAGGGCTTTGAACGCTAAAAGTTCAGTTAATGGAGTTGGCGGGGAGTATATACACCCGTACCTTTATATAAAGAACGCTGAGAGACTGACTTAATATCTGGGATGGTAACTGCAGCAGTTGTCCACAGTTTTCCAGTGCAGGGAATTGATCTACTCCTCGGAAATGATCTGGCTGGATAAAAAGCATCAGTTTCTCTAATAATTACAGAGAAACCAAGTGTAGTTAGGTAAATGGAACAATTACAGGGGCAAGTTTCAGGAATATTTCCTGCATGTGTAGTCACCCGAGCAATGACTAAAAAGGATCCATTGTCGGAGGTAAAAGTGGCAGCACAAACAGATAGCCAAGTAGAAGAAACTTTATTTGGGGATTGAGATAATCCAAATGAGATGTTCATTAAACCTCTATAATTGCAGCACAGCAAGCCGATCCAGAGATATACAGAATAGCACAGACGGCTCTGACAGAAGCTGAGGCGAAAGGAGTTCCAGAAGGCTATTATATGGCAAGCAGGGTTTTGAGGAGTACTTGGAGAACGCCTCATAGACCTGCAGTCGAAGACTGGACAGTTGTTCAACAGATGACAAATATCACCACAGATTATGAAAGTTAGCACATGACGTTCCTTTTTCAGGACAGGGAGGAATTTGGAATACTAAATCACGTATAAACTAACATTATTACTGTCTAGACCTTGCAAAGGACGTAAAGCAGTTTTGTGTGGCTCAGAAACACCTAAAACACCCCAAGCCGATATGGAAAAGTGGGGAGACAAGAATGCAAAAACCTGCAATTTTCAACCAGGGGATGAAGTATTGGTACTGTTACCGATACAGGGGGAACCATTAAACGCACGGTTCAATGGCCCATTTAGAGTGAACAAAAGAGTGGGAAGGTAAATTACTTGATTGCCACCCCTGATCTCCGGAAGAAGAACTGGTTGTGTCACATCAATATATTAAAGCAATATTATCGCAGGGAGGAAGATAAGATGTACAGATATGTCAGGTAATTGCGGATGTTGCGAAAGAAAAGAATAGTCAGGATGAGACAGAAGGAGGCATAGACAATTTTCAGTTTGAACCTCCAACTATCAGATTGGCGAATACAGAATGGCTAGGATAATTGGACAAAATACTTTTGCACTTAGAGACAAAACAACGTGAAGACCTAACCAGGCTTTTCACAACATTTAAAAAAGTCTGTCGGGATAAGCCAGGATATCCAACCTTAGCCACACATGATGTGGATATAAGGGGAACAGTTCCTTTAAAATAACATGCTTACCACTTAAGTCCGGACAAAAGGCTCAAGTAAAAGCAAAAGTCCAATACATGCTGGAAAATAATTTGATTGAACCTAGTCAAAGCAGCTGGAGTTCACCAATAGTTCTAGTACCTAAACCTGATGAGTCAACCCGATTTTGTAAAGACTACAGAAAAGTCAATGCAGTAACAAAGACAGTCATCTACCCAATTCCGCATTTAGAAGACTGTATCAACAGAGTGGGCAGTGCTAGGTTTAAAAAAATGAAGATTGGCTTGTTATTAGCAAGTTCCTTTGACTCGTCGAGCCAAAGATTTAGCAGCTTTTGTAACACCTGACAGTCTTTATCAATGCCGGGTGATGCCATTTAGGTTAAAAAATGCTCCAGCCACTTTTCAAAGATTAATGAATCGAGTGTTCCCAATTGTGTAGTATATCTCGATGACGTACTAATATACTTGGCAAGAACACTTAAACCAGCTAAAAATTCTATTTAAAAAGTTGCAAGCAGTGGGCTTAGGGATAAATCTGGGAAAAAGCGAATTCAGAAAAGCAAGAGTAACTTACCTGGGACACAGCGGGGCAAGGACAAGTATTGCCAAAAATGGCCTTAGTAGAGTTCCCTATCCCTACATCTAAACGGGAAATAATGAGGTTTTCAGGGATGTGCAGCTTCTACAGGAAATTTGTACTGAATTTTATTACTGTGGCTGCTCCATTAACCGATTTGCTACAAAAAATATACACAAAGTAGTATGGTCAGATGAATGCCAGGCAGCTTTTGAAAAGCTAAAGGCAATCTTAACTAATGAACGAGTGTTGGCTGCTCCACATTTTGCTAAATACTTTAAAGTGGCGATTGATGTTAGCAACCTGGGGTTGGTGCAGTCTTATTCCAGGATGACGAATTGGGCATGGAGAAGAAAGTCGGGAACTTTTCAAGAAAACTACATTGCATTCAAAAAAGTATCCCACTGTTGGACTTTAGCTGGCACTCAAACATTTTGAAGTAGATGTCCACCAAGACTATAATGAAACAATATATACTGACCATAACCCATTAACGTTTGTGGAAAATTTTAAAATCGAAATGCTAGAATGTTTAGGTGAAGTTTATTGTTACAGCCTTATCATTTGAAAATTGTACATATTTCGGGGAAAAACAGTTATCGCCGACGCTTTGTCACGAATTTAACCATGTTAAGTTATATGGATGGCGATGGTACAAAGAAAATGCTGTAAATTATCAGTAGAGTGAATGGGTGCATGAATGTGGAAAATGTTAGAGTGTTTTTTTTTCCAGTTTCAGTTTTCTTTTGGATTGTAGTGAAACGCATTTTTAAGAATGACGTTTCATTTCACCAAGGGCGGAAGTGTCACGGAACTGTATTTATTATCTCCTCGGACTAAAACAGTGTGTGCCTTTAAGACTCTGTTTAAAAACATTGTGCCTTTGAAAAAACGAACAGGCACAGTGTGCCAGCAGCTGCACCTGTCGCTAGGCCATAGCAGGAGAGAGAGGTCACATGGTGCACTGTAACAATTTGACTTTGTGCGGGGCTCACTCGCTTTCACAACTCCATTGATCAAATCCTTATCCATTGAAAGCAGACAGGCACTGAGCTAATAGGCCGTTGATGGCCTCACCCACCTTCATAGGCAAAAATCTCAGTTCTCAAACCATTGAGACCTGGCAGATACTGAGATGACCCATTGTGAGAGGCATCGATCACCTGCAAAAGTACATTCCTCAGGTCTTTCACGATTGAGTATAATTTTACCCAGCAAATCTGTGCTTTGACAACATTTCTTGTTAGCTCTATTTATCCCCATCCGGCCTATTTTATTTTGCTGTGTTCGCCCCATCTTCCCCATTTACTTCACACCCCCAGACTCTCCCGTTGCCATGAACAGTTGGGGAACATCTTTGGAAAGCGAAATTGAAAAACAAAACCAGAGTGTTAACAGGAAAATTCAAACAGCAGGTTAAAATAAAACAGTGATACATATGAAAAGAAGATCTGTTCAATGTCTCTCTGCAGGTGAGCGCGAATTCCCTCAGTGGATCAGCTCAGTGCCTCTCTGAACTCAATGGCTAAAATATGATACCCAGTGAGCAGCCTTTTTACTCAGATCCCAGAGGCAGAAGCCTCAGACTGGTCCGGGAAGGAAACATTCGGGACACTGGCACTTGTCATAAGCTCCCACCCCGCTCCCCCTCCCCCACCCCCCCAACCGCCATAACCACCATGGATAAAGACAAGTGCTCTTGGACTCTTCCGCACCTGGAGCAAGTAGTCTGAGACACAGAAATCTCTTGTATGGTAGGTGAGGGGCTCTGGATTGGGCGGGGGAGGGGGCGGGGCGGAGCGTTTTGTGTGACTAGCCTCTGCTTTATGAGGGGAATTTAGGGTCAGATTGACATCTGTCTGTGTATCTTTAAACTCTGTCTCACTGCACCGGTATTCATAATGTACTGCAGAATATAAACAGAGGCAGCTCTGGTGAAGTAATAACTGAGATAGGGCCGAGAGTGGTAGAAAGGAGAAAAGATCTAATGCAATATAACAGAGGCATGACCTAGTTTAGTCATAACAAAAATAATCCTTAATATAGCATAAACAGATGCAGGTCTAATGCAGAAATTACTGAGACAGGCCTTACTATACGATAAGCAGATACTGGGTCTAGTGTAAAATAAGCAGCCAAATGGTCCAGTGCAGTCATAACTGATACAGGGTCTATTGTAATGCAAGGAGAGACAGAGTCAACTGTATTATGAACAGAGACATGGTCTTGTGCAGTAATAAGTGAGATTGGGCCAAGTGTAATAGGAACAGGGCAATGATCTGGTGCAGTATACCTGAGGCAGGGTCTAGTGTAATATAAACAGAGACAGGGTCTGGTGTAATATAAACAGAGACAGAGGCTAGAGCAATATAAACAGAGACAGGGTCCAGTGTAATATAAACAGGGGCCGGGTCTAGTGTAATATAAACAGAGACAGGGTCTAGTGTAATATAAGCAGGGACAGAGGCGAGAGCAATATAAACAGAGACAGGGTCTAGTGTAATATAAACAGAGACAGAGGTGAGAGCAATATAAACAGAGACAGGGTCTAGTGTAATATAAACAGAGACAGGGTCCAGTGTAATATAAACAGAGACAGGGTCTGGTGTAAGATAAACAGAGACTGGGTCTAGTGTAATATAAACAGAGACAGCGGCTAGAGCAATATAAACAGAGACAGTGTCTAGTGTAATATAAACAGGGGCCGGGTCTCGTGCAATATAAACAGAGACAGGGTCTCGTGTAATATAAACAGAGACAGGGTCCAGTGTAATATAAACAGAGACAGGGTCTGGTGTAATATAAACAGAGACTGGGTCTAGTGTAATATAAACAGAGACTGGGTCTAGTGTAATATAAACAGAGACAGAGGCTAGAGCAATATAAACAGAGACAGGGTCTAGTGTAATATAAACAGGGACAGAGGCTAGAGCAATATAAACAGAGACAGGGTCTAGTGTAATATAAACAGAGACAGGGTCGAGTGTAATATAAACAGGGGCCGGGTCTAATGTAATATAAACAGAGACAGGGTCTAGTGTAATATAAACAGGGACAGAGGCTAGAGCAATATAAACAGAGACAGGGTCTGGTGTAATATAAACAGAGACAGGGTCCAGTGTAATATAAACAGAGACAGGGTCTAGTGTAATATAAACAGGGTCCTGGTCTAGAGTAATATAAACAGAGACAGAGTGTCTTCTTTGGCCTCCTTATCTCGAGAGACAATGGGGAAGCGCCTGCAGGAGGTCAGTGGTGTGTGGAGCAGAGCCTGGAGTGGCTATAAAGGCCAATTCTAGTGTGACAGACTCTTCCACAGGTGCTGCAGAAAAATTTGTTTGTCTCTCAAGACAAGGAGGCCAAAGCAGAATTGTTAGGATCTTCGCACCAGGCTGATTTCTGTCTACATTGTAGATTTATATTTTAATGCAAAAATTATTATTATTTGTTAATTCGCAGTGAGTTATATCGGAAGTAGCAGCGCACGGATATAACTAGTTCCGGGCCATCTGTTGGAGTTTATATTATCAATGTGAATGGTGAATTCCCAGAGATACACAAATAAACAACAGACAATTCTGCCCTCACACAGTTAATGTGATAATCAGACGGAATCAGTGATCGATGTGAATGATTTTTGATGGTGTTTATGTGGATTGTGCTCGGGTTCTGCCCGCACAGGAATGTATTCACTTGTCAGTGTGTGATCCGCTGTTATAAACAGCCCTCAGCAGACAGCAGCTGTGATCCAGAAACCTGCGGCAGTTATTGTACGAGGCTGTAGCTCGTTCCCATCACTGAGAGACTCAGTGCACAGTAACAGCCCGCGGTGTCAGACGGCCGCAGCTCCGAGATGGTCAATCGGTACAACTTGTCTGAATGCTGGACTGTATCAGAAAATTGGTTGTGAGCGAAATCCACCTCAAATTCAGCGCGGCTCTTGTCCCTCCGGACTGAAAACTCGGGCTGTCTGCCTGGGTGTTGTTGGTACCAGAATAAGTAATAACCATCGTCGGGACAGATGCAGGTTAAAGTGACATCTTCTCCCTCTGTCTGTGTGAGCGAGGACTCCCGCTGACTGACAGAATCTCCATCTCTCAGATCTGGAACACACGGTTAAAGAAAGGGGAAATCACCGATTAAAAGTTCAAAATAGACCGAACTGACGGTGAAAATTCTGTTAGTGTTTCATAAATTTAAATAGAATTTAAAGCATAGGTCATTCGGCCCAACTGGTCCATGCCAGGGTTCCCACTCCCCACGAGCATCCTCCACCCCTCTTCATCTCACTCTAATAGCATATCCTTCCACCCCTTTCTCTCTCATCTGTTTATCTAGCTTCCCCTAAAATACATCTCTGCTATTCACCATTCTCTGGATGAAGAATTTTGAATTCCCGAGTGGATCTTTTGGCGATTCTAATATTTATGACCCATTGTTTTGGTATCCTCTTCAAGTGGAAACATCTTCTCCAGTTCTACCTATTGAATACCTTGATAATTTTAAAGACATCTATCAGATTGCCCTCAGTCATCTCTTTACGAGAGGAAAGAGCCTCAGCTGGTATAGTGTTTTCTGATAGCTATTATTTCTCAATTCTGGCATCATCCTTGTGAATCGTTTTTTGCATTTTTTCCCTACATCCTTGTTGTCATATGGCGACCAGAGCTGCTCACAATACTCCAATTGTGGTCTGACCAAGTTCGACACAATTTACCATGAACTCTGTTTTTTCAAATTTATTTCTGTCGAAATTAATCCCTTTTTAAAGTTTGGAATTTCTTATCGACAACGAATGTCACCCAGAGCCCAGCGAGAAGAGGGAGCCGTATTGCTGCTGCTGCGGAATTCGAGGGACTTTCGACCTCTCAGAAATCTGGAGAACATGAAAAGAGCTGAGGCTGGTCTGACGTCACTTCCTGAAGAGCCTCAAATGGAGAAAGCTGAGAGTATTGACTCTGACTGGTCTGATGTCACTTCTTTAACCACAAGTCCTTGTTTATTTTAGAGAACTGAGACAGTAAATTCGCATTCTGCTCATCAGAGAGAAAGATTAATAAACGTGAACAGATGGATCTCTAGTTGACCAGAGACAGAATGATCTCGAATTGATCTGAGAGGAGCTTGATGTTTAGTTGATCTGAGAGACAGTTTGATCTCCAATTGATCAGAGAGAAAGTTTTGTCTTTGCTTGACCTGAGGGAAGCCCTGTCAAGAAACAAAGACTGGTGTTGAATGCAGATAAAGATGTTCAGTTTATTTCACTATCACTAATCAGACCTATCTTCAGACTTCAACGCAAGAAGCATCAGGAATAAGGTGAGTGAATTGAAGGCGTGGATGGGCACTTGGGACTACGATGTTGTGGCCATCACTGAAACGTGGATAGGTGAGGGGGAGGAATGGTTCTTGGAGGTACCTGGTTATAGATGTTTTCATAAGATTAGGAATGGTGGTAAAAGAGGTGGGGGGGTGGCATTGTTAGTTAGAAATAGTGTAACAACTGCTGAAAGAATTTTCGAGGAGGATCTGCCGACTGAGGCACTGTGGGTTGAGGTCAGGAACAGGAAAGGAGCAGTCACCTTGATGGGAGTTTTCTATCGGCCCCCCAATAGCAGCAGGGAGGTGGAAGAGCAGATTGGGAAACAGATTTTGGAAAGGAGTAGAAGTCACAAGGTAGTAATTATGGGGGATTTCAACTTCCCAAATATTGATTGGCAACTCTTTAGATCGAATAGTTTGGATGGGGTAGTGTTTGTGCAGTATGTCCAGGAAGCTTTTCTGACTCAGTATGTAGACTGCCCGACCAGAGGGGAGGCAATATTGGATTTGGTACTAGGTAATGAACCAGGGCAAGTGATAGAGCTGTTGGTGGGCGAGCACTTTGGAGATAGTGATCACAATTCTGTAGCATTCACTGTGGTAATGGAGAGGGATAGGTATGTGCAACAGGGCAAGGTTTACAATTGGGGGAAGGGTAGATATGATGCTGTCAGGCAGGAACTGAGGAGCATAAGTTGGGAGCATATGCTGGCAGGGAAGGGCACGGTCGAAATGTGGAACTTTTTCAAGGAGCAGATAGTAGGGGCCATTGATAAGCATGTCCCTGTCAGACAGGGAAGGGATGGTCATGTGAGGGAACCGTGGTTGACAAGAGAGGTTGAGAGTCTTGTTAGGAAGAAGAAGGATGCGTATATAAGGTTGAGGAAAAAGGGCACAGGCATAGCTCTGGAGGGATACAAGATGGCCAGGAAGGATCTGAAGAAAGGGATTAGGAGAGCTAAGAGAGGGCATGAAAAATGCTTGGCGGGTAGGATAAAAGAAAACCCCAAGGCCTTTTACGCGTATGTCAGAAATATGAGGATGACTAGGGGGACCGTAGGTCCGGTCAAGGACAATAGCGGGAGACTGTGTGTTGAGCCGGAAGAGATAAGTGAGGTTTTGAATGAGTACTTCTCTTCGGTATTTACGAATGAGAAGGGGTGTATTACTGAAGAGGACGGTGTGAAACAGACTGGTAAGCTCGAGGAAGTGCTCGTTAGGAGGGAAGATGTGTTGGGGTTTTTGAATAACTTGAAGATAGACAAGTCTCCCGGGCCTGACGGGGTATATCCAAGGATGTTATGGGAAGCAAGGGATGAAATTGCAGAGCCGCTGGCAATGATCTTTTCATCTTCTCTGTTGACGGGGGTGGTACCAGGTGATTGGAGGGTGGCAAATGTTGTGCCCCTGTTCAAGAAAGGGAATAGGAACAACCCTGGGAATTACAGGCCAGTTAGTCTTACTTCGGTGGTAGGCAAGTTGATGGAAAAGGTGCTGAGGGATAGGATTTCTGAGTATCTGGAAAGACACTGCTTGATTCGGGACAGTCAGCACGGTTTTGTGAGGGGTAGGTCTTGCCTCACAAGCCTGATTGAATTCTTTGAGCAGGTGACCAAGCAAGTGGATGAGGGTAAACCAGTGGATGTGGTGTACATGGATTTTAGTAAGGCATTTGATAAGGTCCCCCATGGTAGACTTATGGAGAAAGTCAGGAGGCATGGGATAGTGGGGAATGTGGCCAGTTGGATTAAGAATTGGCTAACTGATAGAAGGCAGAGAGTGGTCTTAGATGGTAAATACTCAGCCTGGAGCCCAGTTACCAGTGGCGTGCCACAGGGATCAGTTCTGGGTCCTCTGCTGTTTGTGATTTTTATTAACGACTTGGATGAGGAAGTCGAAGGGTGGGTCAGTAAATTTGCAGATGATACAAAGGTTGGTGGAGTTGTGGATACCGAGGAGGGCTATTGTCGTCTGCAAAGGGACTTGGATAGGTTGCAGTGCTGGGCTGAAAAGTGGCAGATGGAGTTTAACCCTGAAAAGTGTGAGGTCGTCCATTTTGGAAGGACAAACACGAATGCAAAATACTGGGTTAACGGTAGGGTTCTTGGGCATGTGGAGGAGCAGAGAGACCTTGGGGTCTATGTGCATAGATCGTTGAAAGTTGCAACTCAAGTGGATAGGGCTGTGAAGAAGGCATATGGGGTGTTAGCGTTCATTAGCAGAGGGATTGAATTTAAGAGCCGTGAGGTGATGATGCAGCTGTACAGGACCTTGGTAAGGCCTCATTTGGAGTACTGTGTGCAGTTCTGGTCGCCTCATTTTAGGAAGGATGTGGAAGCCTTGGAGAGGGTGCAGAGGAGATTTACCAGGATGTTGCCTGGAATGGAGAATAAGTCTTACGAGGAAAGGCTGAACATTCTAGGCCTCTTCTCATTAGAACGGAGAAGGATGAGGGGTGACATGATAGAGGTTTATAAGATGATCAGGGGAATAGATAGGGTAGACAGTCAGAAACTTTTTCCCCGGGTGGAGCAAAGCGTTACAAGGGGTCATAAATTTAAAGTGAAGGGTGGGAGATATAAGGGGGATGTCAGGGGAAGGTTCTTTACCCAGAGAGTGGTCGGGGCATGGAATGCCTTGCCTGGGGAAGTTGTTGAGTCAGAAACTTTAGGGACTTTCAAACGGCTTTTAGATAGGTATATGGATAAAGGAGAATGATGGGGTATAGATTAAATTGTCCTTGACAGAGGACAAAGGATCGGCACAACATCGTGGGCCGAAGGGCCTGTTCTGTGCTGTATTTTTCTATGTTCTATGTTCTATGTTCTATCTGGTTGACGGGGATCGGGTTTGTTTACTCCTCTGCTGAAAACACACAAGGAGGTAGATTTCAAAGAACAAAGAACAAAGAACAGTACAGCACAGGAACAGGCCATTCGGCCCTCCAAGCCTGCGCCGATCTTGATGCCTGCCTAAACTAACACCATCTGCACTTTCGGGGCCCATATCCCTCCATTCCCTTCCTATTCATATATTTTTCAAGATGTCTCTTAAACGTCACTACCGTATCTGCTTCCACCACCTCCCCTGGCAGCAAGTTCCAGGCACTCACCACCTTCTGTGTAAAAAACTAGCCTCGCACATCCCCTCTAAACTTTGCCCCTCGCACCTTTTAGCTATGTCCCCTAGTAACTGACTCCTCCACCCTGGGAAAAAGCTTCTGACTATCCACTCTGTCCATGCCGCTCATAAATTTGTAAACCTCTATCATGTCGCCCCTCCACCTCCGTCGTTCCAGTGAAAACAATCCGAGTTTATCCAACCTCTCCTCATAGCTAATGCCCTCCAGACCAGGCAACATCCTGATAAACCTCCTCTGCACCCTCTCCAAAGCCTCCACGTCCTTCTGGTAGTGTGGCGACCAGAATTGCACGCAATATTCTAAGTGTGGCCTAACTAAGGTTCTGTACAGCTGCAACATGACTTGCCAATTTTTATACTCTATGCCCCGACCGATGAACGCAAGCATGCCGTATGCCTTCTTGACTACTTTATCCACCTGCGTTGCCACTTTCAGTGACCTGTGGACCTGTATGCCCAGATCTCTCTGCCTGTCAATTCTCCTAAGGGTTCTGCCATTTACTGTATACCTTCCACCTGCATTAGACCTTCCAAAATGCATTACCTCACATTTGTCCGGATTAAACTCCATCTGCCATTTCTCCGCCCAAGTCTCCAACCGCTCTATATCCTGCTGTATCCTCTGACAATCCTCATCATTATCCGCAACTCCACCAACCTCTGTGTCATCCGCAAACTTACTAATCAGACCAGCTACATTTTCCTCCAAATCATTTATATATATTACAAAGAGTAAAGGTCCCAGCGTTGATCCCTGCGGAACACCACTAGTCACATCCCTCCATTCAGAAAAACACCCATCTACTGTTACCCTCTGTCTTTTGTGACTGAGCCAGTTCTGTATCCATCTTGCCAGCTCACCTCTGATCCCGTGTGACTTCACCTTTTGCACCGGTCTGCCATGCGGGACCTTGTCAAAGGCTTTACTAAAGTCCATATGGACAACATCCACCTCATCAATCATCTTCGTCAATTCCTCAAAAAACGCAATTAAATTAGTAAGACACGACCTCCCCTTCACAAAACCATGCTGTCTCCCGCTAATAAGTTCGTTCGTTTCCAAATGGGAGTAAATCCTGTCCCGAAGAATCCTCTCTAATAGTTTCCCGACCACTGACGTAAGGCTCACCGGCATATAATTTCCTGAATTATCCTTATCACCCTTCTTAAACAAAGGAACAACATTGGCTATTCTCCAGTCCTCGGGGACCTCACCTATAGCCAATGAGGATGCAAAGATTTCTGTCAAGGCCCCAGCAATTTCTTCCCTTGCCTCCTTCAGTATTCTGGGGTAGATCCCATCAGGCCCTGGGGACTTATCTACCTTAATGCTTTGCAAGACACCCAACACCTCCTCCTTTTTGATAATGAGATGACTAAGACTATCTGCACTCCCTTCCCTAGGCTCATCATCCACCAAGTCCTCCTCCTTGGTGAATACGGATGCAAAGTACTCATTTAGCACCTCACCCATTTCCTCTGGCTCCACGCATAGATTCCCATCTCTGTCCTTGAGTGGGCCAACCCTTTCCCTGGTTACCCTGTTGCTCTTTATATATGTATATTTCCTCTGGTGTCTCTGTGATCGTGACATATCAAACAGAACAGGAAAATGCATGGACAGTGAACTGGAGAAACTTGCAATTTAACCCCCATTACCCGCTATGTTGGCCTGGTTTTCGCCTGTCGATTCCTCATTATAGAGTGAATGAAATCTGAAATCTGACTCCTCCATTCAGAGCTAATGGGAGCTGCCTTGCGGGAACATTCTGTCCGGAGAATAACCTACCTGTTCAGAGTATCACAGAGCCGGCAGCCACACACTGTTCAAGTTACACACAGTGTGCTGAAGTTTTTGTACAGGGTGCACACGGAACTGTGTAGCTGTGTGTCTCAGGGGACAGTAATATACGGCGCTGTCTGACAGCTCCGCCGCAGAAACAGTCAGCTGAACCGTACTCTCTTCTGTGCTCAACTCTGCTGTAAAACGGTCCTTGGCGAAGTCGACTGGAAGGTATCATATTGGGTGATAAGCAACACGTTTCCCGGAGCCCGACCGGGAAGCTGCCAGTACCAGAAAAGATAAGGGTTTGTACTTGTTGTTTCAAAACTTCAATTCAGCATCACCGCTCCTTCTTCCCGCACTGTCTTGGTCGAATAGCCCTGATGAACCGAATCGCCGCCAACGCTGCCGGCTGAAAGAGAAATTAAACATGAACAACTAACCGCCTCAATAACCAGACCTGTTAGTGTTTATTTATACACAGATTCTGCATGTACTTACACAGCACAGAGAGGGCCCAAACCAGGCTGGAATAAATAAGGAAACACATCACTGTCCACTTGTCGAATGAGAGCAGCGACACTTTCTCTCCAGTGGCAAAAACTGCCACCCACACCGGAACAGGCTGATCTATTTTATCCTGTGACAGGGATAGAAAGGAAACTGACTCTGCAGTCATGTCATATCCGTTATTGACAATGTCACATCATCAGGGAACAGGAAGAATTGTTGCGGTCGCTGTTTGTGCAGCAACATCAGAAATGTTTCATTGAAGAGTCCTCTGGACAGTATTTCCAGCGAAATTGTAAACTTTGTTTTTACTTGTTCAACCATTTAATCGCAAAGAATGTATTTAAGGTCAGCTTCGAGAGAGGTCAGAGGAAACCATCGCGGAACTATTTACGATTCACTGTATTCAATGAACAGGGCAATTATCCCACTCAGTTCGTTATTCAGTTCATTTGCATGTACCTGTGGTATTTTACATGGACAGTACGGAGCTGCCATTAGCGTTAACGGGGGACAGGACATGATTTTAATCACTGAACACAACCGAGAGTCGGTGGAAAATCGTTCCAGAGCCACAATTGGCCAAAGACTGAATGATGCCAGTTTTCCTGGGTCGATGGCGCCCCCTAGTCTCTCTTTAATTCCCCATTTCATAGAATCCTGCGGCAATGGAGGAGGCCATTCGGTCCATCGTGTACGTGCTGGCATTTGATTATTGCCACTGCTCTGCTCTTCCCCCAGTGGCCTGTAAATTTATCCTTTTCAAGTATATATTTAATTAATTTCTGTGAATTCCTATTTGGACAGGAAGGGCGTGAACTGCACAAGAATTGTGATAATAGAGAGAGTTTAGTCCTCGGGAATTGCTCGGTGTTCGGAATGCATGTGCGCCCATCTGTGTGGTGATCTATCTCAATTATATATACTGTGTGTGTACATGTGTGTGTGCGCAGTTAAACAGGATATAGTTATTTTAATAAATGAATAATTGACAGAAAGATGGAGACTGTAAAGTATTAAGCTTATAATATTGGAAGATGGTTGCAAACAATGACCGGCTGAAGGTTTTCCTGGTAACCTCACCTCACGTGGGCTGTTTAATGTCGAGCGAACATTCCCGCCTCGGTTATGTTGTGAAGTGCTTGTGCTAGTGATCATCAGCAGATTATTGATGAAGAGAGGGACACAGGTGCTTGTGCTAGTGATCATCAGCAGATTACTGGTGAAGAGAGGGACACAGGTACCTCGCCACTTCCTCACCACAGGCTCGTTAGCTGTTACCATCCAGCTCCAGTGCAGTGAACTCCTCCCTGGGACGGATCAGGGTCAGACACTGAACACACTGCACCCCACCAGGGACATCACAAACTGCCCCCTCCCTGGTTTCGTCATTGCTGGAGGGATTGAAGCCGGAATATTGGAACAGGATTGGCCATTCAGCCCCTTCGAGCCTGATGAAACATTCTATTAGATCATGGCTGATCTGCACCTCAGTTCCATTTTCCCGCCTTTGATCCATTTCCTTTGATATCTTTACCTACAAGAATCTATTGCTTCGTGTCTTGAGAATGTGCAGGGTTACAGGGGGAAGGTGGGGGAATGGCATTAGGTGAATTGCTCTTTCGGAGAGCCAGTGCAGACAGGATGGGCCGAACGTCCTCCTTCTGCGCTGGAACAATTCTGTGATTCTGATTCGGCGATTTTAACCAAATTGACATCAAGATCTGACAGAAGCTCTCGATTCATTAGAACATGATTATTATCATTTTTTGAATGTGGAAGGAGAAATGTTTGTCTCTTCTGTCTGTCGGAAACAATTTCAAACATCAATGTGACTGGAAAAGCACCGAGACACACACACCCGAGTGGGAGTGTTCCAGTGCACTGACTGTGGAAAGAGCTTTAACCAGTTACACAGCCTGAAAAACCATCATTCCATTCACATCGGGGAGAAACCGTACACGTGTTCTGTGTGTGGCTGAGGCTTTAACTGATCATCCGATCTAGAGAGACAGAAGGACACCCACTCCACGGCGAAACCGTGGACATTTGGAGACTGTAGGAGGGGATTCAAGTGTGAGAGGCTGTTCCGCTGCTCCATTTGTGGGAACCAATTCACTCAGTCATCCAACCTCCATACACATCAGCGTGTTCAAACTGGAGAGCATCCGTTCACCTGTATTGAATGTGGGAAGGTATTAAATGTTTTATCGCACCTTCTGTCGCACCAGCGAGTTCACTCTGATAAGAGACCGTTTAAATTTTTTGACTGTGAAAAGAGCTTTAAGAACAAAAGTCAACTGCTAAGACACCAGCAGCTTCACACTGGGGAGAGGCCGTTCACCTGCTCCGTGTGTGGAGACAGATTCACTTGATGCAGCAACCTCGCTTTACATCAACTTGTCCATACCGAGCAGAAACCGTTTAAATGTTCCAACTGTGAAATGAGCTTTAAAAGCGCAAGTGATTTGCTGAAAAGCCAGTGAGTTCATATTGGGGAGAGGCCGTTCACTTACTCAGTGCGTGGAAAGGGATTTAATCGATCAGCCAACCTGATGAGATACCAAAAAGTTCACAACTTTAAAAGTGACTGCAGGGATTCACATCCAGTTAATCAGATCTAGGACTGACCCATGTTTATTCTGACTGCCGGGCTTCATATCTGCTGATATTAATAATATTTATAACTGGGATGGAATTTGATATTCTGGCGATGTCTTTACTTTACTTTGTAACCATTACTCTTGAAATAAAGTATCTCCCTTCAGGCTATGCTCAAGGTTTAGTGGGATGAAACCAAACAGTGATTTACATCCACATTTTTCAATTTATTATGTTGTATTTGATGCTCCCGATGCGGTCTGCTCCACACTGGGCAGACCGAACACAGACTGAGTGTTCGTTTTGTAGAACACCTCTGTTCAGATTATCAAGTATAGTAATATCAAGCGGCTCTTGCTTATCAATAACCTGCTCAGTGAAGCTCAGTTTGGGTTCCGCCAGGGTCACTCAGCTCCTGACCTCATGACGGCCTTGGTTCAAACATGGACAAAGGAGCTGAACTCAACAGGTGGGGTGAGAGTGAATGCCTGTGACATCAAGGCAGCATTTGACCGAGTGCGGCATCAAGGAGCCCCAGCAAAACTGGAGTCAATGGGAATCAGGGGAAAGCGCTCCACTGGTTGGAGTCATACCTAGCACAAAGAAATATGGTTGTTGTTGTTGGAGGTCAATCATCTCAGCTTTTGGATCTCACTGCAGGAGTTCCTCAGGGTAGTGTCCGAGGCCAGAACCATCTTCAGCTGCTTCATCAATGACCGTCCTTCAATTATAAGGTCAGAAGTGGGGATGTTCGTTGATGATTTTACGATGTTCAGCACCATTCGCGACTCCTCTGATACTGAAGCAGTCTGTGTAGAAATGTAGCAAGACCTGGACAATATCCAGGCTTGGGCTGACAAGTGGCAAGTAATATTCGCGTCACACAAATGCCAGGAAATGACCATCTCCAACAAGAGTCAATCTAACCATTCCCCCTTGACACTTGATGGCATTACGATCGCTGAATCCCCTACTAACAACATCCTAGGGGTTACCATTGACCAGTAACTGAACTGGAGTAGCCATATAAATACCATGGCTACAAGAACAGGTCAGAGACTAGGAATCCTGCGGTGAATAACTCACCTCCTGAGTCCCCAAAGCCCGTCCACCAAGGCACAAGTCAGGAGTATGATGGACTACTCTCCACCTGCCTGGATGGGTGCAGCTCCAACAACACTCAAGAAGCTGGACAGCATCCAAGACAAAGCAGCCGGCTTAATTGACACCACATCCACAAACATTCACTCCCTCCACCACCAACGCACAGTGGCAGCAGTGTGTACCATCTACAAGATGCACTGCAGCAATGCACCAAGGCTCCGTAGACATCACCTTCCAAACACGCGACCTTCACCACCTAGAAGGACAAGGGCAACAGATGCATGGGAACAGCACCACCTGCAAGTTTCCGTCCAAGCCACTCACTAACCTGACTTGGAACTATATCAACCTTTCTTCACTATCGTTGGGTCGAAATCCAGGAGCTCCCTCCCGAACAACACTGTGGGTGTACCTACCCCACATAGACTGCAGAGGTTCAAGAAGGCGGCACACCACCACCTCCTCTGATGAAAGGTCACAGACCTGAAACGTTTACTCTACTTCCCTCTCCACAGATGTTGCATGACCTGCTGAGTATTTCTCGCACTTTCTGTTTTTATTTAACCTTTCCCGATGTTTCCCATTTGGCACCGCTCTTAAAATGTGCAGAGAGGCACCGGGTGGATCTATGGAAGAAGGAGTCACTCAGCTGCGCAGCTCCATTGATCAGATCTTCAACCATTGTTTTATTCATTCATGGGATGTGGGCGTCACTGGCTAGGCCAGCATTTATTGCCCATCCCCAATTGCCCTTGAGAAGGTGGTGGTGAGCTGCCTTTTTGAACCGCTGTCGTCCATTTGGGGTAGGTATACCCACAGTGCTGTTAGGAAGGGGGTTCCAGGATTTTGACCCAGTGACAGTGAAGGAACGGCGATATAGTTCCAAGTCAGGACGGTGTGTGACTTGGAGCGGAACTTGCAGGTGATGGTGTTCCCATGTATTTGCTGCCCTTGTCCTTCTAGTTGGTAGAGGTCGCGGGTTTGGAAGGTGCTGTCTGAGGAGCCTTGGTGCATTGCTGCAGTGCATCTTGTAGATGGTATTCACTGCTGCCACTCTGCATCGGTGGTGGAGGGAGTGAATGTTTGCAGATGGGGTGCCAATCAAGCGGGCTGCTTTGCCCTGAGAACAGACAGGCACTGACCTGATGCGCCTTAGGGTGCCTCATTCATCCAACTGAACGGGCTGTTGCTCAGATCTTCATTCACTGAGACCAGATCAGGATATGGCTGATCCACTGAGGGGAGCCTCACGAACCTCCATCAGCAAAAATCTCAGATCTCTAACATTTGAGACCAGGCAGACACTGAACGGATCCCTCGTAAGGCTCCTCACTCAGCTGTAAAGGTACATTGCTCAGATAGTTAACCGTGATGTATAGAGAGGCACTGAGATGATGCACCGTAGGGAGCCTCAGTCATCTGCACAGTTACATTGTTAAGATTTTTAACCATTGAATACAGACAGTATCTGGGTTCATGCACAGAGGAGGCCTCATTCACCTGCACAAGTCCTTTGCTCAGATTTTAAACTTTGAATACTTACAAATGAAGGACCAATCCCCTGTGGGAGCCTCACTCACTTACACTGGGCCGTTTCTCAGACCTTCCTTTCATTGTAATACTTCATAATTTTAACCCGCTGTTTATTTTTCTGCTCCCTGGCTAGATTTTTTTAACCTCTGCTTATCTCTGTCATTCTGTTTTTTCCTTTTGCCTCTTTCTTCATACTATCATTCTGTTTTTTTCCTTTTGCCCCTTTCTTCTCATCTCCCCAATTCCCTTCACAAAGACCAGATACACAAGAGCACAAGAGATAGGAATGGAGGTTGACCATATAGCCCATCGGGACAGCTCCGCCATTCAATACGATCATGGCTGGTCTTCGGCTTCAAGTTCATTTTTCTGGCAGCTCCCCATATCCCTTGATTCCCTGCGAGCCCAAAATTCTATCTATCTCAGCCTTAAATGTATTCAATGATGGAGCATCCACAATCCTCTGGGGGAGAGAATTCCAAAGATTCACAAACCTTTGAGTGAAATAATTTCTCCTCATCTCAGTCCTGAATGATTGGCCCCTTATCCTTCGACTGTGTCCCTGTGTTCTAGATTCCCTGACCAGCGGGAACAATCTCTCAGCTTCTACCCTATCAAGCCCTTTCAAAATCTTGTATGTCGCAATTAGATCGCCTGTCATTCTTCTAAACTCCAGAGAATATAGACCCAATTTACTCAGTCTCTCATCATAGGACAACGCCTTCATTCCAGGGTCCAATTTAGTAAATCTTCGCTGCACTGTCTCCATTGCAATATGTCACTTCTTAAATGTGGAGACCAAAACTGCACAGAATATTCCCGGTGCGGTCTCACCAAAGCTCTGTACAATTTTAGTAAGCCCTTTTCGTTGTGCAGCTTTTCCAGGAGCACAGGCATTGCGAGCGAGGAGTGAACAGCTGGGAAGTCAATTTCATCGGGAGTTTCGGTGGAGCAGGGACCACTGGGTAAGTAGAAACCTATATATTTGGGCTGTGTAAATTCTCTTACCTTTTCGTTGTGCAGCTTTTCCAGGAGCACAGGCATTGCGAGCGAGGAGTGAACAGCTGGGAAGTCAATTTCATCGGGAGTTTCGGTGGAGCAGGGACTGCTGGGTAAGTAGAAACCTATATATTTGGGCTGTGTAAATTCTCTTACCTTTTCGTTGTGCAGCTTTTCCAGGAGCACAGGCATTGCGAGCGAGGAGTGAACAGCTGGGAAGTCAATTTCAATGGGGAGTTTCGGTGGAGCAGGGACTGCTGGGTAAGTAGAAACCTATATATTTGGGCTGCTTCTGAACCCGAGACATGCAGAAGAGGAAATTTAAGGCAGAGAAATGTGAAAAACGTGGAGAGGCAATGTAAAATAAAGGGTGCAATTCTAAAAGGGGTGCAGGAGCAGAGGGACCTGTGTGCATATGTGAATAATTCTTTGAAGGTGGCAAGACAGGTTGAGATAGCGGTTAATGGAGCATACAGCATACTTGGCTTCAATAATATGTGCATAGAGTGCAAAAGCCATCAATGCATGTTGAAAATTATATCGAACACTGGTTTGGCTTCAACTGGAATATTGCGTCCAGTTCTGGGCGCCAGAATTTAGGAAAGATGTGCAGGCATTGGAGAGCATGCAGAAAAGGTTCACGAGAATGGTTCCAGAGATAAAGAACTTCGGTTAGGTGGAAAAAAGTGGAGAATTTGGGACAGTTTTCTTTGGAGAAGAGACGGTTGAAAGGAGATCTGATAGAGGTTTTTAAACTGATGTGGAGTCTGGACAGAGTAGATAAGGAAAAACTGTTCCCATTGATCGAGAACAAGAGGGCACACATTTAAGGACATTATCAACAGAAGCAATGGTGACATGGTGACAGCGGCAGGTTAGGATCTGGAATGCACTGCGTGAGAGTGCGATGAAGTGATATTCAATCGAGGCATTCAAAAGGGAATTGGATTATTATCTGAAAAGGAAGAATGTGTCGGCCTCCGGGGAGATGGCGGTGCAGTGGCACGAGGTAAATTGCCCTTTCGGAGAGCTGGCGCAGACACGACGTGCCGAATGGCCTCCTGCTCTGATTCTGTGACAAAATGAATGAAGAAATTGTAGAAATGATTCGATTTGTTTTGATCTACAGACCATTGAGTTTGACAGAGACAGGCTGGAGAATCTGCTCCACTCAAGATAGGTGAACTCACCAATTCAATCCGAGTGGCTTCAAGGAGCACAACAAGATTTGAAACCACGGAGTTTCTGATAGACTAGTCCCAGAGCTGCCAGTAGATGAAGGTATCGCCAAGAACCTTCTCTCAGCAGTTAATGGGCGACTCTGTAAGTGACTGTTTTAATACCAGCAGAGATCAACTTTTCCAGGCAGATGCTGCAGGGTGATTACTGCGGATTTGCCGCCATCTGGTGGAATAAATCAGAATTTCTCCCCAGCAATCTTTCCTTCAATAGGAGAACTTTTGTTTCGGAATTCATTTCGTGAGGCATTCATAAGGACACTACACCAAAACGGTTGTGATAATTAAATAATAAGTGCAGGACAAAGTACAGTTACAAAGTCAGATTGCTAAGAATCGTACCTACTAGGGCAATAGATACGCCAGAAATGGCATTGCACGTTCCCTTTGGGAGCAGAGCCGATCTCTTGCTCTGCACTGGGCCAAACTCGTATCTTTCACGTTTTTTTTTAACTTTTATGTGTCATATATTTTATAGTGTTAGTCACATCTTGCTAACGTGATCACATTTCAATGTATTAATTTCGTTACAAATTAATACTCAACACGTTAATTAAATTATACGAATTTCTTCAGTGTATCTGCATTTTTATTTTACTCTCTGCATTGTCTCAGTTATTCCTGCACAAGGCTCAGTCTGAAGTTTATATTACATGCAGAACTATCTCAGTCAAGATTCATTCAGGAGATGTGGGCGTCGCTGACCAGGCCAGCATTCATTGCCCATCCCTAATTGCCCTTGAGAAGGTGGTGTTGAGCTGCCTTCTTGAACCACTGCAGTTGTTGGTGTTCGGGTACACCAACAGTCCTGTTAGGAAGGAAGTTACAGAACTTTGATCCAGTGACAGTAAAGGAATGGAGATATAGTTCCAAGTCAGGATGGTGTGTGGCTTGGAGGAGAACTTGCAGTTGATAGCTTTCCAAGCATCTGCTTCCTTATTCTTCTAGGTGGTAGAGGTCACGGGTTTGGTAGGTGCTGGCGAAAAAACCTGGGTGAGTTGCTGAAGTGCATCTTGTAAATGGTATACACTGCTTCCACTGTCCGTCGGTGGTGAGGGAGTGAATGTTAAAGGTGGATGCCAATCAAGTGGGTGGCTTTGTCTTGGATGGTGCGTCCTATTATATCTCTTTTTATATTACACTCGATACTATCTTATTAATTGTCGCACTAAAATCTATTCAATAGATAGATAGATAGATAGATAGATAGATAGATAGATAGATAGATAGATTGAAAGAAAGACAGAAAGGAAGGAAGCAAGGAAGGAAGGAAGGAAAACAGGAAATGTCACATCTCTATTCAAGAAAGGGGGTGACAGACAGCAAGAAACTATAGGCCAGGTAGCCTAACCTTTGTTATTGGTAAATGCTGGAATCTATTATTAAAGAAATTAAGGAAATCATTTGGCAGACGGTAAGGATGATACCAATCAACTTCAACAGGACATAGATAGGCTATCAGAACGGGCAGACAAGTGTCAGATGGAAGTTAATACAGAGAAGTGTGAGGTGATGCATATGGGAAAAATGGATATTAAAGAGGAAATAGAGACTAAATAGTACAGTTCTAAAGGGTTTGCAGGGGCAGAGGGACCTGAGGGTTCCTGTGCATAGATCTTTAAAGGTGGCAGGACATATTGAGAGAATAGTTAGCAAAGCATATGGGATCTTGGACTTCAGAAATAGAGGTATTGAGAACTAAAGTAGGGAAGTTATGCCGAGCCTTTACAAAACTCTGGTTAGTAGACAACGAAAGTATTACATCTGATCACCACATTTTTGGAAGGATGAGAGTGTCCTTGAGAGGGCGCAGAGAAGATTTACCAGAATGGTTCCAGAGATGAGGGATTTTAGTTACTAGGTTATGTTGGGAAAGCTGCGGTTGTTCTCCTTGGAACAAAAATATTGAGGGGCGATTTGGTAAAAGTGTGATTATGTGTGTGAGAGAAGTGATTATGAAAGATTTGGGTAGGCAAGTCAAATAACAGCTATTCTCATTATCTGATGGTACAAGGACTAGGGGACACAGATTTAAACTTTTGGGCAAGAGATGCAGGGGGTACATGAAGAAGAACGTTTTTACACATTGAGTGGTAATAACCTGGATCTTGCTGCCTACAAGGGTGGTGGAATCAGAGACGATGAAATGTTTCAAAAAGAAATTGAATGCACACTTGAGGGAAATAAACTTGCAGGGCTAAGGGGATGGAACCACTGAATGGAACTGTTTAGATTGTTCTACCGATAGCCAGTATGGACTTGGAGGGCTGAATGGCCCACTTCTGTGCCGTTATGATTCTATGACTCTGTAATGCAATCAGGTGGCACAGTGGCGCTGTGGTTAGCACCGCAGCCTCACAGCTCTAGCGACCCGGGTTGAATTCTGGGTACTGCCTGTGTGGAGTTTGCAAGTTCTCCCTGTGTCTGCGTGGGTTTTCTCCGGGTGCTCCGGTTTCCTCCCACAAGCCAAAAGACTTGCAGGTTGGTAGGTAAATTGGCCATTATAAATTGCTACTAGTAGAGGTAGGTGGGAGGGAAATATAGGGACAGGTGGGGATGTGGTAGGAATATGGGATAAGTGTAGGATTAGTATAAATGGGTGGTTGATGGTCGGCACAGACTCGGTGGGCCGAAGGGCCTGTTTCAGTGCTGTATCTCTAAACTAAACTAAACTAAAGTTGTGTTTGGCAATTTTGTTAGAGTTCTTTGAGGACGTAACAAGCAGGGTGGAAAATAGGCAACCAATGGATGTAATGTATTTGGATTTACAAAAGGCATTCAATAAGGTGCCACATAAAAGGTTACTACACAAGATAAGAGCTCATGGTGCTGAGGGCAATATATTAGCATACATAGAGGATTGGCTAATTAAGAGGAAATAGAGAGTCGGGTTAAATCGGGCATTTTCAGGTTGGAAAACAGTAAGCAGTGTCGTGCCACAGGGATCAGTGCTGGCTCCTCAACTATTTACAATCTATATTAATGACTTGGATGAAGGGACTGAGTGTATCATAGCCAAATTTGTGGACAATACGAAGATAGGTAGGAAAGCAAGTTGCAAGGAGGATGCAAACTGCGTGCAAGGAGATATAGATAGGTTAAGTTAGTGGAAAAAATGGGCAGATGGAGTATAATGTGGGAAAATGTGTGGTTGTCCACTTCGATAGGAAGGCTAGAAAAGCAGAATATTATTTACATGGAGAGAGACTGCAGAATACTGTGGTACAGAGGGATTTGGGTGTCCTCGCAAATTAATCACAAAATGTTAGCGTTCAGGTACAGCAAGTAATGAGGAAGGCCAATGGAATGTTGGTGTTTATTGAAAAGGGGATGAAGTATAAAAGTAAGAAAGTATTGTTACAACTTTACAGGGGATTGGTGAGAGCTCACTTAGAATACTGCATACAGTTTTGGTCTCCTTACTTAAGGAGGGATGTAATTGCATTGGAAGCAGTTCAGAGAATTTTCACGAAGCTGATTTCTGGGGTTGTCTTATGAGAAATGGTTGAGCATGTTGGGCCTATACTCATTGGTGTTCACAAGACTGAGAAATGATGTTATTGAAAGACATAAGATTCTGAGGGGGTTTGACAGGGCACATACTGAAAGGATGTCTCCACTCATGAAGGAATCTAGAACTAAGGGGCACAGTTTCAAAATAAGGGGTCTCCCATTTAAGACGGAGGTGAAGAAGAATTTCTTCTCTCAGCGGGTCGTCAGTATTTGGAACACTCTTCCCCAGAGAACAGTGGATGCTGGGTCATTGAAGATATTCAAAGCTGCTTTAGACAAATTTTTGATGTGCAAGAGAGTCAAGGGCTATGGCCAGCAGGAGTAAAGTGGAGTTCAGGCCACAATCAGACCAGCCATAAGCGTATTGAATGGTGGAGCTAACTCGAGGGACCAAATAACCTACTCCTGCCCCGATTTCTTCTGTTCTTATAGATAGACAGATCGACAGACAGACAAACAAATGGATAGACAAATAGCTAAATAGATAGACAGTGTCAGTCGTATATTTAAATATAAATAAAATATACCTTTGTGTGTTGAAAGAATACATTTCATCTTGTGAATAACTATCAGCACCTGTGTGCAATTTCTAATTGCTCTGGCATTACGTGGGGAATCTTTGCGTCAAAAGGATGAGTGAACCTTGAAACAATCTCACAGAGATGAACTGGGATTAAGGCACAGGACTAAAGGTGAGCAATATTGTACTGCACGTTACACTACTTAGTGACAAAACTTTGTTGTGTTAAGGTTTACTAATTCATATTTGTGTTGTACTATGTCCATTGCTGACAGTTTTTTTAATGTGAAGGATTTTTTTATTCTGCAGGATTTTCTATTGAACTTTTGCCTCACCCACTGCTTGTGTTGGTCAGAGTCTGGAACCATGTCCTCACAGCACCAGCAGATGGGCTGCCGTAGGGTCCTAATGTCCACCCGATTATCTCTCTCTCAACTGGTTAAGAGGTGCAACTGAAACCAGCTCATGTAATATGGGCGGCACAGTGGCGCAGTGGTTAGCCACTGGGGTTCAGTTCTGGGTACTACATGATCGGAGTTTGCGAGTTCTCCCTGTGTCTGCGTGGGTTTCCACCGGGTGCTCCCACATCCAAAGATAGGTTGATAGGTAAATTGACCTTTGTAAATTGCCCCAAGTAGGTGGAAGGGGAATGGTGGGGATGTGGTAGACAATATGGGGTTAATGCAGGATTAGTGTAAATGGGTGGCTGTTGGTCGGCACAGACTCGGTGGGCCGAAGGGCCTGTTTCAGTGCTGCACCTCTAAATAAATAAAATAAAATATGCTTTCTGTGTTAGTGGGATTGTGTCTGTGCTCTCTGGTTGCCTGTATGTGTGAGCTGCATGGCTGTGTGTGGGTACACATAATTCTTAATGCTTGCAATACATTGCACCAAGAGAAGTAATTATGTCCACCTTCTGTTTTTCAGCATTTTATTCAACTTCGATTCACACAACATGTGATAACATTGCCAATCGTTTTATAGAAGACAAATGTAGGTCCCTTACGGTCAGAAACGGGGCAATCTATAATGGGGAACAAAGAAATGGCAGAACAATGAAACACATACTTTGGTTCAGTCTTCACAAAGGAGGACACAAATAACCTCCCAGAAATGTTAGGGAACCAAGAGTCCAACGAGAGGGAGGAACTGAAGGAAATCAATATTAGCAAAAAAATAGTGCGAGGGAAATTAATGGGATTAAAGGCTGACAAATCCCCAGGCCCTGATAATCTACATCCCAGAGTACTAAAGGAAGTGGCCCTGGAAATAGTGGATGCAGTGATGGTCATCTTCCAAAATTTTATTGACTCTGGAACAGTTCTTACAGATTGGAGGGTGGAAAGTGTAACCCCACTATTTAAAAAAGCAGGGAGAAAAAAGCCTTACATCAGTAGTGGGGGAAATGTAAGAGTCCATTCTGAAAGATCTGATAGCAGAACACCTGGAAAGCATAAACGGGATTGGACAAAGTCAGCATGGGTTTAGGAAAGGGAAATCATGCGAAACAAATGTTCTGGAGGTTTTTTTGAGGATGTAACTAGCAGAATAGATAAGGGAGAACAAGTGGATGTGGTGTATTTGGATTTTCAGAAGGCTTTTGATAAGGTCCCACTTAAGAGGTTAGTGTGCAAACTTAAAGCATATGGGATTGGGGGTGATATACTGGCATGGATTGAGAATTGGCTGACAGACAGCAAACAGAGATTAGGAATAAATGGTCTCTTTCTGGGTGGCAGGCAGTGACTAGTGTGGTACCGCAGGGGTCAGTGCTTGGACCCAGGCTATTCACAATATATATTAACGATTTGGGTGAGGCGACTGAATGTAACATTTCCAAGTTTGCAGGCGACACAAAGCTGGGGTGTAGGGGGTGGTGGGGAATGTGAGCTGTGAGGAGGATGCAAAGAGGCTTCAGTGTGATTTGGACAAGTTAGGTGAGTGGGCAAATGCATGGTAGATGCAGTATAACGTGGATCAATGTGAGGTTATCCACTTTGGTTGTAAAAAGAGAAAGGCATATTATTATCTGAGTGGTGATAGATTGGGAAAGGGGGAGGTTCAACGAGACCTGGGTGCCTTTGTACACCAGTCGCTGAAAACAAGCATTCACGTGCAGCAAGCACTTAGGTGGGCGAATGATATGTTGGCCTTCATTGCAAGAGGATTTGAGTACAGGAGCAAGGACGTCATATTGCAGTTATATAGGACATTGGTGAGACCACATTTGGAGTATTGTGTTCAGTCTTGGTCTCCTGATTTGAGGAAGGATGTTCTTGCCACGGAGGGAGTGCAAAGAAGATTTACTCAGCTGATTCCTGGGATGGCAAGATATCCGTATGGAGAGAGATTGGGCCGACTAGGTCTATATTCACTGGAATTTAGAAGAATGAGAGGGATCTCATAGACACCTATAACATTCTAACAGAACTGGGCAGGCTAGATGCAGGAAGGATGTTCCCGATGGCTTGGGAGTCCCAAACCAGGAGTCACAGTCTCAGGATATGGGATATGCCATTTAGAACCGAGACGTGGAGAAATGTCTTCACTCAGAGGGTTGTGAACCTGTGGAATTCTCTATTGCAGAAGGCAGTGGAGGCCAAGTCATTAAATATATTCAAGAAAGGGACAGATATATTTCTGAATGCCAATGGGATCAAGGGATATGGGGAGAAAGAAGGAACAGGGTACTGAATTGGAAGATCAGCCATGATCTTTTTTGAATGGTGGAGCAGGCCCGAATGGTAGAATGGCCTACTCCTGCCCCTATTTTTTTATGTTTCTATGTTTAATAACAATGACAAATATTCGCAACCCATTCTGTTGCAAGTTCTTGTTTCGAAAGCAATCTCACATTGAACATTCTGTTACCAAGGCGAGCACGTCTGTCACCGAACTCATTG
The DNA here is from genome assembly GCF_036365525.1 of Heterodontus francisci. Lineage (NCBI taxonomy): Eukaryota > Metazoa > Chordata > Chondrichthyes > Heterodontiformes > Heterodontidae > Heterodontus > Heterodontus francisci. The sequence goes on from NC_090404.1 coordinate 12,164,113, forward strand.
AACCTCTCTCCTCTCTCTCAGACTGAGCTCACTGAACCTTTCTCCTCTCCCTCTTTTTCTCTGTCTCTCTCACTCAGACAGACCCTGACTCCCTTAAAATCTCCTGTTTTCGAATAATCCTCTGTGAGGAAAATTCATGTTGTTTGTTTCCCCTCATTTCTCCCAGTGATCATCCTCAATCCATGTTCTTCAGTGAATGCTTGAACACCCAAATGAACTCATGTCTTTTACTCTTGAAATGAGAATGGAGGTGAATGCAATGTTGAGTCCAGAAGCAATCAGTGTGCTGGTTCTTGGTGCTGTCAGAGTGAATCCACCCTCACAGGCAGGATGACTGTTCATGGTGATAACATGAAACAGACAGCTGCTGTTTCATTCTCAGGTAGCACAACTTCCTATTTCTCTGCTGCCGCTTCAAAACCGCACATCTCACTTCTGAGCAGAAAATAAATCCAGGGGCCACAATCTGATGGAAACATCTGCTAAGGCGGCCTATATCTGGCCACAGAGTCGGTGCAGAGTCACACAGGTCACATTGTGGAAACATTTACAAATAAACCTGTTGTTTCTGTTTCGAGTCTCTATTCCCGGACATAACTGGCAATGTCTGGATCAGTCACCGATCTCCCTCTGCTCTCTGGAGCCGGGAGCTGGTCGTTTGTCCCTTTCATTTTATATAATTCCCTCTGTGTGTTCCTTGTTCGCCCATAACTCCGCTTTATCTCTCACCACCTTCTGTTTCTGCCTTTTTATAGTCCCTCTCAGTTTTTCTCTCACTCTTTCTTTCTCTAGTTTTCTCGCATCTTTTTCCATCTGCGTGTTCCTATTTAATAGAGATGTTCAAAATAATAAGGAATTTTTGATAGATTATGTGAGGAGAAACAGGAGTTGCCCTCCATCGAGCAGAAAATGTTAAAGGGAGATTTCATGGAAGTGTGCAAAATCAGAAAAGCTTTTTCATAGATATGGAGAAACTGTTTCCAATAGCAGGAGGGTTTGTAAGCAGAGGGCACAGAGATTTAAGATATTTGGAAACAGAACCAGAGGAAGAGATGAGGAGAATTTTGTTTTTAAACAGTGATTTATTGTGATCAGGAATGCACACCCTGAAAGGGTGCTGGAAGCAAATTGAATAGTAACTTTCAATGGGAACTGGATAAATATCTGAAGGGGAGCAAATTGGCTGCGTTATGGGGAATAGGACTAATTGGACAGATCACTCGTTTTTACTCTGAATTTTCCTCTGGTGAGGTTTTGAGGTTTGATCTTTTCAGTCATCATGTGCCTTCAACAGAAGATTTAAAACATTAGTTTCTACAAACTGTCAGATCCAGCCCCAATGTTTCTGTGTAGCACGGGGACTGAAATAAAGAAAAAGAAAGACTTGAATTTCTATAGCGCTTTTCACAACCACCAGACATCTCAAAACGCTTTATAGCCAATGAAGTACTTTTGAAGTGCGGTCACTATTGTAATGCAGAAGCACAGCAGCCAATTTGCAAACAACAAACTCCCACAGACAAAATTTAATCCTGCAATTTCGTGTCAGCCTTGATTTTCGTGCTCACGCCCTGGAGTGGGTCTTGAACTGTGACTCAGAGGTCAGAGTGTTACCAACTAAGGCACAGCTGACAGCTGCAGAATGATGAGAAGGAACAGATTCTTTTCAGTGCCTCTGAGAAATGCACCATTGACACCTCAGATATCAGAAATCTCTGGAGTCCGCCACGTCTTCATGGTCACCCCCTTTTGTGCATCAGCTCTTAGTCAGGTGGAATCAGTCACATGCCTTTGTCATGATGTTCCCACACCGACATTATCACACAAATGCCTGTGTCACTCACCATGACACAGAAGCCTGCACTGGGCCCAAAACATCATTATTTCCCTGCTCATTGTCTTCCTGTTGCAATCAGGCATTTGTTAGGCCCCCTGCCTTCCTCAATGTCAGAATACTTGCACTAAAAGCAGCTTGTGTTATTGATACACTGGAACCCGCCTCTGTGATTATTATTATACCAGGTCCCAGTATATATTCAAGAAGGGGATAGATATATTTCTGAATGCCAAATGGATCTAGGGATATGGGGAGAAAGTGGGAACAGGGTACTGAATGAGACGATCAGCCATGATCTTTTTTGAATTTTGGAGCAGGCCAGAAGGGCCGAATGGCCTACTCCTATTTCTATATTTGTATGTTTCCATGACAGCAATTAACAAGATTAAACATATTCTTCCATAGAGAAAATGATTACACCCTCCCACACTCACAAATATATGGCGTGGAAATTGGTCTCAGGCAGTGGCACAGAACGAGCAGTATGGGATTGAATGCCTGGTATCGGCAGCGCCTGATATTTAATTCTGTTGAGTGTAATGAAACTGAATATCAGGGTGCGGCATACAACGGGCGAACGAGCCAATAGCGCCCGGTTTTGGCCGTCACACGAGACCAATTTGCAGTTGAACATCTTTATTTATAATATATCTTCATCTCATAGAAACATGGCCTAGTGCAGTGATAACCCGACAGGGCCTGGAACAATATAAGCATAGACAGGGTCTAGCTTGATATAAATAGAGACAGGGTCTTATTTAATATAAACAGAGACAGGTCGAGTTTAATATAAACAGAGACAGGGCTAGTGTAATATAAACAGAGACAGGCTTTGGTGTAATATAAACAGAGACACGGTCCAGATTACTATAAACAGAGGCAGGATCTAGTGAAATTTAAACAGAGGCATGGACTAGTGTAAAATAACAGAGACAGGGCGTAGAGTAATATAAACAGAGTGACTAGAATTATGTAGCAGACAAAGGGTATTACAAGCAGAACGGGTCCAGTGCAATATAAACAAAGAAATAGTCTGGTGAAATATAGTCAGGAACAGGGCCTAGTGTAATATAAACAGAGACAGGGTCTTGCTTAATATAAACAGAGACTGGGTCTAGTTGAATATATACAGACACAGGTTCTAGTGTAATAGAAACAGAGAAAGGGCCAGTGTAATATAAACAGACACGTGATCTAGTGTAATATAAACACACGGGGTGCACTGTAATATAAACAGATACAGGGCCAACTGTAATATAAAAAGAGGCAAGCTATTGCTTAATACAAACAGAGACTGGGTCTAGTTCGATACACTCAGATACAGGTTCCAGTGTAATAGAAACAGAGACAGCATCGAGTGTAATATAAACAGAGATGGGGTCTTGTGTAACATTAACAGAGGCAGAGTGTAGTGTAATACAAACAGAGACAACATCTAGTATAACATAGACTAAAGCAGGCTCTAGCTTAATGTAAACGGAGATAGGGTCTAGTGTGATATAAACAGAGAGAGGTCTAGTGTGATATAAACAGAGAGAGGTCTAGTGTGATATAAACAGACGGGCGTAGTGTAATATAAACAGAGACAGGGCCTAGTGTAATATAAACAGAGACAGGGCCTAGTGTAATATAAACTTAGACAGGGTCTGGATTAATATAAACAGAGACTGGGTCTAGTTGAATATACACAGATACAGGATCTATTGCAATAGAAACAGAGACAGAGCCTAGTGTAATATAAACAGAGAGAGGGCCTGTGGAATATAAACAGACACATGGTCCAGTGTAATATAAACACACGGGGTGTACTGTAATATAAACAGATACAGGGCCTAGTGTAATATGAAGAGAGGCAGGATATTGCTTAATACAAACAGAGACTGTGTCCAGTTTAATATACTCAGATACAGGTTCTTGTAATCGAAACAGAGACAGCATCTAGTGTGAGATAAACCGAGGCAGGATCTAGTGTAATACAATCAGAGATGGGGTCTCGTCTAACATTAACAGAGGCAGGGTGTAGTGTAATACAAACAGAGACACCATCTAGTATAATATAGACTAAAGCAGGCTCTATCTTAATGTAAACTGAGATAGGGTCTAGAGTGATATAAACAGATGGGGTGTAGTGTAATATAAACAAAGACAGGGCCTAGTGTAATATGAACAGAGACAGTGCCTAGTGTAATATAAACAGAGACACAGCGAAGTCCAATGATAACTGAGACAGAGTTGAGTGTAATATAAACTGATACAGGCCCTCGTGTAATATAAACTGAGACAGGGCACAATGCAGTAATAACTGAGATAGGATCTAGTGTAATATAAACAGAGATAGGGTCTATTGCAAAATAAACAGAGACAGGGCCTAGTGGAGTAAGAACAGAGATTGGGTGTAGTGTAATATAAACAGAGGCAGGGCCTAGGGCAGTATGAAGAGAGATAGGATTTCATGTAATATAAACAAAGGCATGGTCTAGCACAATATTAATGTAGGGAGAGGGCCTAGCTAATATAAAGAGACATGTTTCAGTGGAGTAATATTGCTCTAGTATAATAGGAACAGAGAAAGAGCCTTATGTAAGATAAATAGAGCAAGAGCTTAGTGTAATATAAACAGAGAAAGGGCATATTGTAATATAAATAGAGACAAGGCCTGCATTAATACAAACAGAGTCGGTGTCCAGGGTAATATTAACAGAGACAGGGTCTACGGTAATGAAAACAGAGACAGAGTCTCGTGGAATATATACAGAGACAGGGCCAAGTGTAATATAAACTGAGACAGGACGTATTGTAATATAAACAGCGACAAGTTCTCAGGTAATATAAACAGAGAAAGGCCTAGTGCAATATAAAAGAGACAGGGTGTAGTAATATACACAGAGACAGGGTAAAATGTAATATAAACAGAGATAGGATCTAGTTTAATACAAACAGAGAAAGGGCCAACCATAATATAAACAGAGACAGGGTCAACATTAATAGAAACAGTGTAATACAGACAGAGACAATGTCAAGTGTCAGAAACAGAGATGGGGTCTAGTGTAATGCAAACCGAGACAGGGTATAGTGTAACATAAGCATAGACGGGGTCTAGTTGCATATAAACAGGGACAGGGTATAGTGTAATATTGACAGAGATTGGGTCTTGTGTAATATAAACAGAGACAGGGTACAGTGTAATATGAACAGAGGCAGGGCCTTGTACAATATAAACAGACATGTTCCAGTGTAATATAAACAAAGAGAGTGGTCCTAGTGTAATATAAACACAATACTAATGTCGAGAGAGGGCTTAGTTTGATACGAAGAGACATGTTCCAGTGGAGGAATAACAGGGACATGGTCTAATGTAAGCTAAACAGAGACATTGACTACTCCAGCATTAATTGAGACTGGGTTTAGTGTAGTATCGCAGACACAGAGATTGGTGCAGTAATAACAGAGACTTTTGCGAATTTAATATAAACAGAGTCATAGTTCTGTGTATCAATAAGTGAGACAGGGTCTAGAACAGTAATAATTGAGAGAGGAACTGGCGCATAGGATCGGAGACAGGCTCTGTTGTAATATGAACAGGGACAAGGTCTTGTGCAGGAATACTAAGACAGGGCCTAGTGCAGCAATTATTGATACAGGACATATAGTAATCTAAACCAACACTGGGGATCGTTCAGTAATTACTGAGACAGGGCCTAGCGCAGTAAAAACTGGAATTGGGTCTCGTGTAGTATTCACAGAGATGGGATAGTGCAGTTTAAACAGATACATGTTCCAGTGCAATATGAAATGAGTCGAGTACAGTAATAATTGAGACAGAGTTTTGTGTAATGTGTGCAGAGACATGGTATAGTATAGTCAGAAGTGAAACAGAGCCTAGTGTAAGAAAAAAACTGAGACAAGTTCCAGTGCAGTTTTAACTGATAGAGGACATTGTGCAATATAAACTGAGACAGTCCCTAGTGCAGCTATTACTGATACAAGACCTGGATTTCTATGAGCTGGGACATGGACAAATGCAGTAATAGGTGAGACAGGATTCCGTATCATTTAACAGAGAGATGGTTCATTACAGTAATAACGGAGACAGGACATTGTGTGATAGAAACAGAAATGTGGCCTAATGCAGCAATAACTTAGACAGGGCATTGTGTAATGCAAGAAGAAACATGGTCCAGTATATTAACACCTGAGATTAGGCTAATGTAGAAATACCTGAGGCATGGACTGCTTTAACATGATCTGAGAAATTGTTTTTTGTAATACAAATAGGAAAATGACCTCGTGTAATATAAACAGAGACACCATTTAGTATAGCATTGACTAAAGCAAGCTTTTGCTTCATATAAAAGCAAAATATTGCGGAGTTCCGAAGAAGGGTCACTGACCCGAAACGTTAACTCTGCTTCTCTTTCCACAGATGCTGCCAAACCTGCTGAGTGGTTCCAGCATTTCTAGTTTTTATTTTAGCTTCATATAAACTGAGACAGAGTCTAGTGTAATATAAATAGAGAAAAGATCTAGTGTAATATAAACAGAGTAATTGTCTTGTGCAATATAAACAGAGACAGGGTCGAGAGCAGTATTAACAGAGGCAGCGCCTGTTTCTGGTAATATTAGCCAACGGGCTTTCACTGACACGTGGTGCTTGTGTTTGGCCATTGTTCCTGTTGTGAAAAAGTCGAAGTCAGTTACTGTTTCTGATATTAATACATCAAGGAACAACTTGCACTGCGATAGCAGCTCATCACCATCTCTGGAAGGTCCCAAAATTTGAGGTGCAACTAATTCCAGATGAATTTGGCCGATTTGTGTGCAGATACACCAGGAATAGAGCAAAGTGCCTGAACTCTTGTTAATGCATTTTCGTTGATCTTGGTTGATTAGGTTGTGGCACGTGAGGCAGAATCTGCCTCTCAAGGGTTGGCCTTCACAGCGTCAGCAAAGGTGCACCAAGAGAAGACACCCAACCTAAATGGATTGTTTGCTGCATGCGCATCATCTTTCTGTAGCTGGAAGATGCCAAACCATTATTGAAGGGCAGAATGTTGACCAGGGCACAATGTGGGGACCATGGGAACTTTAATATCTAACTCAACAGATAAGGGGGAGGGGAGAGATTATTGGTTCATGATATCATCTGAAAGACAATGGGGGCGATTTTCACCGATACCTTAAATGCTACAGAGCCTCCAATGGAGTCAAGGTTGGACCTTAAGATGAAGAATTGATTTAGACTGCGTTTAACAGAAGATACCATCTTTGATAAGGTGTTGACGCTTGCGCTTGGATCAGTCACCCGCAGGATCATTCAGCAGCTGATTGCCACTGAAATCGCCTGTTAATGCTCATTAAAGAGGCTGGACTTCATTTTAGCAACTCGCACTTGACCGATCTTCTCTATAAACAGCTTCCAGCTGAGTGGGGTAACAAGTTGTGACAGAGGGCTTTTGTGCTACTTAATGGTACGACACCTTTTACTGTCCACTTGCTGCTGGAGGTTTGAAGAGGAGTTTTGAAACCCATCAGGAGAATTTCGGGAACACTTTTTCGACTTCGCTAACATACCATCAACATTTATTCTTGGAATTCTCTGATGGTCTCACCCAAAAAATGTAAGAGCTGTGTGACTTGATCTGAGAGGAGTCACTAGGATAAATGGAATGCTTGGTCATCGGCATCTTCCTGGCTGGTCAAATGGGGTGAGGACATGCGGCCAGGAAGAGCAGCACCAGCTGCTGTAGCAGAGTGAGACAGGAGGGTGAGGTGGTGTCCTTCCCCATTGCGGGTACAGGACGTCCCTGCTCCCCTGGATCTCCTCCACCAGGAACTGCAATGCTGTGCATGAGAATCTGTGCACCCATTCAAATGGTTCCTGAGCCATCCTGAAACATGTCACTGTGTGTCAGCCAGGTTATCCCACGCTTATAGTAGAAGTGGGTGCATGGAGCTCACAGAATCTGCTTCAAGAAAATTGTGGTCAATCAGTACTTGAGTGCTAAACCTGCTGGTCATGGTTTAGTGCCTCCAGGCAAGTTCAATTATGGTAATCAGCAATCAAGATCAAAATTGTCTGCTAAATCCAGACATTCAAACAGAGGTGTTTCACTCGCACAGTGCCCATTTAGACTCTGCTTTCACTCTTTCACCAAAATCACCCCCTAAGTGTATGTTATATATGTGTGCGTGTATGTGTACAAAACTCATCATGTTGTTTGCAATTCCACAAACATAAATAGTTAGCTCACCAATTATTTTCAGCATTTCATGATAGTTAATTCAAAATGTAATTGCAGACCGAGGGTAATGAGCAGCTGCTCACCCGTGTTTGTGCTTTATTGTTAAGTGATCACCTCACCATCACAGAAGCTGCTGGTATATACCTCACATGTGTGATGATTTGTGCAAGTAATGGTAAAAATGAAACTACCTGTACCTAACGTGGTTAATAAATTTGTAAATGACTGATGTATAATTTCCCTCGTTTGCAAAGGAATGAAACACTTGCTGCTTTCCAGTGAAATTTGCACCATTTTTGTTTCCACAGACTTCACTTTTAGCCCGTTACCTTCAATATTTCCTTCCCGACGTCTTCCATTTTTGTATGGTTAAGTTCATTGACATCTGAGGCAAAACCTACCATGTTTTAGGAAGTGACATAGTTCAGTGGAATAAATAGAGACATGGCCCAGTGCAGCAATAATTGAGACATAGCCTAGCATAATATAGAAAGCAACATGGTCTAGTGTAATGCAAGTGGGACATGACCTCGTGTAGTAATAACTGAGCAAGGCCTAATGTATTAGAAATAGACAAATGGTCTCCTGCACTAATAACTACACAGTAAGCTGAGACAGGGCCTCGTGTGATAGAAACAAAGATAGGGTCCTATGCAGTAATAGGTGAGACAGGGCCTAGTGTAATATGAGCTGAAGCATGGTCTAGTGCTGTAATAACCTAAAATGGATCGTGTGCAATGTAAACAAAGAGATGGTCTAATGCAGTGCCAACTGAGATAATGTCAAGTGTAATATAAACGAGTGCAGTCATCAAGGAGGCAGTGCCTAGTGTAACATAAATAGAGACAGGGTCTAGTGAAATATCAACAGAGACTCTATTTCGTCGAGTACTAAATGAGGCAGGATCTGGTGCAATAGAAATAGAGACATGGTTTAATAACTGAGAGAGGAGGTGCTGCAATATAAACAAATGGAATGAGATGTCTTCCAGTGCAGTCATAATTGAGAAATAATCTTGTATAATATACTAAGAGGCACAATTCTCGGCATTTAAAACTGAGACATTAGCATAATAACAACAACAGAAATAGAGTCGGGTGGAATATAAACAGGATCTAGTGTAATGTAATGTAATATGTACTACAAGACTATGTATATGTTCATATTACGTCAGGCCTGGTCTCAGTTCTCATTGCCACGAAGCCATATACCACACGAGTAGAAAAATAATGATAATGCTAAACCTTCAAAAAAAAACACCGGTCAGCCTCAGCTGGAGTAATGTAACAATCTCAGAGAGACGACTGGGTTTGAGGGATCACATTAAAGGTGAAAATTAGTGCACGGCACTTTGCACGACTTAGTGACAAACTCTGTTATATTAAAGTTTACTAATTCACTCTTGTGTTGTGCTGTGATAATTGCTCACAGTTTCTTTTCTTAGTTAAGGGTTGTTTTTCCTGCAGGATTTTCTATTTAGCTTTCCTCTGACCCACTGTCTGTGCCCGACAGAGTCTGAAACCGTGACCACACAGCACAGCCGTATGGGCTGCCGTAGGGTCCTAAACTCCACCCAATGATTAAGCTCTCAGCTGCGAGATCGGAAAAAACTAAAGTGCATTTATATATAATACATATGTGTATATGTGTGCTTTTATTTATACAGAATATATATATAAAATGTGTTTGGATATGTGATTGTGTGGAAAGCACATCATTATTTATATTTACAAGCTGAAGTGACGAAGAGAGGTGATTATCTTCACAAATTATGTTTTTGGCATTTTATTTCCTTCTATTCAAAACGTATTTGCAGAACATTTAATACATTTGACCAAGGCTCGAAATTTATTACACAAGACGTTTTCACTGTTCACATTATGTCACATCTCTGTCTATGGATGTGGAAAGGATGCTTACTGTTGTGGGAGTATCTAAAACTCGGGGTCACTGTTCAAAAAAAGGGGTCGTCCATTTAAAACAGAGACGAGATTTTGCTTTCTCTCAGAGGGTCGTGAGTCTTTGGAACTTTGTTCCTCAAAAGGCGGTGGAAGCAGAGATTTTGAATATTTTTAAGGCAGAGGTAGATAGATTCTTTATAAGGAAAGGGATGAAAGGCTTTTGTTTGCCGATAGGCATGTGAAGTTGAGGTTATCATCCGATCCGCCATGATCTAGTTGAATGGCGCAACAGCCTCGAGCGGCCAAGTGGCCTATTCCTGCTTCTAATTCGTATGCTTGTATGTATGTTAGATGCTCTCATTTGTTACTGAATTGCACAATGTGTCAATTAAGATTGCACTAGATCCTATCTCAGTTATGAATACACCACGCCATGTGTCTGTTTATTTTATATTAGCCCTTGTCTCAAGTGTCATTGCACTATGCCATAGAATACTCCAGTGCAAAAATGATTATGATAAACTTTTACAAAACACCAGTAGGCCTTAGCTGGAGTATTGCGTCCAATTCAGGGTGCCACATTTTCAGAAGGACTGAGCCTTGGGGAAGGTCCAGAAAATACTTTCTAAACTGGGACCAGGGATGAAAGATTCCAGTAACTTGGAGAGACTGGAGAAGCTGAGGTTGTTCTGCCGAGAGCAGAGAAGGTTAAAAGGAGATTTCATAGAGGCGTTCAAAATCATGAACTGTTTTGATAGAATAAATAAACTGAAAATATTTTCAGTGGCAGAAGAATCGGTAACGAGAGGGAACAGATTCAAAGTAAATAGCGAAGTAATCAAAGGCTACATATAAATGACTTGGATCTTGGAATGCAAAGTAGAATCGCAATATTTGTCAATGACATCAAACTTGGAGGGATGGCAAACAGTGAGGATGATATGAACCACTTGCAACAGGACATAGATAGGCTAGCAGAGTGGGCCGACAAGTGGCAGATGGAATTTACTGCTGCCTAGTGTGAGGTGATGCATTTTGGCAGAAGGAATAGGGAGAGGCAATATATACTTTACGGCACAGTTCCAAAGATTGTGCAGGAACAGAGGGACCTAGGGGTGCACATGCATCAATCTTTGAAGGCGGCAGGACATATTGAGAGAGTGTTTAGTAAAGCACATGGGATCTTGGGCTTCATAAATAGAGGCATTGAGAACAAAAGCAGGGAAGTTATGCTGAAACTTTATAAAGCTCTGGTAAGGCCCAAATGGAGTATTGCGCCCAGTTCTGGCCACCATACTTTAGGAAGAATGTGATGGGCCTTGAGAGAGATTTATCACAATGGTTACAGGGATGGAGGAGAATAACTGGAGTTATTCTTCTTCGAACAAAAGGGATTGAAAGGAGATTTAATAGAAATGTACAAGATTATGACAGGCTTAGATAAGTTAGAGAAGGAAAAACTGTTTACATTAACGAATGGTACAAGGACTAGGGGACACAGATTGAAGGTTTTGGGCAAGAGATTGAGGGCGAATATGAGAAACCAGTTTTTTATGCAGCAGGTAGTAATGATCTGGAACTCGCAGCACACGAGGGTGGTAGAAACAGGGACAGCAAATGACTTCAACATGAAACTGGATGACCACTCGAAGGAAATAGACTTGCAGGGCTACGAGGATCAAACGGGGGAGTGGGGCTGAATAAATAGCTCTGTTAAGAGCCGGCGTGGCCCGATTAGCCGAATGGCCTCCTTCTGTGCTGTAAATGACTCTATAACTCAATGACTCTAGGCGATATAAGGGGGAAGATAAATGACAGACCAAATTGTTTTTATCTGGATTTACTGCCTGAAAGGGTGGTGGAATCAGATTGAATAAGAACTTTAAAAAGGGAATTTAATAAATATTTCAAATGGAAACAAATGGCAGGGCTCTGGGGAAATAGCAGGGGGTAGTGGAATAACTGAATAGTTCTTTCAAAAAGCTGATACTGTCCTTAAGAGCTGAATAGCCTCCTTCTCAGCTTTATCATTCTATGAGTGTATGATTTACTGGCTCAATCCAACACTCCTTTTTTTTACACCTATTGTTAATAAAAAGAACAAAAGCAAAATGTTGCCTTTATGTAGCCCCTTTCACGACCACAGGACGTTTCAAAGGCTTTTCAAACAATGGCGTACTCCTGCTCATATTCCTTAGGTTCTTATCACAATGACCTGAGACCTCAAGCTGAGTAAATCTCACTGAAGTACTGAACTCGTGAACAATTCAGTCAATGCATGAATGGACTGAATGGAGTGGCTCTGGGGAATGTGGTCAAAGGAGTGAAGGACATTTGTCTTTGCGACCACAATGTGCAATACCCACAGGATATATTTCACTGTGGCCAATGGTTTGCAATGAATATATGGCGGTAAAGCAAGTTACAGTTCATGCTCCTTTAATCCGTGCTGTTTGGAATGGTGTGACTGGACCAGTCTCACCATTAATGTGGGGATGTGGAAAACGTATCCAATCGTTTGCTACATTTCTGCTGTGACTGAAGTAATTCTGGTGAGGATATGTTGTGTGCTTGTTGTACATGAAAGGACCACATGTTCAGAAATATTACAATCGTCCCTTCACAACCCAGACATATTCTCCCTTTATATCTTTGAGATGAAAATCTATCATTTGCAGAGAATGATCATCAGCACCACGGGGATATCTCCAGGCCTCTCTTGGCGAATTAAGCTCGTTACTTCTGGTTATCCTAGGTATTGAAATGATCCCAGAAATTCAGGAAGGACTGAATGCGTCAGAGAGATACAAATGAAATAAAGGGGCTACTTCATGTTAGGAATATTCAATCACAAAGATGTGATTGTAGAACAGCATCTTTCAGGCCCATCTATCCATCTGTCTGTCAGTTCATCCATTATCAATCAATCCGGTCATCGGTACTTGTAACAAAACATTCAGACATTCAGGCCATCTCTCCTTCCTCTGCCCTATCACACACGTTCTCTTTTGTCCTCCTTCACCACCACCTCACCCCCACCACTTTCACTTGCTCAAAACTTATTACATTTCTAACCTTTCCCAGTTCTGACGAAAGTCAGAGACCTGAAAGGTTACCTCTGGTTCTCTCTCCACAGATGCTGCCTGACCGGCTCAGTATTTCCAGCACTTTATGCTTTTATTTCAGATTTCCAGCATCCGCAGTATTTTGATTTTATTCAAAAGTCCAATGATAGATTCATTACAGCCATGCAACAGCCTCCATCCACGCAAACAAGCATATTTATCTATTTCAGAATGTATCATCTCTCTGAGGCCCTCTCTGTCTATCTGTCGATCTATCTATCCATCTGTCTGTCTGCCTGTCTGTCCACATAGCTATCTGTCTATCTGTTATCGATCTATCTATCTATCTATCTATCTATCTATCTATCTATCTATCTATCTATCTATCTATCTATCTATCTACCTATCTATCTATCTGTCTATCTGTCTATCTGTCTATCTATCTATCTATCTGTCTATCTATCTATCTATCTATCTATCTATCTATCTATCTATCTATCTATCTATCTATCTATCTGTCTGTCTGTCTGTCTGTCTATCTATCTATCTATCTATCTATCTATCTATCTATCTTTCTATCTATCTATCAATCTATCTATCTATCTATCTATCTATCTATCTGTCTATCTATCTATCTATCTATCTATCTGTCTATCTATCTATCTATCTATCTATCTATCTATCTATCTATCTATCACAATGGTATAATGCGCTGCACAGATGCTCCAGCGGACTTCTGCTCCCAACGAGGTGTCTGTGACTCTGGATATATTTCCTTTCATGTGAGATGGGAACAGTTCATGTAGGTACACAACTGGAAAAATAAAATTGACTTCAGTGTTGTTGCTGGGTAGATGTGTTTATGAATCGGTCTCATTGACAATGTTAAGGATTTGAAGCTGGCTTGCAGCCAAGCAGTCAGTAATGAGGAAACAGATCTTTGATTTACTGCACAGAACTGCCAGATGCTTCCTGTAAATTACATTGGATGTTCGAGTCTCCCTGACAGCAGTCAGCTGGGTTGCTGCCAATTACTGTGTGGGACAAATTAGCGTGAATATGAATCGGCAAAGATGGGATTTAACCATTTAAACATTAACTTATTCAGCAGCGCTCTGAGAAAAAAAAAAGGGAAAGCATTTTACGATATCACATCTAAAGAATTATTTTCGGTAAATTCAGTGCTCTTATCATGATAAAATGGGACAGCAAAATAATAAATTGACCCATGTGGCAATAAAATATAATTCGAGGTAATTAAGACCATTTATTTTTGTACTGCATGAATCTCTCCAGAGAGATTTTAGTTACCCCATACCCACATCGTAATGAGAAATGTGGGAATCGCAAAGTAATAGGTGGAATTGCCGCTGCATTTCCTTCAATTTTCTCGCAGAGCTGTAAATCATATTCAAACTAAAGACTCCTTTATTAGTGATAACAGCTGCGTACCGTACAGTTTAATTTATGATGGTTTGGGTTGCATATTCAGCCCTCTCATAGACAGGATACCAATGGGTAGAGAAAGGCCCAGTTTGAGTTCCGTTTCCACAGCAGATAAAGCGTTTGTTTTTGTGATATTCTGTAGCATAACGTTAAGATCTGATATACTGAGTTCCCGATACCAATGTATGTTAAACAGTCTATCGCTATTAAAATTAGCTGCAATGATCTGGGTGCCGAGGATAGATTTGCTGATCGCCATATCTGTTTTGATTCACCAGATTGTCTTTCTCAAAAACTGAACTGAATTTTATGTGTTACTCCTTAATTATCAGGCAAACGGACATTTCTATCAGTTCAATTTTCAAAGGACTGGCTTCGGGTCACCGAGTCAGGAACAGATCGAGAAATGTAGACAGAGAGCGGGAGAGAGGGGGAGAAAGAGAGAGAGAGAGAGATACTTGTGTATTGCGAGGAGTTTCTATTCTAACAGAACTTGACAGGGTAGATGCAGGAAGGATGTTCCCGATGGTGGGAGAGTCCAGAACCAGGGGTCATAGTCGAAGGATACGGGATAAACCTTTCAGGACTGAGATGAGGAGCAATTTCTTCACCCAGAGAGTGGTGAGCCTGTGGAATTCGCTACCACAGAAAGCATTTGCGGCCAAAACATTGTATGTTTTCAAAACGGAGTTAAATATAACTCTTGGGTCGAAAGACATCAAAGGGTATGGGGCGAAAGCCGGAACAGGCTGGATGATCAACCATGATCATAATGAATGGCGGAGCAGGCTCGATGGGCCGAATGGCCTCCTCCTGATCCTATTTTCGATGTTTCTACGTTTCATTCTGGTCCTAAATAGTGTAACTGCAGCCATTTATACGGCAAATAGAATCTTACTAATATCCTGAGTTTAGCTGCATAAATTGATAACAATTCAAATTATTGGGGATACTTCACTGGTACGGATTGAAGGGATAGATAACGAGAGTTGGATTAAAATATACTGGCAGTCACTTTAGACCCTGGTAACGTAGTTTAATCTGAGAGATTCACATTCGCTGTGAAGAGTTGAGGAAATAATGAGATTTAATTTACAGTCCACAATGCAATTATTTCTTACTGAACGCATTCTCAACTGCAGTATCTCCAATTAGGCCCAAGTAACACATTGCATTTAAACCAGGCAGCCAAATAACTGTCCCTGGATACAAATAAAAAGTTCACATTTAATTCTAACCCAGTGTAATGATATGACTCCATTTTGTTAATGATGTGGAAGGTGGATGTGGATCCAGTCACCGCCTCCATCAGGGAATCAATAGGCAGCGCCTGTAACCTCGCCCCCTTCTGCCGGGTATTTAAATGTCGGTAACTGGAATCGCAACACTACAGACCGGGAGCGTGTTTGCTCAGTGAGTTGTCGCCAGAACCATTTTCCCGAATTGCCAGAAGGATGAGATCGGCGATTTCTCTCAGTCTGTTGCTGATTTTCTTATCCCGTGAGTAGTTTTTGCCAGCCGTGTCTTGCACTGTTACTGTCTCAGTGTTAGTCTCTCTCTGGAATGTTACAGAGTCAGGAATCATTTCACCAGGATTAATCCTCGGGGTTTTTGATATTTTTTTTACAGGTGTCCATTCGGACGTGGTGTTGACTCAGCCAGAGGCAGAGACCGGGAAACCCGGAGGCTCCCTGCGACTGACCTGTAAAACCAGCGGGTTCAATCTTGAATACAGCTATATGAACTGGGTCCGACAGGTTCCCGGGAAGGGGCTGGAGTGGTTGGTCAGCTACGCGGATTCATCAGATAACAGTTACGCCCCAGGGATTCAGGATCGATTTACTGCGTCCAAAGACACTTCAAACAACATCTTCGCCTTGGACATGAAGAACCTGAAGACTGAAGACACCGCCATGTATTACTGTGCAGCAGAGTCACAGTGAGTGGACGTAGGGCTGGACCCGTACAAGAACAGATCGTGAGGGATTCGACAAATTCGGTCATAACCTGACGGTCAGTAATTGTATTAAATATATTATTAATTGCTGCGGTCAGAACCAGACCGTACACAAAACAGCACAGAGAAAATTCAATGGTACAAATCGAAGACACTAACACTGAGTAATTTTGCCTGCACTCAATTTCAATGTTAACAGCATCAGTAATTGCAGACCTGGATAAGATGTTGATTTTAATGTGACTGATACCTGGAGGGAGTTACTTGGAGCTGTGTTCACTTCCTACCGCGTGGTGTAAACTTTTGGATATGTTCTAAACTAGATCAGAAGTGAATTTCTGTTTGAAGTGAATGTTGACAGTACTGAACAGAGAGTGAGTGCAGTATTTGTGCGGGTTCGTGTCACTGTGGGTACTATGGGGATCACGGTGCTGTACAGAGCGAGTTCCTCTTACAAAATCCCCAGACACGGAGCTTGCTCAAAGCTGTGATCACTACCACGGCAGGAGGGTCGTAAACAATGAGAATTAAATAAAAATAATGGATAAATATAATGCAGTTTGTGAAAATGTATGAAAGTCCATTGCTTTATTAGTGTTGACTGTCATGCTAAATCAGCATAGATTCTTCAGAAGTATGTCAATCCGCTTTATAAATATAATGACCCGTACAAATTGAATTATCTCACGGATGTACTCTTCGGTGAGTGGGAACCAGGTTTTTTAAGAGTGCTGTGGAATTTAATCTCTGTATTTTACAGTTAACAGTCCGCCGCAGTATTTGACACGACGTGTCTCACTGTGTACTGGGTGGCACAGCAGTTACTGTCAATACAAAAAGCCCCTCAGCACTAATTGATGAACCTGGGTCACTGATCGTTTTTACAGTCCAACTGTAGATGCAGCAAAAGTACTATTTGTGTCCAGCACTGTCTTACTAGCACGGTTTATTATGGATAAACTGATAATTATTCATTTGTCAGTTGGTGATTTCAATAATTGCTGACATGTTACTGTGTGAAATATAAAACGTCAGGGAAATTTATGAAGAGTGAAAAGAATCATGAACACAGTTATAATTTTCTGAAGAACCATCATGATTTTATTTTGCCTCTGTGGTGTGGATATTTAAAATAATGCTGGATTTCTCTCTATTCTGTGCAGAGCCGGTTATTGTGTGACCCAGCCCAGGGAATGTAACACTGTGACTATCTCGAGGACTGGGGTCAAGGGACCATGGTGACGGTGACTGCAGGTAAGAAAAATGAACGTATTCAGTAACTGATTTATTTGTGTTTTTATTTTAAATTTCTGTTTATTTTAATGAAACATTCGTTCACTGAAATGTGGATTTGGTGGATTCTGTCTTGATATTTGTTGCAATGTTTCATTTGATTCTGCTGCAAAGGGATGAAAGAATTTAACGGTTTCTTCACAATCGGTTCTGTTGCGGGATTCAGCTCCAGATTGATGTGATTTGGTATTTATTTGCTGATGAGACTGTGTGTCTGGGCTACTTTAAATATCTAACTGTTGTTAAACTTTTTGACGTTTCTGCAATGTTTAATCTTGGTGACATCTAGTCACTGCAGGTTTTCCGATCTAATACAAACAATAAGTGTTTAAATATGTTTGCAATAAAATTGTATGCAGAAAACGTCAGTGGTCAAAAATAGCCTTACGATATTTTGATCTATTTTTATTTATGACAATTAAATTGTCATTTATCAATCTACTGCTCACGAATGCTCATATGTAATACATTAAATTTTGATGTAATTAAGAATGACATAAATAACAAATTTGCAGTTTTAGTCAGATTTACATTCATATAACCTCACTCATTATACTACGGTGATATCGGCCAATATTAATGAAATATGCTATAGTATCAAGATTAATTTATTAAACATGCTGTCTGCGCTGAAAATTCTGCTGCCATTTTTATATATTTGCTGGTAAGTCAGACAGGCGGGTTCGGTGGATTCTGTATTGAGATTTGTTTGCAATGTTACGTTTGAGTCTGCTAAAGTTTTTGTCGAATTAAGCTGCTTCTCTATGAAACGTATTGAGGCCGGATTCAGTGATGTGATTTGGTGTTTATCTGCTGAGGAGAGTGTGTGTCTGTGTTACAAAGAAAAATTTGTGAAACTCTTTGGCATTGTTCTGCATTGTTTAATCTCGGTGACATTGAGCGGCTTCATGTTTTCTGATCGAATGCAAACATTCTACGTGTTTAAAACTGCTTGAAAGACGATTGCAGCTGGAAAACTGGCAAGTTTCAGAAATGAGAAAAGAAAACATTGAAAGATATTTCAAGGCATTTTTTAAATATAAGTGATAATCGCAGATTAAACTATTAAGCCATGTTTACAACGCACATTCAGTACGTGGAATGTAACTGCAATTACAAACTGCATAAGTAGCAGGTTTGCGGATTGGAGAGTCAAGTTAATGTAATTCAAACAAATGTAATACGGCAGTATCTCCTCATTTAAACCAAATGTGCTTTAATATTAACATCGATTTATTATTCATTAATTGCCTTTCAGAATTCTGGTGTGCCATGCGCACAATAATCATGACCAGAACATTTTATGGGCTGGAGACAATTTTTAATTATGCTTGAAATTATTTCAATCAGAGGGTACTTATTCCAATGTTCTGTTCAGTTTGATGAGCGCTTTTGAATTATTTTTTATATTCCTGATTAAAACAGATGAATGACAGCTTTTATTTACTTATAACTTAAATAGGAGTTGTAAATTGCAGTTTGTCAATGTATTATCTCTGTCCGGTTATTAAATTTTTTGCGTGGAGCCCAAACCATGTTCTTCCTTCAGTGTCAATTGTTGTTGGATAGCGAGAAAATGATCACTAATCAAATATTAACCATTTTCGCGAGACAAGAAGTCGCTGGTAGTCAAAGAATTGTTCATATGATTTTATTTAAATTGAAGAAATTGTCGACTGCCCAAGGCGAGAGACAAACAAATAGCACGTTGAAATTCAAGTAGATTCAATTAATTTCAAATGGTTAATGTTCGTTTTGACTTCAATAACAACAACCTCTCTTTCTAGCTGTGCTGCACACAGGATAGAAATATAGACAAAGAACAGATTATACCCGAAAGTTACAATTCATTCTTATTAAGTATTAAATTGACCAACAAAGTCTCGGCTACATTTGCTCACTAAGTTTCAGTGCCGCAGATGATCTGAAAGAATTGTTCTCGTCCAGTTTTGCAGTGATCATTTTGAAGTTTCTTTCAATAGAAGCACCATGTATTTAATAATTAATTTACAGGAATTTTGTAAATTACTGGAGTAAAATATAAAAACATTGTGTGATTAAATAGTGGCAGCACAGTCACCGATCGGAAACTGCCTTGAGGAGAAATTATTGTTCAATTTAAATGATTGAACTGCGATTCGATTTAAGTAGAAGTAATATATTTTATGCATGTTTGAATCTATTAATATGATATTTATTATTTAATATTGATTAAGTGTCACAATAATTTAATTAAACCCCCCATTATTTCACAAGGCACCAGGCAGAAGCAGGTCTTGAATTAATATTAACTTTAAAAAAAGTATAAAATCAGCTAACATGAATATTAACCAAGAATATAATAATAGCGCTAATTCATTAAACTTAAATGACCTCCCACAATTAAGTAGTGTACTTGCCGGGATTCCAATGAGTGCAAAATCTCAAGGGTCGGTGAGAATTCTGAATAAATTAGAGAACAATGTATTTCTTACTCAGCTGTTCAGAGCTCGATGACGTGACGCCGCAGATTTTAATGAATTAACTTTGTGGACTGCTTCAATTTTTTTTGGTAAAATTTAATTATGCAATTGTATCAAACCGGTGCATAATCGGTTTGGAAGGTGTGTGCTTCCTGACTTGTTCAATTCTTATGCTGTCACTGAGTTCCTGTTACGGACATCAAATTCCTCCGAATGTGAATTGTTTTGATGAACACATTTTAAGAGGGACTACATCATATGTTTTTAAGATTGCAGACAAATAGGGAGAAACTGTTGGAAGTGGAAGGGTGTTTTTGAAATGAATACCAGTTTACTTTCAAAGAGCTTACAGACTTGCATTGGTCGCAATTTGACAATTGATAAATTAGAATCAAACATCTTCATTGAAGTTGACAGATTCAACAGATCTATCTGCTGAGAGCCCCATTGTTACACCGTTTGTGCCTGTTCAGTTTCTGTGCACCTGCTCACTGTGTGGAGATCAGTAATCCTCCCGATTGGTTGTAAACCTTCTGGCTCGTCCTCATGTATTTCATGAGCGCAATTTGATCCATTTATTTAACAAACTTGTACCTGTGAGAAAAACGAAATTTTGGCTTTAAGTCTGATGAGGCGCCTTTGCGATGAGATCAGTATTCCAGTCTGTGACAGTCAGAAATAGCAGTTCAGTGTCATGACAGACAGAATGTAGAAGGAGAATTGGTCAATTTGTAATCAGTAATGTCTCTCCCTTGGGAGCGTTTGACTGCCAATGTCGAGGAAGCTTTGCTACATATTTAATCCATGCTGTAACTGTCCTGGGATTGTTTGATGGGGACAGTGTCGAGAGAAAAAATACTCTGTATCTAAATCGGGTTGAACCTGTCCTGGATGTATTTGATGGGACAGGGTACAGGGAGCCTTATTTTATATTAAACTAGAGCTGTATCTGACCCAGAGTGATAGTGAAGTATAGAGGTGGCTTTCCATGGTAGATAACACTTGTGATGTCTGATCTTACAGGTCAGGATAGGGACGTACAGGGGGATCTTTACTCTACAATTTAACTGTCCTGTACCTGTCCCGAAGGCTTTTTCCCCGCAGTGTTCAAGGATCCTCAATCTGCATCTAACTCATGAGCTGTCAGTTCTCGAGCCAGACATATGAAAATAAATTGTTCCATTGCCCAGATGAAATAACACACATGAATTGATTTTAACCATTCATGCAAGCCCAATTTTTAATGAATTAAAAATATTTAAACCTGTTAAGTATCAGATAATTATTGAATGAGATTGGCCTGATCTTGAGTGTACTTTCAGAAGAAAGAGTTTCAGGAAGCAGCTGTCGTGCCCCAGTTAGCAGCACCTGTTCTGAACTGATGGGAGAATGGAAGTTCTTTTGGCACTTTAAATGGAAATAGTCGAGACTCCGGCAACAAATAACCATCATGATAAACTCATCTTTGAAATCATTATTTCGTTCAAGTATTTTCAAAAGATAACAGGCAGTGATAAACTCTGATGAGATGCAGTAATTGGACTGGGTCACAACTGAGGGTACTTCCCACTAAAGTCAGCTTGTGTGAAACTATTGAAGTGATACTTTCGGCACAGTGGTGCGGTGGTTAGCACTGCAGCCTCATCGCTCCAGCGACCCGCGTTCAATTCTGCGTACTGCTTGTGTGGAGTTTGTAAGTTCTCCCAGTGTCCGCGTGGGTTTTTGCCGGGTGCTCTGGTTTCCTCCCACAGCCGAAGACTTGCAGGTTTTTTGGTAAATTGGCCATTATAAATTGCCCCTAGTCTCGGCAAGTGGTAGAAATATGGGCTTAGGGTAGGATTAATATAAATGATATTGATGTCCGGCGCAGACTTGGTGGGCCGAAGGCCCTGTTTCAGTGCTGTATCTCTGAATAATAAATGATACAGTTAGCCTGCAGTCAATGTCAATCACGATAAGCTTTAAGTCTCTGACAGTATCTGATTGACTCAGTTGTAGTTTTTAAGATTAGTCGCTATTTTGGAGGGAGGGGGTTGTGCTGGGGATGGAGGGAGGGGGTGGAAGGGTGGGGGAAACACAGCAGTCTACTTGCAAAGAGCAAATTTCCAAAACACTGCAATTAATAAATGTTGAATGCTTTATTTTTTGAAAAGTGCTGCTGGTTTAGAAATAAATACTGACCGGAATAGCGGCGAAACTCCACCTCCAGCTCACCACCACCTCCTCAAGGACAATTATGGACGGGCAATAAATGCTGACCTCGCCAGTGACGCCCACATCCCATGAATGAATAAAAGGCTCTTACTTTTGTAATGTTACAGGTCCTGTCAGAGAGGTGTGTTCCTCACCAGGGGAGCGGCAGGTGATGATCACCAAATGATGGAGTTGATAGAAGCTCCAATGTGGATGAAGGTTTTAATATTGGAATCAGTTTCTTGCTGGAGCCAAATTCCAACTTGTTTGGTTACTTGAGAAGCATGAATTACAGTGTCTAACTCGTTCAATTAATAAATGCAGAGTGTTTTTTTTGACAAAGTGCTCTTGGTTGAGAAATAAATACTGGCAGGAATAATGGGGAAACCCCTCTTCCATGTCAATCCAATGCAAGGTACTTTATTCAGGCGACGTCATAAGGCTCCTACTTTTGTAATGTAACAGATCCTGAAAGAGAGATGAATTCCTGACCTGGAGACCAACAGGTGATGATTCCCAATGATGGAAGTGGTAGAAGCTCAAATGCGGATGAAGATTTTAATCGGAAAATATTGGAATTAGTTTCTAGCTGGAGTCAAATTCCAAGTTGTTTGGTTACTTGATAAGCATGAATTACTGAGTCTAACTTGTTCAATCTGCCATTCTTTCACAGCGACACCGTCTCCCCCAACCCTTTACGGCCTGTGCTCCTGTGAGCAACCCAACACCGACGGCTCCTTGGCCTACGGCTGTTTGGCAATGGACTACATCCCCCAAATCACCAGCGTTTCCTGGAAGAAAGATAATGAGCCGATCACCACTGGATTGAAGACTTACCCGTCAGTGCTGAACAAGAAGGGAACCTACACCCAGAGCAGCCAGTTAACCATCACCGAGTCAGAGGTGGGAAGCAGCAAAATCTACTGCGAGGTTCGACGTGGAGAGTCAGTCTGGATCAAGGAAATTCCAGGTTAGTGTTGTGGAAACTGTGAAAAATATAAAAGCTTTAATGATCTTATTTAGAGCTTTGGCTCGACCATATTCAGAGTACCGTGCACAGTTCTGATCCCTCTAAACTCCAGCTGGTGTCTGCTTGACAGCAAAGAAGCTGTTAAAATATAAGAACAGTTTGCATTAGTTATTAATTTCTTCTAAAAATGTCTAACGTGTTTTTCTTGAAGATTGTAAAGGTGACAAGGTCCATCCAACTGTTATCCTCACCCAGAGTTCCAGTGAAGAAATCACAAGCAGAAGATTTGCAACTGTCTTGTGTTCAATCATCGATTTCCATCCAGAGTCAATAACCGTGAGTTGGTTGAAGGATGGACAACACATGGAATCGGGCTTCGTCACATCTCCCACCTGTGGAGTGAACGGGACCTTCTCGGCGACCAGTCGGCTGACAGTCCCCGCTAGGGAATGGTTCACCAACAAGGTCTATACCTGCCAGGTCTCCCATCAAGGGGTCACCCAAAGCCGAAACATCACCGGATCTCAGGGTAAGAGACTTAAACCAAAGAAGCTCCAGATCATTCTGTGCTCTGTTGTTAATCAAATAAAGGAATTTATAGGAACTCGTACAAAACACAGAATATTTTCTAATTTCCCATCATGCAGTTTGTATATTTCTTTCCGCTGTGAGTGCTGAATTAGGATTGCTCACGGTTCAACATGTCATCACATCACATCAATAGTCCCCTCTGCCTAGATGCCATATAGTGAGTGAGGTGACCTTGATATCAGGTTTATTCTGAGCGGCATTAAGTAATGAGGACAGGTTTATCAGACCTAACTGGTATTGCTTTCAGTATTAAAGATGAAAAGGGAATCTAACTGAGGTGTTTTAGTTGTTTATTGGAATTGATGGAGTCGATGGAGAAAAACATTTCTTCGGGTGTGGGACTCCAGAACAAGTGGGTACAACCTACAAATTTGACCAAGATCATATAGGGATGATATCAGGAAGGAGCTATTCACACAATGGGTAGCGCAAACCTAGAATTATCTCCCTCAACTCACTCTTGAAGTCTGGCATCAATTGAAACATTTAGTGTTGATATTGATAGATTGAAATTAGGCAAGGGAATAAGGGTAGACGGTGTTAAGATACAGATCAGCCATTGTCTAACTGAATGGTGGAACAGGCTCGAGGGGATGAATGGACTACTCTTTTTCTTCTGTTTTTATGATTGTCCTCTGGTCAGATCGCCCTCTGACTCCAGTCGGACATATGAGGAGTTCTCACTAATGACAGATAGTTGCAAAGTGCCTCAGACCGTTATTGCAATTTATTCTCCACATCAAAAAGACTCCTGAGAATATTTTCACCACCTTTCACCCCTCCTGCGATTGGTTCCAACATATTCTCAACTCCTCAACTATCGTGACAAGGCGCCAGAAAATTAACTTTTTTTTCCTGTTGGGCCAAAATTTCGGAATTTCGTTTGACACTCGTTTTGAGCCAGTGTGAATTACATGTCTAGCTTGTGTCCATGGGAGATAGAGCCATTATATTCAGCGGAGATACGAACATACTAATTAGGAGCAGGATTTGGTCACTCGGCCTCTCGAGCCGGCTCTGCCAGAGATTTCAGGAAGAACGTTATTCAGTGCGTAACACAAATTCTCCCACAATTATTCGTTTTTTACACCGCGTACTTGCTTCAAAGTCCATTACAGGCTTCTTAGGGTGCAAGTACACAGTATATGTTATAGGATCTCCAGGAAGCTCTTTCAGGTTGTTGTCCTTCCAATAAACTATAATATTTTGAGCAACAGCTGGAGGTTGATGTCTCGAAATTGATTTAATCTCCTAGAGACAGTGAAGGCTGAAAACTGGTGCCTGATTTTGAAGATGAATCTTTGTTTGACTTTCATTTCTGTTTTACAGTTCCTTGCTCCTGCAATGATCCAGTAATTAAACCACTGCCACCATCAATAGAACAGGTCTTACTGGAGGCGACGGTGACCTTAACTTGCGTCGTGTCTAATGCGCCTTATGGAGTCAATGTGTCCTGGACCCAAGAACAGAAGTCTTTGAAATCAGAGATTGCCGTCCAACCCGGAGAGGATGCAGACAGCGTGATCAGCACCGTAAACATCTCGACGCAAGCCTGGCTGAGTGGGGCTGAGTTCTACTGCGTGGTGAGTCATCAGGATCTGCCGACTCCTCTCAGAGCATCCATCCAAAAGGAAGAAGGTGAGCGGTGAGATTGAAGCAATAAGTGAGAGGTTGTGATCATTTCTTGCGTTTGTGCAAGGCCCAATTCGTCCTATTAAGTGCTCACATGGATTATTCTGATAGTTTAAGTGTAATTCCACTGAAATAATACCCTCTGGAACCATAGGTAATGCATTTAAGGGGAAGCGAGATAAGTAGATGAGGGAGAAAGGAATAGAAGGAGATGAAGTAAGGCGGGAGGAGGTTTGTGTGCAGAGTAAGCAACAACACAGACTAGTTGGGCCGAATGACCAGTTTCTCTGCTGTAAATTCTATGTAATGTTCCAGTCTAATCCTTTAAATTCTCAGAGAGAAGGATTGCATCCACCTCTGCTCCTGGCTGGAAAACAGGACAGAGCCCAGAGGGGAAAAGGAAACCTTTAAAATTCAGCGCAAAGCACATTCCTCTAACATGTAACCACCGGTTTTATTGTCTCTGGAATTCTCCAGTTTATTGACATTATTTTAATTTTTCTGTAGTTAAAGATCTGCGAGAACCGTCCGTGTCTATCCTCCTGTCCCCGGCAGAAGATGTCTCCGCTCAGAGGTTCCTCTCCCTCACCTGCTTAGTGAGAGGTTTCTTCCCACGAGAGATCTTCGTCAAGTGGACCGTCAATGACAAGTCGGTGAATCCTGGCAACTACAAGAACACCGAGGTGATGGCAGAGAACGACAATAGCTCCTACTTCATCTACAGCCTGTTATCCATTGCAGCGGAGGAGTGGGCCAGCGGCGCTTCTTACTCCTGTGTGGTGGGACATGAAGCGATCCCCTTGAAGATCATCAACAGAACAGTTAATAAATCGAGCGGTAAACCCAGTTTTGTGAACATTTCCCTTGCACTGTTGGACACTGTCAATTCATGTCAATGAGAATCTCTCGATTGCATTTCAATTCTTAAATAAAAACCAATAAAGACCTTTTCTTCCAATCGCGATTTAAATACACAGCCACTCAATTAATTTTGCTTCCCACATTTGCGAAGGGTAGATCTGTTCATCTCAAGTAGAATATTTGAATAACTCGTGCCCAAGTCTGTAGAATGGTACTCCAAGCTCAGATACACCACAGCTAAGCAACAAAGGAAGCGAATTCATTACAGGATTCTGCAGAGTAACTTCAGCACCTTTCCCCCTCTGGGAGAGGTCCGAAATTTTCCCTTTCCTAACAAAGAAACGAGGTGAATTTTGATTTTGGTGTTCCTGCTCCTCGTGTTGTCCATCCTTTCAGATTTGGGGCCAGTTTTAATTTGCAGTATTGGAAGGACTGATCAGCCAAGGGGCCTGTTTCTGTGCTGTCTAACTTTGTGACTCCATGAATTGAGGGCGACACACGATTACCAACAATGCCCAAAATCCCCCAACAGGAAGAGGGAAAAGGACAATTTATTAACTCACTGTAACCCCACTTCCTGAACTGAGAAAGGGAAGGTGTAATTGTTAATCCACTGTAACTCCACTTCTCCAATAGAGAGAGGGCAGAGGGAGATGTGAACCGATTGCAGCCCTCACTCAATTCCTCCATAGATAAACGATCAAGGACATTTGTTAACCCACTATGCTCCCACTCCTCCGGCAGAGAGCTTGGAAGGCAACCGCTCTCTATTATATGGTCTCAGTTGTCATCAGTTCAAAGTCAGCTTCTAGCTGACTGTGCGAGCATTTTAAACTTTCTACACGGAAACCATCTTGTAAAACATATGTGTATGCAACATAATATCTTTAAACCTTTCCCTGTTAATCTTATTGAAACAAATTGAATTCTAACAGTCCAAATCTAACCGGTGATATAATCCTCCTCTGTTTTTTCATACTTGTGCTCCTGATGTTTATGAGGCCCATCAGTTGCATTGCTGCATGCATACAGATGACGTCATATTGCATCTCTCACAAAATACATTTACACATAGAATAGTGAAGAATGTTCTCGACAATGCACACTGTCAAGGCCAGACCTGGTTATTGGTTCTCTGTGAAACTTTGAAGAATAATAAATATGCACAGGCATACGGACAAAAACACACACACAAACACACTCATATACGCCTCCACACTGAAACAGGCCCAAATGCTGATATATATTCTTCCACAATCACACACACAAACATAAACATAACCATGCACCGTAGTACAGTCTCACGTACACAGAAACATAGACATTCACCGTTAACACATATACATGAGCTTTCTTATGAGCACATTAGCAAACTGGTAAGCATGCACCCAAACATGTCGATAGATAGACACATTAACACACAGATAAACACCAGCATTAATACACTGACACACTCACTCACACACAAATAAACACCAACATTAATATAAATAAATGCAAAATACTGTAGATGCTGGAAATCAGAAAGAAAAACAAGAAATGCTGGAAACACTGGGCAGGTCTGGCAGCATCTGTGGAGAGAGAAGCAGAGTTATCATTTCAGAACAGTGACCCTTCATCAAAACTAGCAAATATGAGAAATGTAAAAGATTTTAAACAAGTAAAGTGGGGGTGGGGCAAGGATAACAAAAGAAATGGTGTGGATAGGACAAAGTCACTAAGAATAACTGACCATAAGGCCACAGTTTGCCTTTGATCCTTTTACATTTTAAACCTTTTGTATTTCTAATATTTGTCAGTTCTGATGAAGGGTAACTGACCAAGCTTAATGTACTTACACCCTCACTATAAGCATCAACAGCAACTTAAGATACTGACACACTCACTGACACAGAAATAAACACCAACTTTAATATACTGACACACACATGGATAAACAAACATGCACATAAACACATACATTCGCACACATGTACAAATAATCATACATGAAGACACGCATTAATGCATAAATGTAAACATTAACACACACAAACACATTAACACACCCAGATAGACACATTGACACATAAATACGCATTAACTTACAGGGACACATAAAGATCCATCAACACAGAAACACAGGTTAACAAACTCACACTTAAATAAATATTAACACACTCACACAAAACAGGGACAGATAGGCACAACACACACACACACACATCCAAGCGCACACACAGCCGCATACACACATGCGGTCACTTGAATACACATATCTATGCACATTGGCACAGCCATCAACATTTAAACAAGAACACTAATACACTCGCACTTGAGTATATAAACGAACAAATAAACACATTCATTAACACTCACACGCAAGCACACATGGATACACACACACAGAGTAATGCAAAGCAAGAGATACTGATACACACACACAGAAGCAATAAAGCGCACAGACAAAAACACTAGACTACAGACGAAAGCAGAATTCAAATGCACTATTTGAACAGACAACGTCCCCAACAATTTCCTTGATACATGTTGGACTTCCAATCCCAATGAAGCAATGTTCTCAGTTAGAAACTGCGATCAATTAATGATTTACTAACCACACTCATCACAAATAAACAAACAAGATTGGAACTCACATCCGATCTCTTACCCAGCACCATTGACAATCTCCAAACAAGTAGTTATCTGAATCTATCTTCACAATAATTGTTATCGATCAGTAAACCTCCCTCGGTATCTCACCATAATTGCTAAGGATAGAACGAAATTGATCCAAAATAAAAGCGCCTGACACTGAAGGAAAAACTGACATCTTTTCCAATATGACTTGGACGAGGATCATAAATGAAGAACGACTGTGGAGTTACTAACAGAGATTGATTGCTGAATGTGATTAATCTAACAACAGATATAGATTTAAAATTAAATTCGGGAGCAAAATCATGGGTTAAGGAAGAGAAATGCGAATGCAAACTAACAATCTTATATCCTGCTTTAATAAACAATCTAAATATATTTTCTCGTCTACATCCCTGTAGATTCCTCAGACCACATCTGGATTGAAGACAATGAGGAAGAGAGCAGCAGCGTCTGGACAACGGCTTCTACATTCATCATCCTGTTCTTCCTGAGCATTTTCTACAGTGCTGCCGTCACTCTGGTGAAGGTGAGAAGATTCAAACCACTCACACTTCAATTTGACTGAAGCTGTTTAATAAATCTCTAAAACTTTCATCGATTTAAAAAAAAACTCTGAGATGAAATTCCCAGACCACGAAATCTCTGCTTCATTCTTTTATCCCTCTTTTACAGGTCAAGTGAATGATTGAATTTCGGCCGCCCTGGATTTTCCTCATTTTCTAACATCTCTGTATTACCAAAAAAAGAGGAAAACTGTAAAAGTAGAATACTTTCAGTTTATGGTTCCGAATCTGCAGCTGAGAAAATCATAAACATTAATTCAGTTGTTCTGTTTGAAATGTATGAGATAATCGTGGCAATAATGTAAATGTATCTTCGACTTTCATGTGTAAATAAGTAACTATTCCTTACTCATAAGTGTTTCTTCTCTTTTCTGTTTTCTCTCTCTCATATGTTACAGTTTTACAGACAGCTGACAGCTCAGACCGCATGTGTTCTGTTCTCAATGTGATGCACAGTTGTTATATTCACTCTTCCTTTTCTTTTAAAGTCTTCTCTGTAAAATGTTCCTTTTGAAATTGCTAATAAATATTGAACAACAACAAACTTGGACTTTGCTGAATCCTTTACCCCAAGGCCACCCACACCGCTCTATATTCCCTGTTCCACGTTTTTCCCCTTTCCTGACATCTATTTTGCACCAGTCCGTCTGGTTGCGTTTAAACCCACGGCTCTTCGGTGAAAGAGCCGCTGCGCCATCCAGAGCCCCATCAGAGTAAAGACACCTTTCCCTCTGCCTCATTGTGACAACCACCAGAGGCAGAAAGACCGCACAGCGACCAGGAGCACCTCGCTGACTTCCACTATCTTATGTTCTGTCAGAGTCACCTGCCAGGTTATATTAAAGAGCAGCATTCTGCTCTATCACAGATTGATACAGTATGGCATAACAAAGAATGCGGTCCCAACAAACTTTTCCAGGACAGGCATGGAAAAGGTTAGATGTCGGAGTAATCTCACTCTACACTGTCCCATCAAACACTCCCAGGACAAGTACAGCACCAGTTAGACACAGAAGAAAGCTCTTTCTACACTGTTTCGCAGGACAGGTATGGTACAGGTTAGATTTATTACACAGACACGTGAGGAAGAACAAACCCTGGGCCTGATTCCTCGAGACTGGTGCATATCTGACATAATAAATCATCGAGTACAAATACCGAGCATTATCCCAAGAAACTGGGGTCCATCTGACAAGCAGGAAGCACAAACCCTAAGAATGATTCCCACAGCTTGGGGCTTAGCTAAAGCAAAGGAGAAGACATGCCTTGGAAATAATGTCCAATGCCTGAACGGTATGTGATAAACAAGGCAGCACTATTCCTGGGATGAATCCCAAAGCCTGGGGCCGATCAGACAAAGGAGAGGCAATAAATTGTGGGAATGATTCCTGGAGTCTGACGCCTATCTGATACAGAGACTCTATCTTTGTATTTTCTGTTGTACACACAACCCATTCTCTCTCCACATGTTCTGTCTCACACACACATACTCCACCTTTCTGTTATGCACAGGCCGAATCTCTGCCTCCACCTTTTCTGCTTTACCCATTACCCGTGCTCCTTGCCACATGTTTCCATGATGTCTTCCCTCTCTCTCTCTGCTCCTTCCCTCTACATGCCATCTGTTTGAACTCACTGAAGATCACTCCAGGTATCCTCTCTCCCTGCTTAATTCCCTCTATTACCATCTCACTGAAATCATTGAACATCACCCCAGGGATCTTCTCTCCCTGTTCCAATCCCTCTGTACCATCTCCCTGAGCTCACTGAACATCACTCCAGGAATCCTCTCTCCCTGCTCCATTCTCTTTGATACCATCTCTCTGAACTCACTGATCGTTACCCAGGGATCCGCATTCTATCTCCCTTTAAAAGAAGTGGCTGTCGAGATAGTGGATGCATTGGTTGTAATCTGCCAAAATACCCTAGTTTCTGGAAAGCTCCTGGCTGATTGGAAACCCGTAAAATGTGGTGTGACAGACAGCAGGAAGCTATAGACCTTTTGGCCTAACAGCTGTCACAACTATTTAGACAGAATCTCAAGACCTTGAAGAGAGTGCAGAGGAAGTACACCAGAATAGTAGCAGGAGTATGGCATCAAGGAGCACGAGCAAAACTGGAGTCAATGGGAATCAGGGGAAAACTCTCCGCTGGTTGGAGTCATATCTAGCACAAAGGTGGATGGTTGTACTTGTTGGAGGTGAATCATCTCACCCCCAAGACGTCACTGCAGGAGTTCCTCAGGGTAGAGTCCTAGACCCAACCATCTTCAGCTTCAATTTCAGCAATATTCATTTTCATCTTCCCTCCATCATAAGGTCAGAAGGGGAATGTTTGCTGATGATTGCACAATGCCCAGCACTCTTCCACCTCGAAGGAGAAGCGCAGCAGATGCATGGGAACACCACCAACTTCAAGGTCCCCTCCAAGCCACACACCATCCTGACCTGGGACTATATCGTCGTTCCTTTGCTGTCGCTGGGTCAAAATTCAAGATCCCTTCCTAATAGCACTGTGGGTGCACCTACACCCCAAGGACTGCAGTGGTTCAAGAAGGCAGCTCACCACCACCTTCTCAAGGGCAATTAGGGATGGCAATAAATGCTGACCTCGCCAGCGATGCCCACATCCCGTGAAGGAATGAATAAAGTGATAAACTTGTATGTGGGGAAACGAGAAAAACTGGGATTGCTCTCCCCATATCAGTATAGAGTAGATTGCATGTAACTGGTGTAACCCAGGACTCCGATTTAAAAGAATTGCTTAAAAAAGGACAAGGAAAAATAAGTTTTATTTAATACATGGAGATTTGTTAAGATTTAGAATGCATTGCTTGGAAGGTTGGTGGAAGCATTTTGGAATAGTAACTTTCGAAAGGGAGTTGTTCCTTTACTTGAAAATGAAAACAATGCAGCGTAGTGTGAAAATTGTAAATGGTGAGGGATGATTTAGAGAGATCTTTCAAAGAGGCATAGGGACGCTGGACCAAAATCTTGGAACTCCCTTCCGAACAGCACTTTGGGTGTTTCTACCCCACAAGACTGCGGCAGTTCAAGAAGGCAACTCATCACCACTTTCTTAAGGCCAATTAGGGATCGACAATAAATGCCAGCCTAGACAGCGACACCCAAATCCCATGAAGGAATTACAAAAAAAAAATGATATTCAGCTGCGAGGTCTCCTCAAGTTGAATATCACATCAGGTTAAGGGAAGGAAGAATTAACGGCCCTTCTGGAGGGCTCGGAGTGATATTTGGGAATGGGTGGCGTTGATGCTTGAACTCTTTCGCTGCCCCAATATCTCTCCCCCCTCATTCCCCACCACTATCATTTGGAGCTGTCCTGTCCTCTATGCTACATTTATCGTGAATTGCCCTCGCTGACTCTCTCTGTCCCTTTGTCCTTTCCCCGGACTGCATAAGACTTATTGCTGCACGGCAGCTTTAAGATGCTGGACAGACCTGCCTTGGGTCACAGCCATGAATCAGGGATCACAGGGGCTGATCGGAGGTTGGAGACGGCCGTGGCCCCCAGACTCGAAATCAATGGGGGAAACAGCCAATCACAGTGCGACGACACGGTGAAACCCATTTCTGTCATCCACAGCTCGGGTAACCGGCGTCTGCCGTGGTTTTGAGACGTACGCTCCACCATCTTTGCATGACGTACACTACGACAGCTTTCTGTGGCGTACGGTCGGCCATGCGTCAGTGACGTCACATATTGTTTGCCGTTTATTTAGAAGAACAACTCTTTTGAAAGGAAAACCGACTTCAGTTTCTATCAAAATTGCTGTTCCATCTTCGTCTGTAAATGTGAAGGTTTCGTCCGCACCAGGACAGCTTTGAGGAGGGATGATATGCTAAATGAATCATCAAATAAGGGTGAAGTAAAAAAGGAAATTAGAAAAGCAAAGCGAGGACATGAAAAAATTTTGGCGGGGAAATAAAGGAAAACTTGAAGACGTTTTATCAGTACATTATTAGCAAGAGGATAACTAAGGAAAGGGTAGGGCCAATCAGAGATGTACAAGGGAACATACGCTTAGATGCAGAAGATGTGGGCAAGGTTCTGAATGAGCTTTTTGTCTCTGTCTTTATAAAGGAGAGGGTTGATGCAGATATTGTAGTTAAAGAGGAGGATTGTGAAATATTAGATACGATAAGCATAATGAGAGAGGAAGTACTGGAGGGTCTGGTATCCCTGAAAGCGGATAAATTGCCAGGGTCTGATGGATTTCATCCCAGGTTGTTAAAGGAAGCTAGGGAGGAAATAACAGATGGGCTGAGGATCATCTTCAAATCCTCACCAGATACAGGAGAGGTACCAGACTATTGGAGGCATGCACAATGGCGGACCTGGCGCAGAAACGCGATGAGGTCAGCACTACATGATTAAGTCATCCTGTGCATGTGCCACTTAGTCCTGGCAAGATGTAGCTGACCTCATCTCCTCTGGAGATCTTCCCTCTACAGCTTGCAACCCCATACTCCAACAACCCCGGATAGCCCGCTTCTACCTCCTTCCCAAAATCCACAAACAGGACTGTCCCGGCAGACCCATTGTGTCAGCCTGCTCCTGCCCCACTGAACTTATTTCTTCCTATCTTGACTCTATCTTTTCTCCGGTGTTCCAGTCTCTTCCCACCTACATCCGTGGCTCTTCTGATGCCCTACGTCATTTTGACAATTTTCAGTAACCTGGCCCCAACCGCCTCCTCTTCACTATGGAGGTCCAATCGCTCTACACCTCCATCCCCCACCAGGACGGTTTGAGGGCTCTCTGCTTCTTCCTTGAACAGAGGGCCAACCAGTCCCCATCCACCACCACCCTCCTCTGCCTGGCTGAACTTGTTCTCACATTGAACAACTCCTCCATCAACTCCACTCACTTCCTTCAAGTAAAAGGTGTTGCAATGGGTCCCCGCATGAATCTTAGTTATGCCTGTCTTTTTGTGGGATATGTCGACCATTCATTGTTTCAGTCCGACTCAGGCCCCCTCCCCCAACTCTTTTTCCAGTACATTGATGACAGTATGTTTGTACTTGCGGCTGTTCAATTTTCAGTCCATTAACAGCTTATCTGTACGAATGCTTTGTCTTTCAACACACCATTAACATATTGTTTGCCTTTGCTCCATGACCTTCTGGTCAGCTATTCTGTGACCTTGTCCTGTTTATACCTTCCCCTTTGTTATCTCTTGCCCCACCCCGCTTTACTTGCTTCTCACCTTTTCCATTTCTAATATTTGCGAGTTCTGAAGAAGGTCCCTGATCTGAAACGTTAACTCTGCTTCTCTCTCCACAGATGCTGCCAGACCTGCTGAGTATTTCCAGCATTTCTTGTTTTTATTTCAGATTTCCAGCATCCGCAGTATTTTGCTTTTCAAAGTAATTCATGACAACGCTACTTCATCGGAGAACGTGATCAGGATGCGCCGCGGTGCGCACATGCGCAGACGGTCTCATGCCCCATGCGCATGCGCTGCGGTCCGACTTACCAGTGCCGCTGTGCGCATGCGCAGACGACGCGACCCGCGCATGCGCACACATTCTCTTCATCTCTGCGCATGCGCTGCGTTCCGACCTGCCGGTAAGGTTGTGCGCATGCGCAGATGACGTCATCGCGTTATTACGTCTTCCTCGCCGACGCGCCAGTTTGGCCTCTGCGCATGCGTCAAAGCTTCCGCGCGACTTTTTGAAAGTGGAAGGAGGGGAGGTTTCGTCGGGCATCTTATCTGAATTATTTATTCGTTTTGGAGACTTGCTTCATTTTTATTTGACACAGGAGATTGTTCCAAGTTAAGTTGCTCTGCCTTTGTAAGTTGCTCTGAAAACATTTCCATTGTCTGGGCCACCGCATGTTCTCCAGTCCCTGTTGTGAGTTGCCCTGAAAACATTTCCATTGTCTGGGCCACCGCATGTTCTCCAGTCCCTGTTGTGAGTTGCTCTGAAAACATTTCCATTGTCTGGGCCACTGCATGTTCTCCAGTCCCTGTTGTAAGTTGCTCTGAAAAGATTTCCATTGTCTGGGCCACCGCATGTTCTCCAGTCCCTGTTGTGAGTTGCTCTGAAAACATTTCCATTGGCTGGGCCACCGCATGTTCTCCAGTCCCTGTTGTGAGTTGCTCTGAAAACATTTCCATTGTCTGGGCCACCGCATGTAGCAGGATGAAGGCACAGTGACTGTGATTTCTGGCGCCAAACAGTACACACTGCAGATACATGATGGCCAGTCTACCTGCAGCTGCATCTTCTCCATTCAGACTTTGTTGCCCTGCAAACATGCTGTTGTTGTGCAGAGGCATCTGGGTCTGCCTTTGGACAGGCTCGCCCCCAATTGTCGCTGGCGTGCATCTCAGACACCAACGACGACAGGCATGGCTGCTGCCATTGTGATTACAGAGGAACAGCCAAGGCCCCTCAGCCACAATGAAAAATACCGCTTGCTTTCAGATCAATTGTACCAGCTACAACAGGCCGTTCTGCAGAGTGGAACGGCAGCATTCATGAGGAGACTGGACTGGCTGCGGCAACAGACTCTCCGCTGGCAGCAAGGACTGGCTGATGAGATGGAGCCATTTACTATGCCCAACAATTGCCCGGAAGCACCTTCGGATGGAGGTGGCCGCGCGCTGGACATCAGTCACGTGTCACAAACCCTGGATCCTGAGCGTCTCACCCCCTGGCCTAATGATCTGATGGACCATACATATGCCTACCTGTTCAAATCTCCACTTCCCCTACCTGCGGTACCCTCTCCTTGCTGCTCAGTTACACAGTCACCTGCTCCTACACCCATCAGGGCAGTGCACATGGACACACAGTTACCTGCTCCTACACCCATCAGGGCAGTGCACATGGACACACAGTTACCTGCTCCTACACCCATCAGGGCAGTGCACATGGACACACAGTTACCTGCTCCTACACCCAACAGGGCAGTGCACATGGACACACAGTTACCTGCTCCTACACCCATCAGGGCAGTGCTCATGGGCACACTGTTAGCTGCTCCTACACCCATCAGGGCAGTGCTCATGGACACACAGCCACCTGTTACCCCATCCGACGTTGAAACAACCATGCAGAGCCTTGTGAGACTCCGCAATTGCCAGTTGCTGCCTGTCAAGCAGAGAG
Source organism: Heterodontus francisci (assembly GCF_036365525.1). Classification (NCBI taxonomy): domain Eukaryota; kingdom Metazoa; phylum Chordata; class Chondrichthyes; order Heterodontiformes; family Heterodontidae; genus Heterodontus; species Heterodontus francisci. Next base: position 12,200,905 of record NC_090404.1, read on the forward strand.
GGCGTCCAAAGGGGTCAAGCACTTGGGGAACATTCAGCAAGAAGAGACTGAGCACTAAAAGAAACAAGCATGCCGTGTCCAGTGGTAGCAGAAATGTGAATGCTCTTGCTGTGAACACAACTGGTGATAGTAGTAGGCAGGATTAAATGGGAATGGATGGAAAGACGCACGAGTAACATAACCACTGGCAGGGAACTGCTGGGCTAAATGGCCAGCTTTATGCTCATAGCCCAAAAGAAATGTGCTTCTTTTCCAGCACCCTCACATCATTCATGTTTTCCCTGAGAGCAGCATTGAACCATCACGAGATAGGGGCAGTAACATCATCCTGCCTCCTACAGCTGAGGTGGGTACTAAGTGATTCATTGGCGGTGTTATCAGTACATGCCTTTACCGCAGAACACAAAGCATTCTCAACAGTAATTTCATTGGAGGGAGGGAAGCTCTGACACTGATGTTCTTTCCTTATTTTCTTTCATGTAAAACGTGCCCTTGAGAAAACAATCCTTGACACTTAAGGACGGCATTCAAGCAAAGGAGGCAGTGCGGGAGAGGACGCAAGGATGTGCTGATTCCTGCATCTGAGGTGGGTAATAAGTGCTTCATTGGCGACGTTACCAGTTGGTGCCTTCACTGCAGAACTTAAAAAGGTGTGCACAACAGTAATTTCAGTGGATGGAGGGAGGCAAGCTCTGACTCTGATTTGCTTTATTTCTTTTCATGTAAAACATGCCGTCGAGAAAACAATCCTTGAGACTTAAGGTCAGCATTCAAGCAACGAAGGCAACTAGATCATGCTGCGGAGCTCATCACGATGTGGAAAGGAACATTGCATTTATGGATGAATTGGGAATGCACATTGGGATGCGCTTGGGGAACATTCACCAAGAATAGACTGAGCTCAGACTCTTGTGACTTTGCCTTCTTCACATGGACAATACAGTAGTGGAATAGAGAGCCAAGCTTTTATTCACCACAAGGCTCTCCAGGAACAATCTCTTTAGCTGTGCATAGCAGAGACTCGGCCTGTCTGTCTAACGGGAATGCTGGACACAACACTCATGTATCCATGCACAGCAGTTCCTCGGATACTTAATGAACTTAATAAAACTTTTCAATAATTAAACTCAGAATTGTTGAGGTTTTGTTTTGCATGCTATTTCCCCGACTTTGCAACTGCACTTCAGATATTCAACTATGGTGGGGGGCGGCGGGGGGGGGGGGGGGGGGTGGTAGAGGGAGGGGTGTTTGAAGAGGGGGAGGGGTGGGGAGTGCGGGGAGGGGTGGGGAGAGGGAGCATGCAAAATGCAGGGACCAAACATTTGCAATGCCTGAAGTACTGAGGAGAAGTAGAGAAAGCAACTGGGTAGGGGAGAAAGCAACTGGATTGGGCATCCGCAGCCGGAGGGAACGGCTGAATGGAGAGGGCCGGAAGCGAGAGGCCGTAGAGAGCCGCGGGGAGCGAGCGTGCGAAGACCTTGGTGTCACCAGGTTCAGGGACTGGCCAGTAAGTCTTTTGCTGTTGTGTTTATGGCGCATGCACAGAAAAAGGCACTCCTCTTCCGTTCCGCTGCTCCCCCCCACTCTCTCCCCTTCCTCCCTCTCCCCCCCAGCTCTCCCCCTCCCCCCTTCCTTACCCCTCCCTCTCCCTCTTTCACCCCCCTCCCCCTTTCACTCCCTCTTTCTCCCCCTCTCCCTCTTTCTCCCCTCTCCCTCTTTCTCCCCTCTCCCTCTTTCTCCCCCCTCCCTCTCTCTCCCCCCTCCCTCTCCCTCTTTCTCCCCCCTCCCTCTCCCTCTTTCTCCCCCTCCCCCCTTCCTGACCTCTCCCTCTTTCTCCCCCTCCCCCCTCCCTCTTTCTCCCCCTCTCCCCTCCCTCTTTCTCCCCCTCTCCCCTCCCTCTTTCTCCCCCTCCCCCTTCCTTACCTCTCCCTCTTTCTCCCCCTCTCCCCTCCCTCTTTCTCCCCCTCCCTCTTTCTCTCCCTCTTTCTCCTCCCCTCCCTCTTTCTCCCCCCCTCCCTCTCCCTCTTTCTCCCCCCCCTCCCTCTCCCTCTTTCTCCCCCCCTCCCCGGCACCGCTACCGCTGGTCTCCCCGCGCTGCTCTCCCGGGCCCCCGCGCTGATCACCCCGGCCCCCGCGCTGATCTCCCCGGCACCCGCGCTGCTGTCCCCGGCCCCCGCGCTGATTTCCCCGGCCCCCGCGCTGATCTCCCCGGCCCCCGCGCTGCTCTCCGTGCCCCCCGCGCTGCTCTCCCCGGCCCCCGCGCTGATCTCCCCGGCCCCTGCGCTGATCTACCCGGCCCCTGCGCTGATCTCCCCGGCCCCTGCGCTGATCTCCCTGGCCCCTGCGCTGATCTCCCCGGCCCCCGCGCTGATCTCCCCGGCCCCCGCGCTGATCTCCACGGCCCCCGCGCTGCTCTCCCCGCCCCCCGCGCTGCTCTCCGCGGCACGCTCCACTCTCTCACTCCGGCCATTGATTTATGCCACGTGTTTGTTAGGTTTCATCTCTGTGATTTTTTGAGCAGCGCCATCTTTAGTCCTGGCAGCTGCAACAGTCTTCAGGTTTGCACTTGCGGCTGTTCAATATTCAGTATATTCACACCTAATCTGTACTAATGCTTTGTCTTTCAACACACCATTAACATATTGTTTGCCTTTTCTCCGTGACCTTTTGGTCAGCTATGTGGCCTGGTCCAATCTGCACCTTCTCCTTGTTATCTCTTGCCCAACCCCCACCTCACTTGTTTATAATCTGTGACTTTTCTAATATTTGTCAGTTCCGAAGAAGGGCCACTGACCCGAAACGTTAACTCTGCTTCTCTTTCCACAGATGCTGCCAGACCTGCTGAGTGAATCCAGCATTTCTTGTTTTTGTTTCAGATTTCCAGCATCTGCAGTATTTTGCTTTTATTATTATGCCAAGATTACCTGTTGGCCAGGGGCTGCAAGAAGTACTGAGTCTGTTATAAACTGCTGAATAACTTGTGAACTGAAGTAACCCGAGCTCAGACACTGCTGAACAGCTTGTGAACTAAGGTTACCTGAGCTCAGACACTGGCCTGTGCTGGTAAATACCAGTTTAAACTAATTAAGTTATGTGAAAGACAAGGGAGATATCACAAGAAGGGAGCCTTATTTGGACACAGAGTGATACCAGCGTCCTTGGGCTTGGGCCAATTAGGAGAAGATACGAACGTGGTGAGCAGGCCTAAACGAACAGGAAAGAGACAGCACAGCTTGAAGAGATAGGAAAGAGAATAAGTATGGAGAATCTCGGGCATAGAGCCAGCGAGAAACTCCGGAGACCAACCATCGCGGAAGTGGAAGACCCTGCGTCAGCAATGCAGCGACGACGTAAAAGAGAGAGAGAACGGAACGCCTGGCCAGCGTCAGCTCTCCCCTTTTCGGGTATTATCCTTTGTTTTCTGTGACTCGGTCAGGGAAGGTCAGAGGAACCTAGTGGGTGTGCGTATCGATTCCAGCTAGCTTTGTCATTAACTGTATAACCCAGTTTGAGTTGCATGCTTTTGCCCAACCAAGTGTCTAAGCTTTATTCTTACATTGTACAACAACGTGAATAAAGTAACTTGATAGGTGAAGAAAGGACTGAGTTTCTTCCTCTTTGTACTAAGCCATTAACCGTAGCCAGTGGATTAAGTGGAGGGTGGCTGTCCTGTAACCCCGATATCCCAATCACCCAGCCTGAGCCTGAATTAAGATGACCTAGTCCCACGTGACGGCCAGGATCAAGTGGACGAAGGGAATAAAGGGGCCAAGGGCTAGTTGACACCGCGCCACGGTTTACAGTTACCCAGCTCGCGATCTACAACGCACTGATCTCCCCCACTTCGCCATATATTTCTGTGCCATGAGTCTCACTGGACTGCAGAGAAATAACGGATCCACGAAAAAACCCACACTGACAGTTCCAGTTCCGCTCTTACACAGATCAACAGAAGCATTAATTCAGCCTCCTTCGTGAGAGTTGCAGGAACTTTCTTAAAATTGCAATAAAGCACAAGAATAAACAACAGCAGCCGATGTCCACCTGTGCAGTTATATTAGTTTCTGATTACGATGCACATTTATAAGTAAAATTAACTGTACGATCTGTGATGCCTTGACTCTGCTTTTGTTTTTTATGCCTCTTCCTTGTCTACTTGTTCCGTCTTATACGAACATACGAATTAAGAGCAAAAGTAGGCCATTCGGCCCTTCTCACCTGCTCCACGTTTCAATAAGATCATGGCTGATCTGTTTGTGTCTCGAATTCCACAATCCCATCTACCCCTGATGACCTTTGATTCCTTGCCTAACAAGAATCTAGCTACCTGTGCCTTAAAAATATTCAATGACCCCGCCTCCACTTCCTTCTGAGGTAGAGAGTCCCAAAGTCGCACAACTCTCTGAGAGAAAGAAACCCTCCTCATCTCTGTCCTAAAAGGGCAACCCCTAATTTTAAAACAGTGCCCACCAGTTCTGGACTCACCCCACAAAAAGAAACATCCTTTCCACATCTACCTTGTCAAGACCGTTCAGGATCTTATATACTTCGATTAAGTCTCCCCTTATTCTTCTAAACTCCAGTGAGAACAAGCCCAGTCTGACCAACCTTTCTTTGTAAGACAACCCGTTCATTCCAGGTATCAGTCGAGTAAACTTCCTCTGAACCACCTCCAACACATTTGCATCCTTCCTCAAATAAGGAGACCAAAGCTGCACACTTTATTCCAGACGTGTTCTCACCAATGGCCTGTATAACTGAAGCATAATATCCTTAATTTTATTTTCAGTTCCTGTCGTAATAAAGTATAGCAATCCATTAGACTTCTTTTTTACTGTACCTGCATACGAACCTTTTGTGCCTCATGCAGTAGAATACCTAGATCGCTCTGCACCCCGACATTCTGCAGTCGTTCTCCGTTTAAGTAATACTCTGCTTTTTTATTCTTCTTGCTAAAATGAACAACTTCACATTTTCACACATCTACGAGATTTTTGCCCACTCACTTAACCTATCTATATCGGTCTGCAACTCCCCTATGTCCTCTTTACAACATACTTTCCTACCTATCATTGTGTCATCTGCAAATTTAACTACCATGCCATTGCTCCCCTCATCTAAGTCATTGATATTAACTGTAAAAAGTTGAGGCTCCAGCACAGACCCCTGTGGGGCTCCACTCGTCACATCCTGCCAATCAGAAAATGACCCATTATTGCATACTGT